>NC_142503.1:65752291-66070000 GCF_057876585.1 Rhinolophus sinicus | reverse complement strand
GCAATTTGCAAAATCCTTACACAAGGAACCGGAAAAAAAATTAATTCTGTCACTTCATCACCTCCAAAGACTATTACTCAACCTCATTTCACACCCTCACTAACACTGGACCATGTAAGCAGTGATAACTGAACTACCTGTGAAATGTTAATTTTGAACATCATACTCAGTCCACCCCCTTCTATCTGTCCAGTTCACTTTAGCTTGGCAATAAGTTTTCAGCCTCTTAGAGACCTCCAGTCCACTGAGCACCCCACACACCACTTTTTATTATTATAGCAAAATCCAAACCTTCTTAAACTCAATTATTTGGTTCTTTGGGCAGAGACCCAAGCAACTTATTAAAGAAATAATACAATTAGGTGACTGATTTCTCTTTAAAGTCATGACCACAGACAGCAAATGAGCACTGAAGCCAACCTAGCAATCCTACTATGCTTCCCTAGGAAGTTCATCTTTACATTTTCTGAGGTAAAAATGTCCCCCTTTTCTTCTTCTGTTATCGCAGACTCCTTCACTCTACCCATCTTCAGCTGAGGAGCCTACTCTGTAAGTCATGATGAATACAGAAACTGTTAGGGAGGATTTACTTCATTTTCCTTCCAACAAATATTCAAACCTCCCTGCATCTGTACTCAACCTTCTTAGCCTTCTTTTCTATTAAAATTGAAAGACTATTATTTTTCCAATCATAGGCAATTCTAACTCTTGATACCTATATCTTCTCTTCTCAATATCTTCAGTTATTCCATTTGTCTACTACACAACATCAAATTTCACTCTCTGCTTATTATTCATGCCAGTTCACCAAAAAACATTAGTATTTTCGACTTAAAAAAAAAAAAAATCCATCTTTGACTTCCTCTATCCACCACCACACACCTCTCTAACCTTTTCATAGTAAAGCAAGGCTTACACACACACACACATTTACCTATCCAAATACAATTTTTATAAGAAAATCATATTGAATATTTATAATAAACAGTATCCCCTCTCAACTGTACCTTCAACATTTCTAGCTTTTTTATTTTTATCTCCACATTCCACATACCTGTAATACGCTTGTATGGCTATTTATTAACATATTTAGATTCTAATATATGGTAAATGAGGACGTCAATTTAAATGTTGTGACTTTTACATCCCAAATTTATTTTGATTCCATCTTCTCTACAGCTCCAAAGCTACTCCTGTAATCCTAACAGCCATTATACACCATGTTTCCTCGAAAATAAGACCTAGCCGGACAATCAGCTCTAATGCGTCCTTTGGAGCAAAATTAATACAAGACCTGGTCTTATATTATATTGTTAGATAAGACCCAGTCTTATATTGTTGTAAAATAAGACCAGGTCTTATATTAATTTTTGCTCCAAAGGACGCATTAGAGCTGATTGTCCAGCTAGATCTTATTTTCGGGGAAATACGGTAATAGAATAGCTTCCTTAAGTGGAGAGCTAGGGAGTGGAGAACCACTTTCACTCGTACTATTACTATCCATTTTAGCAGCTAGATGTCATAGAAAGTAAATCAGGTTTAGCTATTTTTTTTTTTTCGTGGAATGACATTCAATGGCATCCTCTTGTATTTGGAATTAAATCCCTCTGCTTTCCACAGCCCAGAAGGCTCTGGATCAAAGGAAGTTCCTTGACTTGACTGTCTCTTCAATCTAATATCTACTCAACTTCTCACCCACTATGCTTCAGCTATAGTAGCCCTCAGTTCATCACCTGTAACAAACCCCTTCTTACCTCAGGGTCTTTGCACTTGTCCTGTTTTCCCCATTGTTCTTCCTACAATAGGCTCCACCTCATTTTTCTAGTTACAGCTCAAAGCTTTCTCTGAACACCCTACTGCTCTATTCACTGCTCTCTTTACCCTCTCTGGTAATATCCTATCTTTCCTTTACAGAATCCATCCCAATTTGTAACCTTATTTCCTTATTCATTTCTCTTCTCCCTCCCCCAAACTAGTTTTTTTTCTCAATTCCAAGTGAGAAAAACCTTTGTCCATCTTAACACTGTTTTTCATGTATTATATGCCTGAGAAGAGGCATATAAAGAGCATCTAAGCAATACTTGAATTAATTCTGCAATCTGTGGACTAAATATAAATTTGACTAGCTCAACTAGAGTATATATTGTACCCGCTGGAGTGGGATAGTAAATAATAGGCCCTTGAAATCTCATAAGGAATGAGATAATTGAGCCACGTCCTAGTCAGTTATTGGAAAATCTGGCTGCACCCAATTTGGATTTCTTTTTACAGACTCCTCCAGGGCCATTCCTGACAATGGACACTAAAGGTTGTTCATTTGTGGCAAGGGTGCCCACTTCTGGCTGGTGCAGATTCTTTTGTACTCAAGAACAGGAAGTACTTGAGGGGTTAAGATAGTCTGTGGTCTGAGTCTACTTTGGGGTTTTATGGCACGCTCTACTGTGGCTGATTGCCTGCCAATTTTCATTTAGGGAGATTCCTTTTGTGTTTAGCTAATGCTTAAGACCTTAGTGGGTCAGGTTTCTCCTTAAGTTGTCAATTCTTCTGGACTTCTGTTTCTTAGCAACAGCTGGGACTCTGCCTATCCTCATTGTTCTCTGCTTTAGCCTCAAAGCAAACACGAGAAATAGTGGGCATGGCAGCTTGCAGTATGCCAGTTAGTAATAGGTGGTGCATTCCAATCCTAGTGGCTATTGGGAGACAATGAGAAGGATCATCACACTTTTGTGAGGCCTGGAAGGGGATGGGCAGTGGAAAATGTTTTGGAGGTAGCTGAGGAATTGGAGTTCCTTTGTATTATTTACTCCTCCTTGAGAGTCCTATTCCTATTACTGAAGTTTCACTTTGTGGTATTCAATGTAAAAAGTTGTTAGAAACAAGGGTGCCAAAAAAGAAATTATGTTGCAATTCAATGAACCCTTCCAGTAATTTCTTGATCTGGTTATATATTTTCAGACCAAAGGCAAACTGGCTTCCAATAATTGTCAAATTGCCAAATTTGCTCCAACCTACTTTCATCAGGCAACTTTGTTTAGATTTCTCTTTCCTAATGTACTTTCCAAACTCCACATACAGTAAAACCAATGCATTTGACGTTTTATTGATATTTGGCTACCATGTTCTCTAATGCCCTACCTCAGTGACTATACAGTCTAAGACATTATTGGCGAAAGCCTTAGTGGAAGATTTTCTATTGCATAGCACAAGGTAACAAGTTCCCGCCTTAAGGCAGGGAAGTCTTTATTACCTGCTACCCTCCGCCTTGACTCAGCAGTTTGTTTCTCTAAATCTTGTTATTCACAACCACATTCCTAGGCAAAATGAAGCAGGACCCTTCCAGTTGCAAATGGCTAAAATCCACTTAAGTCAGCTTAAACAAACATGAAATTTTATTGTAAATTATGATAAATAATTAAAAAATAGGGAGCAGACTCGACCTTCTCAGGGGACCGAGATCAGGAACTGGAAAGCTATTAGGAACCAAGACAACTATTATATCTGTGCTTGACATGTCAGCACTGCTTCATGAAAGCACCAACTCTGGAGTCAGACTGCTTGGGTTTTACTTTAGCTTCAGCACTTATTTTAGTCAAGCTTCTCAGTTTCCTTATCTGTAAATTAGGGATAATAGTACCAACTTCAGAGAGTCATAACATTTAGAGCACTGAGTGACACCACAAGTAATCTGAGATTATTCTTGTTCTGCAACATAACTCTCATTCTCCACGTGCTGCTCTCAAACAAGGTTGCCCTGATCTAATTTTGCATGTTTCCCAGAGCAGATCAGCTGTCTGATAATCCTTCTCAATTCCAAATCTAAATTCTCAGGACAATCGGATGGATCCAGATGGGGTTCCGTAGTTCATCCTAGCTAAAGCCACAGGCGTGAAGGCACCTAATACATATATAGCTGACATGGCCCACCCTTGACTGTAATATTTCTGTGGTGGGAGATCATGAATCAAAGCTAAAATTTTTAAAAAATAAAAGAGTTTTGTGTACTTCTCTCAACTCACTGATCCTCCTGTTCTTCCATAGTCACAAAATCCCGATTATATGTGACTTGCCCAATGTCATACAGCTAATAATGGATAAAGCTGTGGTTCAAAACTAAGTCTGACACCAAATCCAAAATTTATTTTCACTAAATAATGCCTTAGAGTTGTTTATATTTATTGAGAACGTATTGAATAGCTGTCGAGATGACTTCAAAGAGTCCAAAATTAGGTTTCCTGGTTTTTTCCCTAATTTCCAATTTTTAAAAATTAGGGTAAAGCATATGTAAAGTTCACAAAATTTAAATGTTCAGCTCAATGAAGTTTTTCGTATGTATACACCATATAACCACCACCCAGATCAAGATATAGACCATTTCCAACCCAAGGCTCCCTATTCCCCTTCTAAGTCAATACCCATGCCCGGAGAAGTTAACGACTATCCTGACTTCTTTTGCCACGATTAGTTTTGTTTGTTCTTGAATTTCATATAAATGGAATTATACAATATGAATTCTTTCGTGTCTTTTTCACTCAACACAATACCTATGAGATCCACCTGTTATTGTGTGTTAGCAGTTTACTCTCTCCTATTGCTGGGTAGTATCCCATTGTATGAATATGCTTCACTTTGCTCCAGTTTGAGGCCATAATGAATCAAACTGCTATGAACATTCATGTAAAACACATTTACGAGACACTTGCATTTATTTCTCTTAGATATACACTCAGGAGAGAAATTGCTAAATTATCAGATAGGTATAAATCCAGCTATAATGGATACCGCCTATAAATTTTCCAAAGTGGCTATAACCAATTTACACCCCCATCAACAGTAAGAGTTTCAGTTGCACTATAATTTCTCTCTCTCTCTCTCTCTCTCTCTCTCTCTCTCTCTCTCTCTCTCTATATATATATATATATATATATATATATATATATATATAAAGCAAGGAAAATAAGGTAGTCTATTGTGATAGTCACATTTCTTAGTTCTGCAAATGTATTGGCTCTTTTGTTGCTGGTTTTAAGCAAGGCTGAGTTTACGCTAAGTTGTTAGGTAGAATAGATCCTCATTCATTAGCACCCTTATCAAACCACACCCCCCACCAGGTAAGATTTCATTAAAAAATACTACCTAGATTTTGCCATCTTTGATAGTAGGGTTTCTCTCAACAATGGCACGATTGTCATTTTGGGTCACATAATTCTTTGCTGTGGTGGACTATCCAATGCATTGTAGTATCTTTAGCAGTATCCCTGACCTCTACCCACTATATATCAGCAGCAAACCCCCCCTCCCCATTGTGACAACGAAAAATAACTCCACAGTTTGTCAAAGGTTTCTCGTGGAGAAAAATCTTCCTCTGTCCCATTATAACAGTAACCACTATTTTCAAAATGAGTGTCCTTGCCTCCACATTTCTTCTAAACTGCTATAGTCAATGCAGTGTTAATACAATGATTTCCATAGTTTTTCAATACTAATGGTACACTAGAATCACCGTTTAAAAAGGGAAGCTTTTAAAGAATGCATATGCCAAGACCCCACCTCAGAACAATGGAATGGAATCTCTTGAGGTAGCACTTGAGCATTGTTAATGTAAAGCTCCTCAGGTAATTCTAAATTGTGGCACAGCTAAGAACCACTTTAGCATATTACTCTTCCCAGGAATATATGCTTTAAAATAGATGTTTACCAATGACTTTTCAAATATTAGTAGAGCATGAGACAGATATCTGTGGGAAGTACAAGGCTCAAAGACACACCCAATCACACCAATTAAGTGACCACCTATAGCCGTTAACTATAAACAGTGGTATCTCACTCCCAAATCAGGCTTTTAAAACATTCACCTATTTTCTTGTTTGAATGATTAATATATTGATCCTGTCAGCTAATTCTTATAGCTAACTCTTCTCTAAATGCTTCTCTCAAAAGGGCATTTCCTTTTTTTTTTTTTTTTTTAATTAGTGTCTGGTATACAAAACAACGTAATAGTTAAGATGTTTACACCCCTTACAAAGTGATAACTCATCTCCTCATTTTTGCAGCAGTGTAAGTTTTTCATCTAAATAAATAAAAATCCACAACCCTCCCCAAACAAATTCACATTCCCTCTCAAGTCAAAGTCAAACCATCTGAAAGAGAAATTTAGACTGAGTCCATTTCTTCATTTATCACATTCCACTCCAATCTAGCTTCTGGACCTATTATTCCAACAAAACAGTTCTGGCTATAGTAACCGATGACCAGCATGTTACTAAATCCAGTGGATATTATTTAGGCCTTATTTCACGTGACTTCTCAACAGCAATAGGATACTACTCACCACTCCTTCCTTGAAGCACTTATGCCTTTGCCCTCGTTGTACAACACCCTTCTGAAATCTGCAACTCCTTATCCTGTTCATCATCCTGTACCTAGCCAAAATTAATTGAAAGTTCTTTACTACAAAATCCTAGGCTGTCTCCCAAGTCTACTTCGTGTATACGCGAGGCCTTATGTAATTTCTCCGTACACACTTAACGGATTTTAATTTCACTTTAGATCACCCTTCTCAGCTCCAGACTTCTACCCAAAAGTCCTTTGGATGATTCAAAAGAATCAGAAATAAGCCCTAAATTTAAGTCACACCTACCCATCTTCAAACTTATTACCACTCAAGTGGATGTCATCACCATTAAGCTCCATTTCATTCCACTGTGTAGAGCTTCCCTCCTTGTCCTCTGAATCCAATTACATTAACAAATCCTGTGATGTCCTTCCTTATCTACTCTCTCCACTTCTGTAGCACTACCTTGGTCCATCATGTTATTTCTAATCTTTTAGCCTTCTCCTAATTCATTTAAGTATATTGTATCTACTTTCACCAGCCTCTAATCTTTTCTGGAATTTACAGCTACAGTAAAATCTTCAATTTGCAAATTCCATCATTACCACCCAGTATTAAATCCTTCAAGGGTTTCCACTTGTTCCAAGGAAAGAACCTACTTCTTTTCCTTACCGTTAGTCCCTGAATAGCCTAGCCCCTGTGCAGCTTCATTTTCCTCAGTTTAGTCTGTTCCAGTAGTACTATGTTTCCTGTAGTCCCTTACAGATATGGTGACAATGTAATTTATCATCCAAATCAGGGCACTTCTGAAAGTAAAAAAGGCCTACCTTGGTAAACTGGGATGCAAGCTGACATCATCTCTCTGGCCCCAGAAATTTTGCCTATGTTGTTTATTTTACCTGGAAAGCTCATTTCCATTTTGACCAATTTATACAATTTTTTCAATTCTTAAACCATGTCACTTCCTCTGGGGAGACTTTTCTGACTAGGGCTCTCCATTATGAATTCTCACAGTACTACAAGCTTCTTCATACCATTTTTTCTGTTACGATTTTGCAGTGTGATTGTTTCCTGCACTAAACTTTGGCTATTGAAAGTGCCTGTTTTTGCTATATTATAATCCTCTCTCCTCAGCCCCAGCAGAATGTTTGGTATGCAACTTATTGAATGTACGTCAATATACTGCACTGGGTACACACAGTCTGCGCTCAAGAAACTCACAATGCAGTATGAAAACAAATGCTTTATTACAATACAATGACATGCTGCACTTACAGGATACACAATTTGATGTCCTAAAAGGGAGGTAAAAAAGCTGTGTGACGTTTCACAGTGTGTCAGTACAATTGTCTCAGGGCACTCAAACGGTTCTTGACAATTTACTTAAACAAACCTACAAGAGATTGATTCATAAGATAGATGGACTATATACATTTAAAATGAGAGATATCTTGCCAATAACCTGAAGAAATATGTGGCTAGAGAGTCAAGTGTCTGCTAAGAATGGGAGGAGATGCTGGGGTCAAACTGTGAAAAGACTAAGTAATAAAAATATTATGTATGCAAATATATGTGGTATATTTAAACATATGCATTCAAAGCTGGGAAGTAATTTCAGAAGATTTCAAATCTGAAGGAAACCTACAGGGTGAGCTGGAGGGAATGTACAGAAAATAAGGCCTAAATAAACAAAGTAGTGGGGATTAAGAATAAAAGCTGAAGAAAATATACATGGACAGTAAATAAAGGATGTGGGGGAGAAATGATATAGCATCAATGCACCAATTTGGTATTTTGAGGTTAGCTGCTTTTTTGTTTTACTCTGTGTGCACACTTAATTTTGTAAGCAGAGAAAGTAGAACCTTTGTATCCACTTAATGCCTAGTAGATTGTATATATAGTTGCCTCTTAGTATCATCTGGAAGAACTTTCCATTTGAAATTTAACTTGTGATTCAAGAATTTACTAGTAAAAATCCCAACACCGTGGCCATAAACAAGGTAGATGAGCTGTTGATGGATATCAGAACAACCTAGAAATTTTTTCCAAACATTACCTAGAACCTCGACATTCTGCATAGAAGAGGGGAGGAATGGAAGTGTCAGGCATGTGTAGTTAGGAAAAAACTTCCTAGATGACTGACTCCTGCCCCCTGCTCAATACTGAGAACCATTGCTTGTTTCTCCTATAAATTTTATGATTACAGTAAATTTTCACTAAAGTAATTTGGGATTTATGGGTTCTAGTTATAGAGGACTTTGTAAATGTAAGTATCATATTTGGGAAGCTCTTCCTCTGTTTGGCAATGACCTGGGAGATGATGTCGTCATAGGTTCAGATTCCAGGGTATTTTAATACTATTTTGATTGTTTTAGCAGTTTCTCATATGCAAATTCTTTAAGCAACATAATTATGGAATTAATATCCTATGTTGGCATCCAAACATTAACAGAGAAGCAGAGTTATCATTAACTTTGTTACAAATCTCACAATTATGGATACACAGTTCTCTATCTCCACCTAAGAGTATCCATTGGTAACTAGCCCTAGTAGAATTAAGAACCCACAAAGTGGGTCCTAGATTTTGTAAAAGTAATATTCTTTTCAAAGAATACGAAATTTCCCAAATGAGAAATCAGACAATAAAGACCTCCTGATTGATGTTAATTCTCAGGGATTTTTTACAAGTCATGTGTTGAAATTATCAACTGTTTTTCTACTGTGTAGTACTAATAGGTTGAGAAAAAGACAGCTTATTCAAACAAAATGAAACTGAGAATTTAACTGCAGATAACAAATGGTAAAAAAAAAAAAAAAAATTGTCCCAGTTTTTCACTTACCTTGTTATTTCTCCACATTCTCAAGTTATTCTAAAATTCTGTGGAGTCATAAAGTATATCAGGATTTTACCAGATATATAAATCTCCAAGTGTATCACATACGTAGCATATCACATTCAAATGGCAAATCAGTAGTTTAAAAAGGTTGACATGTATTTTCAGAAAGCGTAGATTATATCCATAAAGTAATGATAAAAATGTAGTATAAATATATTTGAAGATTTTATCTAATACTTCTATTACAAGCCTTTATCTCCCATGGTTACTGCTTTTCTGGGGTTTATTTTTTTTACTTATCACTCTAATAATCCAAGAAAGAAACCAGTAGGAGATACAGGGAGTTCCTATCACTAAGGCACCTTTATCATATTTTTAAAGCTTATTAAAAATTAGCATACAGTTCCGGTTTGCCTTCCCCTACTCAAGGGTATAAATACCTTTCCATATAACTAACACATATTTGGAATTGTTTTGAGATCTTTTTGAAGGCTTTGAACTAAACTGTTTAAACAGGTGGTAGACTAAAACTTGAATATTTCCCACACGTTGAAAGTAATTATTTTGGGAATGCAATTACCACAAACTCATCTGACTTGAACGGTGGACCTTTACACCAAATCAAATAACTGAAGAATGGGATTAGAAGGTTTCAAAAATTATTAACTTTGAGTGATTCAAGATTGACCAGTGGATCAGAAAAATAGTGACGTGTAAAAGATTTTATTTAAAAAAATGCTTTCAAAAAGTGAAGCAGGACACCATCATGCTTGAAACTGTGACAGTGTTTCCTTCGACCCTTCTAAAAGTTGTATCTGAGGCCTGCAGTTAGTTATGAAAGAAACCGTCAACTAAATTGCAGCACGTTAAACTGAGACAGTTACTAACTTCCCTCGAATTACTTTTTTGTTGCGATTCTGCACCACACCCTCGACCTCGCCCTCCAGGGAGGGAACCTAGAAAGGTTGTAAAAGTTTTGTTGTTGCTGTTTTTTTTTCCCCTGAACCAGGCTTGAGCTACCCACAAATGAACCAAAAGTGGCACAGGACGTCAACAACTTGCTCTCTATTTTCTCTCCTCAGGTGCCCCGCCCACAAGGGGGACTAGTCCCACAAGGAGCCTCGGACTCAGGTCGTTTAAGCGTAGGAGGCGGCGGGAGGTGACCACAGTTGCCAAACAGTTGGCTTCCCAGGCTGTCTGGTGTGACGCGGCAGCCCCCTCCCCGCCTCTTAGGATACGCGATCAGGCGCAGCCGACGCCTGGGCGACTGGACCCCATGCATGACTTGGCCCTCTCGGCTTATCCACTGCGACCCGTCTGCGGTTCCCCGAACCTCATCATAATCTTCAGCATCTCCCTACTCCCCTGCTTCCCCGGTTTCTTCTCAGTCTCTCCGCCGCGACATCCTTGCGCAACCGTCCCGAATTGCAGTAGCGTCCATACCCACACGGAGCGAGCGTGTAGCTCCCACTTCCCGGAACTCAACTCAGAGCCACTAAGGGAGGGCACCCAAGAAAGGATCAGCGGCCCACGGCCGTGGCCAGAGTCCGACGGCCTCTGCGCGGTCGGCGTGCGCGCTCCCATCAATGCGCGTGCGCGCACTCGCTCCGTCAGCACCAATCGCTTTCTTCCTACGCCCCACGACTCCAAAACGCAGCCCCTCCCACCGCCCGCGCGCCAGTACGAAGGGTTCGGCGTGCTCGCCCCCGCTCGCTCGCCCGCCTGTCTCGCGCAGAGTAGGGAAGGGGAGTGAGCAGAGGAGCTTACGTCGCGCGGGAGGCGGAGGCGACTGCGTCCTCGGTGGCGGTGGCGGCGGCGGAGGCGGAGGTGGCTACGACGGAGACGGTTGCGCTCGCTCTCTCAGCGTCATGGCGGCTGCCGGGAGCCGATAAACGGCGAGAGCGGGAGCGCGCGCGTGGCCGCGGCGACGACGACGGCTAATTACTTCTCGCTATTGCTGCTCTAGCCGTTGGTGCTTCAATAATGAATTGATTGTTGGATCCGCTCCGCAGGGGATCGCGCGTTGGTGCCGCGGGCCGGGGCTTCCCCTTCCCCTCCGCGTCTTTCCCCTTCCCCCTCCCCTTCACGGACTCCTGCTTACCCCGAGACGCCCGGAGCCCGAGGACTCACTCGGCGGCGGCGACCGCGGGCCCGGGCGCGGGGGAGGCCGCTGATCTTAGTCGGCTCCCTCCGCCCCGCGAAGCCTGCACGGCAGCGGGTAAGAAAGGGGGCGGCAGGAGGGTCAGGATGTGGCGGGGAGGACGGGAACCGGCCAGGCGGAGGGCGGAGGCGGCGCGGTGTCCGGGCGGCGGCCCAGCGGCCGGGCGCCGGGTGAAGGCCGGGGCGGCTCTGCGAGGGCGGGTGGCGGCGGACGGACTCGGCGCGTAGGGGGCGTGTGAGTGGAGAGCGGAGGCCGGCGCCGCGGAGCGTATCCTCCCGCGGACAGGCGGGCAGCTGGGCGGTCGACCCGGGGCCTCGGCATGGGGCTGGCGGGCCCGCGAGGGGGAGAGCAGCGAGGCACGAGTGGCGTGCGTTTGGCTGGTGCGTGGGTCCCACCGCTACACGGGCTCCCTGCACGTGGGGAGGGTAGGGGGAGGGGTCGGCGGCCTGGGCGAGCCTGGGAGGGCGCGGGGCGGGTCTGCGGGAAGTTTGAGGCGGGAAGAGACTCCGGGACCGGGATGGAGGCCCTGGGAGGCAGGCGCGCAGGGTTGGTGGGGGTGGGGGTGGGTGCGTTCAGCTGGGAGGCTGATAGGAGCGAAAGAGCGATGGAGGGATGAGGGGGGAGGAAGGTTTCCAACCTCCTATCGCGTACCGCTTCGAAAACTTAACAGAAGCAAAGCAACTGTTAAAAGACGAGGGCATAGAGGAGGATTGAAGAGGTTTAACGATTTAGGGTAGAGTCATTGTTAAGACGCTTGAAAGACAGGAGAGAGCTGCGTGCGCTTGGAGCTTCAGAACTTCTGGTTCTGAGAAGGGTCTCAGAGGAGGACTTATTCGCAAAAGAAAGATGAGGGGAGGAAAGGAAGTTACAGTACACAGAGAAAGCCATTTTGAGGGACGAAAGGTGGTGAAAGTAAAGAACCAAAAGAGGAGTGAACTTTCTCAAAAGAGAGACTTTTCAGGAAAGAGGCAGTTTGGTAGAATAACTAGATTTTTAAGACTTGTTTAACAGTAAAGCTCTTTGACTAGTGAGAATGAGTATTCAGCATTAGGAATAAATGTTGCGTGGAAGAGTTACTTTCTGGATAACCAGTTCTTGCAGAATCTACTGGACTGTAGTCTCTGGAGAATTAAAATCCCGATCTAGATGCAGAGTTTGCTATGATTGAGTTGTCAGCGGCCTGTTTTCCCCTCTTTCTTGGTGGAATGGAAATATTCGTAGGAGTGAATTCTCTTTGCTGAGGTCGGAGGACAGCTCTGCTCTCAGTCAGCTCTCGGTACTTTCTGGCTGGGGAAGGATCTGACGTCTCCTTCCCCCGCTTCTTCCTCTCCCTCCCCTGCCAGAGATCTCCTTTGTTTATTCGTGGATGGCTTGTAGGTGACTCTCCAGTGTTGTGTTAAAATCTTGAAAGGTGGAAAGTTGTGTCTTGGTCCATGATTTTTGCCTCAGACCCCCTACTTAAAATATCATAGTGCATGTTCTATTACTTTATTTAAAAATGGAATCACTGCAAGTCCAAACTGGATAAATGCTGTTTAAATTTTTTTTTCAGTTCATTATCTGCTTACCTGTGAAAGATCATATTTATTTTGACCTATGCATTTTTTTAAGATTATAGGACACCTTTTTATTCTATTCTCATGTGAGCATTTTGAAAACTTTCCCTCACTTGAGTATATGAAGTTCTTCATGATAGTAATTAGTGCTTGATTAAAGATAACCTTTTTCCTCCTCACTTCATTTGTTTGACCAATATTTAATAAGACTACACTTTCTATTGTTGAGATGTATGTATATATTATATACTGCCACTTTGCTTTAGTTGTCTGTTACAGTATATTTACGTATTGCTACATAGTTGCAATTAGTCTAAAAGATTTATCACTCCACAAATATTTTAATTTCTTCTGTCAAAAATACGCAGTGGTATGATAAGTTCTAGTAGCCAGTAATGCAATTAATAGAAGCCTGGAAATTTGGGGTAAAACCCCCTACCCCTTCCTTAACCACCTCTAATCTAAGTGGCTTAGATCGATTTGTATAAGTTCTAAATAGACTTTCTTTTATCTTTTTCTCTACAAGACATTTTCTTACTTTCTTAATGTATTTTTTTAGGTGCATCGGAAAGGGTCCCAGGAAACCTGTGAATGTTGAAGAAAATTCGTCTGTGATTTTTGATATTCAAGGAGGAGTCAATATTTATATTCATCTTTTAAACTGGGAAGATTTATATTTTATTTTAAAACTTGTTGATATTTACAATGAATGGACACAGTGATGAAGAAAGTGTTAGAAACAGTAGTGGAGAATCAAGGTAAGTAAGCACTTTATTATCAAGTATTTATTATGAAGAGAATTGAAAACTTGTGTGATTCTGTTTAGTTTCTTAATAGGCAGCAGAGTTTTCTGATTCAGATTTTTCCTCTTAACTATCCAAATACTAAAAAGTTTCTAATATATGAAGTTTTTTTGATAATACAGAGTTTAATTATTTCTTTTCCATTGAGATACACAAAGAAGAATTTAAATATAGGAAGTTTGTCTTACTTAAATCTCTATGGAGGCTTATATTGTTTGGGGTAATAATTGAAGCTAGAACAAGTAAAAAAATAGACATTGAAATTGATTTGACTATTAATACAGTCTCCAAATAAAGGCAATGAAAATTTCTATACTCATCTTTTTCTGGCATATTGTCTTCTGTACCTGTGCTGTCTAGTATATAGTAGCCACTAGCCACATATGGCTATTTAAATTTAAGTAAAATTACAAAGTATTCAAAATGCAGTTACTCAGTCCCACTAGACACATTTCAAATGCTTAGTAATCACTCATGGCTACCATGATGAACAGTGCAGATAGAAAACATTTCCATCACTGCAAAAAGTTGTTTTGGACAATGCTGATACGGACATTTGTTAAAGTATTGCTGTAATGCTTTTTTCCTATATTTTCTTTCAAATTTGAGTTTTTATTATGTATGAATAAGAGTTCTTACTTGGGCTGTGTCTTTGCAAAGAAGATATAGTTTATAAGAATAAGCTATTTTAATGTGTGAGAAACCTCTTTAACTACAGTCATTAAATTCTTTTGTAGACCCCAAGTGTGAGTTATTTGCACATTAGTAATAATACAATCTATGTAGTTATATGTGCACTTACCACATGTAGAGATTAGGATTATGGACGTTGGAGTCAGTCTCCCTGATTACTTATTCCAGTTCTACTTATTAGCTGTGTGAATTAGGGCAAATTATTTAACTTCAGAGACTTTGAAATGGGGATTATAAAATGAAGATTACAGTATTATTTATTTTACTTGCAGTTCAGGATTAAGTGAGATGCTACATATAAAGGGCTTAAAATAGTTCCTGATACAGTGAGCACTCAATATTTGCTTATTGTAATTAACATCGTGTTTCATGTAGCATGCAGTATACTACATAACGGAAACACTAATTACAGTGATGGACAAAAAATAGGAAAAGTGTTGTCAGTTAAGAGGGTTTCAGAAAAAATGTTGGATAGAAAATGAAGCAGTGGTTTATGCATTTGACCTGAGATGAGACTAGGGATTTTCTGGTCATGCTAGATATACTTTATCAGCTTTCACAGGCCAACTGGTTAGATAAACAAGAACATCATAGAGAAAAAGGAGCGGTTATGGAAAGCAGCATGATTTAGTTGAACAAGTATTGGACCAGGAGTTATAAAATCTTAGTTGATACTATCTCTGCACTAGTTCTCTGAATGATTTACTAGCTGTAAGATAAGAAGAGTTGCACTAAATGATTTTGAAGTTTCATCCTACTGCTTTATAAAGTATATAATAAGGTATCAGACAACAGAGTTTGACTAGAATTATCCGAGTTGAGATGCTAAATTAGAAAACTTGAATCTCAGCTTTGATTCAAATCTCTATAGGTATATTGACTAGTAAGTGAATCATAGTCACATTGTCCACATTCTTATTCGTTAGTGACCAATGAAATGGTTAATAGGTAGAAATATCTAGAGGAAACACAGGAACCAAATTACCCACAAAATAGGAAATAAGACTCTTGAGAGCAAATCCTCTAGTTGAGTATGCAAAGTGATCACATACTGTTATATTCTGACCCATTACCTGCTTTATTAATAGTAATCTTTTATTTTGCTTCCATATCTAAAGCAAAGGGGAGTACAGTAGTAAGTGAAATTTGATAGTATAGGTGAAAAAAATTAAACTGTGAAATCAGATTTACTTATAGGACTCTTTTACAAAGCATGCTCATTTTAAATAATTGCAAAACATATTCCCTCATTATTCTAAACTAGTATTTCTCCCACACGGGTTTTATGTCCTTCTAAGAAGTGTGGTTGTTATCTAGTTCTTGCAACTGCCTTGGTGTTTATCAGGAGGACCTGCTTCTGTTTTGCTTTCATTTTCTTCCTTACTGCTGTTATGCTATCCTTTTCCTTTGCTCTGCTGTCATTGTTACTAAACCTCAGGTTCTTCCCCCATGTCCCCAAGCTTTCATAACAAGACAGTACAGAGAAGGGAGATTGTGCTTAATATAAAAAGTAAGGAGGTGACTTTTACAGATACAGGAATTTTCTTGCAAAAACAAACAACAAAAGTTACCTTACTATGAATATTAATAAAGAGTGATGAGAGGAGAGATATGCTCTGCTTTTAATAAAAAGTAAGGAGGTGACTTTTATAGATACAGGACTTTTCTTGCAAAAACAAACAACAAAAGTTACCTTACTATGAATATTAATAAAGAATGATGAGAGGCGAGATATGCTCTGCTTTTAAAAGTGTTAAACATTGTAAATTGGATTTTTATTGGCTACAATTTTTAAATGTATTTTTCCTTCAGATTTTTTATTTCCTTTGTGGAAGTTTATGAAATGAGATAGAATTAAGCAAGAAGTCATTTGGCATTTTTGGTGGGTGTAATTAGCTTTCTATTAAAAAATGTTTTTGTTTTTTTTAATTCTTTCCATGTGGAAAGTTCTCTATAACCACTGACTGAAAGGAAGAAGAATACACAGGAAAATGTCTCTTTGCCTATGCTGTAACTGTCAATTTTGAAACTTATTTACTAAGAAATGTGGGTCAGGATGCACCTGTACATCAGTTTCAACTCAGCACAAAGTTTATTATATAACTGAAGTTAAGCTTTCTAAAGATACTACTGGAAGATTTCACAGCATCATTTCTCAGCTGTGTGGATTTATAGTTACGTTGTTATTTGCAACCAAGTTTTTCAAATCCTACTTAGACAGTTTTCATTTTAAAGTTGTCTTGAATGATGATTTACTTCAGGAATAAATTTATAGGTAAAGACCAGAAATACAGTTACATTTTGCTAATTTTTAGATGATTGATACATGCTTAATACTCAGAAGAATCTCTCTGCTTGCCTGTAGATTAAATTTTCAGTAATGTAAGTTAGTCCATGTAAATTTGAGAATTTATTTGAATCACTTAATTAAATTATTCTATATATTTTGCTCTTGAAATATTCTTACAGAGTGAGGGAACTTATTTGGTGTTGTGTAATAATGTTCTTAGCCATTTAGAATTAATCGGTAGCTGTCACTTGATCATTGTTGACCTTGATTTTTAGAATTCTTTTCATTTTTTTATTATAGCTTTTTAAAGCATTAATGATGCTTGATTTAATATATTTATATGTGTTTTAAATATATATGTGTAAATTTTATATTTACTTACAGAAACACTATGTTGCACTTAAATTCCCTTGGCTTATAGAAAATATTTTATTACTGTTCCATGATTCAAGAATCTTTGGATCTCAACTTTTAAAGTGTTTAGGGTAGGCAGTGAGTAGGAAATAGGATCAATGGAAATGTAAACGAAAATCTCCTTTTTACAAATTCAGTCTTTAAAAGGCTTTTTAAAGGTTTTTGAGAAGCCCTATGTTCTAAATGACCTGTTAAATTTAAGGCACACCAAATCAAAGTTAAATTGAACACAGACCATAGTTTTCACCATCTGTCTTTTCGTGTCCTGTTGAATACCACTATGATATACCATTTTTGGAAACATTGCTTTTATGTATACACATATCAGAAAGATTTCTTGCCATCATAATCAGTTAGTTTTTCACTAAATAAATTTGAACAAATTTTAAAGGCAGTATCAGTTAAAATGGTGTTTCCTGAGTTTGCTTTGCGGTTACCTCAGAGTTTTAAAAAAAGTCAATTCATTCTTAAATTTCAAAAGTTTGTGCTAAGAAACATTTTAAAGAAGCAGAAAAATGTGAAATTACAAAGCCAGAATGGCAAGAAATCATTGAGTTAAGGGAACTGGTTTTTAAAATTTCCTGTGATGTCATTAATTGCAGGAAAGTATGACTTTTCCATCTCATTTTTTGTTAATTCCTATTTCTCAGTTCAATATGTGCTTTCTTCATCTTTTCCTATTAGTTTTTTCTTTCCTCACATAACCTTTACATGGTACTGAATCTAAGATCATCTAAGATCATTTCTTATGCTTGGAAAACTGAAACTGTTAAGCAGGAGCGTCAGTAATAGGTTACACTCTCTTCAAATAGAATTTACTAAATTAAAATTTTCACAGAATTTCCTAGGATTGTGGTTAATGTAGATTACTGCAAAATATTTAGACTTTTAACTGGTAAGGATAAGAGAATTGTATATGGTTTGACTTTCAAAGACATTACTTTTATTGACACAGGCATGAGATAAGGTGGAGGCAAACATTAATGTGTAATTGCCCGTTTTCAGTACTGCCTAAGTAGTTGCTTATTTAAGATCTTGATAATTGGCGGCTTACATATGCTAACAGTTCTGTGTTTAAAAATAAAAGTACTTCTTTGTGGCAAAGAGAAAGAATAGACGGAGAAGACTTTCGATTTACATTTTTTATGGAAAATTTAAAAGCAGTAGAAAAGTTGCAGCTCCAGTTGTGGTCCAGCAGCATGGGCATCACCTGGGAGCTTGTCCAAATGGAAAACCTTGGGCCGCACCCCATACACACTAGATCAGAATCTTCATTTTAACTGTATTCCCAAGTGATCTGTTTTCATATTAAATTTATATGTATTTATATGGAGCTGTTTACCTGGAGTCGTTAAGTACCTTGCTGTTTGTTCTTTTTTGTTATTGATGCTGTTTTTATTACACATGCTTTTTATTTTTGGGGAATCCCCCAAAAAATGGTATCATAGGCCATGCCAGCAAGAGGTTGAATTACATTTAATTTCTCTAAAATCAATAATGGCAACCAATAATTACTGAGCTCTTACTCTTACTGAGCCAGATATGATACATAGTTCATAGTGTATTACATGAATTTATCACAGTTTATCCTCACAAAACTCCTGTGATGTACATAGTATTAATGGTTCCCACTTGCTAAAAGGGGAAACAAGGTTTATAGCTATTTTTAAAAATATTTTTGCAAAGACTATTAACTAAATTCCAGACGTCACTGGGATTTCCTTGGTTTTTCCATTAGTGTGCTCTTTCTATTCCAGGATTCAATCAAGGGTACTGGTACATGTTGCATTTAGTTGTCAGCTCTCTCCAGTGACCTTTGGTCTGTGAGAGTTTCTAAGTCTTTCCTTGATTTCCTTAACAGTCTTGAGAGTTCAGGTTAGGTATCCTGTAGTCTGTCCCCCAATGGATTTGCCTCATATTTTTATTAGAATAAACGGGTTATCAGTTTTTAGAAAGAATATCACAGAGAAGTGCTCTTCTAGTCACATTGTGTGGGGAGCATGACCTCTATATGGCATTACTGTGATGTTAACCATCATCACTTGGCTAAGGTAGTATTTGCCAGGTTTTTCCACTGTAAAGTTGATTGTTTTTCCTTTTTTGTACTGTATTCTTTGGAAGCAAGTCACTGTCTAGCCTACTCAAGTGGGTGGGAGTAGGGGGGTGCGAATTAAGTTCCATCTTCTGTTGGGGGGGCGGTGTATATACATATATTAAATGGAATTCTTCTGTAAAGAGCTCATTTGTCCCCCATTCAATCATTCATTTATATAAGCATAGACCTATGTATTTGATACTTTGGGTTATAATTCAATAAGATTTTTATTTTGTTGCTTAAATTGTTCTAGGCTTGCCCATTGGGAGCTCTCTTTCAAGTTGGCTTATGTGTTTTTTTAGACCCTCCTATCATTTTGCCGTAGAATCATCGATTTCTCCAAGGAACCCTGATTCCTTTTGTTGGGTAAAGGATATCAGAAACCAAGATTTGGGTGCTGGGTATGGTTGTTCCTACTCAGGTGTCACTGTTTCTAGGCCATCTCAGCAGACAGAGCGGACAGAGCTAGGTAATATAGGTATACTAAACCATGTGTACCTACATATCTATAGTTGTTTCTGTATCTGTCCATCTATGTAAGGTGAACATGAGTTTGTACTGACGTCTCCAACTCTAATTCTGTACTATAGGATTCATCCTAACCTTCCTTTTTTGCTCCTTTATAACTTCCATTTCCATCAGAGAGACCTGGCTGCCACCGTGTACCATCCATGTACTCCAGCCACAGTAAATAAGTAAAGCAGCTTCAGAATTTTTAAGCCATACTCCCAGAACAAATTTACCAACTACGTTACAATGTTTCTGTACAGTGTATAGTTCCTGTTACATTTAGTCTCACAGTTTCTAGTCAAAAAACTGTTTCCCAAGTTACTCAAGTTAGTTTTCCCCTTCTTCCATTGTGGCTATACCATAAATTTGTAATAACGTCAGATTCTTTTGTCATAGTTTGCATTCCATCCTGGGATCGTTAGTCACATGGATTGCTTTTTTTTCTTCTTTTTTTTGCATATATTTACTTGTTGAGACGCAGTTTTATAGGTTTTGGCAAATAGAATAGATAAAATCATTTATCTCCCACCTCAGCACTGTACAGAAAGATTCCTTTACCCTGAAAGTTCCCCTGTGTGTTCCAGATCCACTGAATTGGAATTCTCACTTTAACAAAATTCCCAGGAAATTTGTATGCATATTAAATTCATATGCATATATGTGAAGCTAGTCACCTGGAGTCGTTTAGTATCTTGCCATGTTTTAAAATTATAAATTAACGTGAAGAAATATTATGGTCTAGAGGTGATAATGGAATGGCCAGGTTTAAATACATGATCAAATAAGTGAGTCTACTCAAATTCATGGGGCTATATAGGTGTGCTGGTGAGGTGAAAGGAAATGGAATAGGGCAAATTACTAGAGTAATGTAGTGGGCTATGTGGGAAGTTTTATGGAGCTCTTTAACTTTTGTAATCTTGATGAGAGATGATGTAGAAAGAAAGGAAGAACAAATGGTGTATATTAAGAAGTGCGATGGAGATAAAAGTTTTTACAGAAGTCATAGTCCCGTAATAAAGTGCAAGTTCCCTAATAAAGAGAATGTGTTGGACGTTTTACCTTTGCAGTTCTTTCCCCTGAGGTTTATTTACTGTTATGCTGAAGTTTTTGTATGGTTTAGTCCCAGATGGAAAAAGAAAGCATAGTTGAATATATTGCGAAATACCCATGGGAGGAGTGTATTACCCATGTGAATGGACTGGTCAGAAACACTGGTTTTAGGGAGAGATTCTGGGAATCTATTCTTCCAGAATCAAGTTCTTATATATGAGTGACTGAAAACATTGCTGTTTGTATTTAATAATACATTAACTGCAACTGATGTGAGGTAATAGCTTAGTGAGAGTCAATTTTAAGTAAATGTTAAACTGCATTCAAAAGTTTCTTTAGTGTGGATAGTCACCTGGAGTTATTTAGTATCTTACCATGTTTTAAAATTATAAATTAACATAAAGAAAGATTATTATGATCCATAGGTGATAATGGAATGTCCAGTTTTAAATACACAATCAAGTAAGTGAGATCTGAGTTATCATTGAAATTAAAATACAGAGATACTCAAAGTTCTGGCTAAGCAGTACTGGCTTCTGGAATCCAATATCTACAGTATCTGTCATAGTTGAGGCATAAAGCACAAAAATAGTGGGGAGCCTTTTTCTTAATGAAAATTATACCCATTAACAATTTTACATCTCTCCTGTTGCTGCTTTGAGAAATACATTTCTCTCTCCTCAGATAGTTATTTGAGATGATTGAGCAACTACTATGAGGTAGATACCCTGACGTACTAAAATTTAAGATTCTTCTCTAAAGTTTATAATCAAGAAAGAGACCTTAAAATTTATAATATCAGGTGGATATGGTAAATACAGAGAGATACAGTACAGCAGTTCAAAGATAGGCAACAGAAGTTTGATCATAAGACAAATGGTTAATTTCTGCATCAAGCCCATATTAAAATGAAGTTTTAAAAAACATTTTTGAGAGGTCTTTTAAAACCTTAGTAACCTTAAATTTTATGTATGTTAAAAGTCCTGGCAATGTGGCTTTTATAAGGTGAGGCATATTGACAAACTTAGGCAAGAAAGCAAAGAGTAACTTTTATACCCAGGAAAAATGATGTTAGAAGGCAATAAATACTATACTGAAGAGTTTTGGGGAGTTTTGGTCAAGATAACAAAGTACGTAAATGTTGTGCTTGCCTCCTTTCACAACCACATCAAAATTACAGAAAACCATCATTGAAAATTACCCAAAGTCTAGCTGAACATAAATTCTATAGTTAAGGCTATACACAAGAAGCCACATCAGAACTGGTAGGAGAGGTAGCGATGAGGAACAGGCTGGCCCCACTCCCGTGTGTGTTGGGTAAAATTGGGAGGGATACCCTGGCTGCAGAGGTATCCCTGAGGAGTGTGGGGTCCTAGTCTCACACCAGGCTCCCCAACCCAGGGCTTCAGTGCCAGGAAGAGAAGTCCCCATAACTTTGGTTATGAAAACTGGCAGAAATTATGACTGAGGGACACAGAGGGCTGCTGGAGTCCCAGGCGTTTCTCTTAAAGGGCCCATGTATGGACTTACTTGCTGATGGACTCACTCACTCTGAGCTGCAGGGCTGGGCAGCAGTGCAAAAAATTCTAGGGACATACGGGGAGAAACTGAATCGTCTGGCTTCAGATCGAGGGCTGGAGGGGCATCTTTCTCTTAGAAGTACTGACAGAAGCCATTGTTCCTTTGTTGAACCCCCCCCCCCCCCAACCAGCATGCGAACATAAGTGACTGCCATATCTGTGTCAATCAACTGGCTAATACCACACACCCCACCCTGGTGATTCCCTGATAACCCACCCACAACTTGCAGGCCCACCCAAGCTGCTTCCAGTGGCTTTTCCATACAAACAGCCTGTTTTGGCTCATGCTGGGGACATTTCTAAAATGTCAAAGGTTCACAAATGCTGAATAAGCAGTATCTCGCCTTAGTGTGCCCCATACTTCTTGCTAAGAAGTCCCAAAACCCAGCACTAGTGGCAGCCAGCCTTGGTTCACAGCTTAGCCTCTCCCAGGCACCTCCAAGCCCAGCACAAATGGCAATCATCTGCAGATCACATTGTAGCTCATACCAAGTGTCCCTGGGTAGGACACAGGCAGTGACTGACTTTGACCTGCAATAGAGCCCCCTCCCAAGAGGCCCCAAAACTAACACACCTGGTGGTCAGCTTCAGACCACAGCAGAGCACCACTCAGCCACCTCCACAAAGACACCCACAGGGCAGACTGGGCAGGCATCAGAGTCCTGTTGAAGCAAATCCTGTTCCATAGGGTCAGCCCTGCACAACAGCTGCTACATCGTAGTCACTGCGAGTCCTCAAAACCAGTCATCGTGAGGGTCAGTCCCTCTTATTGATGTGCAAACAGCAACCAAGGCTCAACTACAATGGGGCACACTTAACCCACACAAGGGAGACACCTGGAGCACCCAGCTTAGGTGACTAGGGAGACTGCACTATTGGACCTCATAGGACACCTACTACATAAGGCCACTCCGTTAAGACTGGGAAACACAGTAGCCCTACCTAATGCATAAAAACAAACACAGGAAGCAGCCAAAATGGGGAAACATTTCCCAAATGAAAGAACAGAACAAAGCTCCAAAACAAGAAAAAAAAAAGAAGACAAGCAATCTGTCAGATGCATCATTGAAAATACTGGTTGTAAGGATGCTCAGTGATCTCAGTGAGAACTTCAACAAAGAAATAAAGAGGAAACAAAAGTGGAGATAGAAAACAAAAAAGAACCAGCCAGAAATGAATACAACAACTGAAGAATACATTAGAGGGAATCAACAGTAGATTAGATGAAGCAGAGGATTGAATCAGCAAATTGTAAGGTAGCAAAAGACATTCAATTGGAACAGCAAAAAGAAAAAATTGAGGGTAGTTTAAGGGGCCTCTGGGACAACATCAAGTGTACCAACATTGTCATAACTGGGGTACCAGAAAGAAGAGAGAGCAAGGAATTGAAAACCTAGCTGATAAAATGACGGAAAACTTGTCTAACATGGTGAAGGAAACAGACATTAAAGCCCAGGAAGCGCTGAGTCTCAAAGAATATGAACCCAGAGAGGCCCACACCAAGACCCATAATTAAAATGTCAAAGGTTAAAGATAAAGACATCTTAAAAGCAACAAGAGAAAGGCAGTTAACCTATAAGGGAGCCCCCATAGGACAGTCGGCTGATTTCCCAACAGAAACTGCAGGCCAGAAGAAATTGACATGAAATATTCAAAGAGATGAAAAGCAAGGACCTACAACCAAGATTACTCTAGCCAGCAAAGCTGTCATTTAGAATTGAAGGACAGATAAAGAGCTTCCCAGACAAGAAAAAGCTAAGGAGTACATCACCACCAAACCAGTATTACAAGAAATGTTAAAGGGACTTCTTTAAGAAGAAGGGGGAAAAAAGATAAAATAAGAATAATAAAATGGCAATAACTACATATCTATCAACAATACTTTCAATGTAAATGGATTAAATGCTCCAATAAAAAGACACAGGGTGGCTGAATGGATAGAAAAACAAAACCCTTATGTATGCTGCCTACAAGAGACTCACTTTAGATCGAAAGACACATACAGACTGAAAGTAAAGGGATGGAAAAAGGCATTTCGTGAAAATTGAAATGAAAAAAAAGCTGGGGTAGCAGCACTTAATGCATATACCAGATAAAATAGACTTTAAAACAAAGGCTATAATGAGAGACAAAGAAGGACCCAGTAATTCCACTTCTGGGTATTTATCCGAAGAAACCCAAAACACTACTTCAAAGGGACATTTGCATCCATATGTACATTATTTACAATAGCCAAGATATGGAGACAACCTGGGTGTTCAGTGTGTGAATGGTTAAAGAGGTGGTACATGTATATAATGGAATACTATTCAGCCATAAAAAAGAATGAAATCTTGCCATCTGCAACAACATCGTTGGTCCTAGAGGGTATTTTGCTGAGTGGAGTAGGTCAGACAGAGAAAGACAGATGTTACATGATTTCACTTAATATGTGGAATCTAGAGAACAGGTTGAACGTACAACAGAATAAAAAAACTCATAGATACAGAGTGCATTTTGATGGTTGCCGGATTGGGGGGTAACAGGGGGAGTAGATGAAGGGTGAAGGGTATTAAGAGGTACAAATTGGTAGTTACATAATAGTCTGGGGATGTAGAGTATTGCATGGGGAATATAGTCAGTAGTATTGTAATAATTATGTATGGTGTCAGATGAGTAATGGATTTTTTGGGGTGATCATTTCATAAGTTATATAAATGTTTAATCACTGTTATACACCTGAAACTAATATTATAATGTATATCAACTGTACCTGAAACAAAAAAAATATTTTAAAAGTTTTTATATAAAGGAATGGGGGCATTGGAGAAGAGTGGAGTTACAGCCTAAATTCCCTCACGGAAGACTTCTTGTTTTTGTGCTTGAGGTAGATTATGGTTATTGCCATTTGATCCAACGACTATAATGTTCCCAGTTCTAAATGAATAAATTCTGGATTACATTAATAAAAGGAAGAAGTTTGATTTGAAAAGAAATTTTATAAGAAAAGAATTACGATTAGCTGTACACGAGTACTAAACATAAATTATCTTCTCTCTATTTCAGTTTTGGCATGTATTTTATAGCAAAGGATTGGCCTCGTGTGCGGTAGCTTATCTCAGTCATACTATCCTACATTGATTATTTCACTTAATGACTCAGCATGGAGGTTGTTCTTATGTGCAGCCCACTCCCATGGGTATATGCAGACTGATGAAATACCAAATTACAAATAATTTTGTTATGAAGTAAAGCATGGGAACTTTGTATTTTTGTGACTTGATTAAAGTAATCTAAGAGCACAAATATTTTTAAAACCTTCTTTTAAAACAAAGCAAATTAATCAAATGGATAATTTCTTTAAAATTGAACTTTTAAATGTAGACATTTTGTTTGTGCTAACTTAAAAATTGTGGGTAATTTCAAGCATATGCAAAAGTGGTAACAATAGTAAAACCCTAATGTACACATCATCTAACTTCAGCATATTTTATCTCAGGGCCAATCCAGTTTAATTTCTAAATTCTACCTACTACTGCCCCCTCTCACTTAAAGATTATTTTAAAACATGATTTCTATGTGTGTTAGACTTCCACATGGTAGGTACTACCAATGAGGAAAACAATGTTACCAAGTTTTACCTACTTGTTATAAATTATATAATTAGTAATTTACTATATCATTAATACAGAAAATTTCATGTTTTATTGAACTATTATTTAGCCCTTCTTATCTAATTCCTAAATGCTTACTAGAGAAACTTCGAATTTAGTGTCTTCAGAGTCAACATGACTGAAGCCAAATAATCATCTTTGCTATTAGTCTTGCTAGATGTTACCCTTCCTAGGGTAACACATCATCTAGCTTCAGCATATTTTATTCTAGCAATTTTATTTTATTTCTAGCAATTTTATTCTTATTTATTCATTTAGAGACTTTAAAGTGATAGAATCATACTTTAAGAAAATTTACTTTGAATAGAATTTTGTCTTGGATTGGTAATTTATAATGCTAAAAGGAACTGTTGTGTTTGTTCAGCTCCTAACAAACCATGGCACTGTTTTCCAGAACCATACAGGTAGATAGATACTTTCTAGATATCTCTCAAATGTTTGACAATTATTTTATGGTTTATAGTAAAAGATAATGTGGATAGCAAATTTTAATATAATTTTATAGAATTTAAAGGTGGTCTGATCTTGGTCATCCTCTAGCTGAACCCTTCTCATTTCCTAAATGACTAGGCTAATATATTTTAAATAGGGAGTTGCGTCACATTGGAGGATCATGATCAGATATTTCTTTTAAGTGAAAAAAAATAAACAAGAATAGAAAATAGAGTGTTTTTCTTATAGAGTATTTCATCAAACTTGTTTACATGTGTGCACATATGTGTGTACTGCGTCATGATATCAAATGCATTTGTTATTTAAGTCATGGTCCAAAAAGTTTGAAAGCCTTTGCCTTTGGCCACTAATTCATTTTTTTTAATTGTAAGTTATTTACTCAATACCTACTAATTTTCACATTGTTTCCCTAGTCCTTTTAAAATGGATAATGGTTTATAAAAATAGCTAAAATTAAGTCCCTAACTTAATGAATTTCAGGGTGTAGTTAGAAGACAGATATGTGTATAAAAATAATTGTAATGTTGTGAGGGAATTATTAATAGCATGAACAAAATATTGTGAATATATGCTGGAACAGTGACCTCTGTCTGGAGAAATTGGAGAAGGTTGCATAGAAGATATAATGTTTTTGAGTAATCTTAAAAGAGTGAGAAGTTTTATCCGTTGCTTCTGAGAGGAACTGTTCTGTAGGGGTGAAAGTATGGGGTATGCTACCAATACAGAGCTCTAGAGTCACTCCCTCCATGAAGTCTTGCTCCTCTTTCTGTTTCCCTCAACTCTAGAAATTGATCCATGTTTACATATATTTTTCTAATAAGTTTTACTTTTTTCCATAGCATTTTGTTCCTATTTAGAAACTCTTGCTCAGTATTTGTTAGTTGAAGAGATGAACAAATGAATTCAAATTATATATGCACAATACTTATTCTTTCAAAAATGTTTTTTACACATTATTATAGCACATTATTATAATATTAGAGAACTAATTAAGATCCTGTATATACTAGAGACCTCAGAACACCAGGACTCAAATACAGTTATTTCTTTTTCACTTTCAGGGAAGTGAACTCTAACCCAAGAAGTTACCCAGGTACTCTGGCTAGTGGGACAGCTTTGTTACCCTTAATGTATGGCTTCTATTGTTCCAGTGGTTGCCATTGTCAGCCAGCAGGAAGGAGATGGGGATGTGGAGGATTTAAGGAAAGCCATTTCATTTTTAAGTCTGTGACATTGATCTCCCACATCATTTCTAGCCATCTCCCAGTGGCCAAAACCTGTTCACATGGTCATATGTAGCTGAAAGAGAGCCTGGGAAATACAGTCAATCTATAGCTGGGGGGGCATGTGCCACTGAAAAGCAGAAGAGCGAAGTTATGTAACACTAAAGAGCAAAACAGAAAATGGATACTGGGTGAGTGGGAAGGGGCAAGTAGCCAACATATATGTGGCGCAAACATAAAAGGATATTGTTTTAAAATATATCACTCCTGTCATCCTAATAAACATTAGGGGCTTTCATTTTTCTGATTTTTTTTTCGGTTCTTCATATGTGTTCATAATTTGTCTACTTAATTATGGTATTGGTGTTTGTTTTCTTCACTTAGCCTTCTCTGAGCCACTGTTTGTTTATTGTATGAAAATGAAAGGAGTAAAGAGAACCAAATGTATGGCACATAGCACCAGTTAGTAATCACCATGTCTTCCTTTTTTTCATTAAATAATTTGTTTTGAAAATTTTAGTATGTCTATAGGTTTTATTCATAGACATTTTATATATTTATAATTATGACAACCCAAAAATCACCAAAAGTGAACTTGGAAATAATGAATCTGATCTTGAATTCAAGAAAAAGATGAATGTTTCTTTTTTTTTTCCCTAATAGCTATCAATATTGAACTCCTATATGTCATACATAGTATGCTTTACATCTTTTAATCTTCACAGTAATCCTTAAGTATGTTTATTATTTCTATGTGGCAGAAACCCAAGGCTCATCTAATAGGTGTATAGATATAATTACAAAGAGAAGAAAGGGTTAGAAAGCTAGGAGAAAATAAGTGAAGATTGAACTCCAAAACACCATTAGGTTATCCCTGAATTTTCCCCACAAGTGTTTGTCAAAAAAATTCAAAAACTCCCCCAAAAACTTCTTTTGAATGACATTAATAAGCAGTAGAGAGGGGAAGGGAGCAAAGCATAAAATGAGAATTTACTGCAGTATGCTTGTTCTTTAGACTAATAAATACAGTTCTTTGATTGTGTATGTATTACTGTGTCAGGCACACCATTTTCTATTATATTTCTGTGGAAAAGCAGTTTACCTTCTATTAATGTATGCTATAGCATTCCTACCCCTCCTCCCCAGAGTCTTAATCCATCTAAATACTACTACCCATTTTTTTTAAAATAAGGAAAGTATTCAGGAAATGTCATCAACTAGAAAGAAACCCTTTATGTACTAGGAATAAAATAAGTAAATAAATGGGTACATTATTTAATAGCATTAAAATGAGAAATCACTAATATAAGCCTTTGATACAGGTAATCTGATTTACATATAGTGTTTAAATATACAGGGTTTTTTTTGTATTTCAGTGCTACTATTTTGAAATGTTCTTCTCATTCCTTCTCAGTACTTTTACCCCCAGTCCAATACAACTTTCTTGAGTGTTTTGATCTATTCCAAGATTTATCAGGGCCATTTCTTCTGTTCTGATCTGGTGGTCAGGAAAGCCAGCTGTCCATTACTACCATTTTCTTAGGTCGTTCATTATTTTTATTCTTCCTTTATGTTCCATTGCAGACTAATTTCCAAGTCCTGTGATAAAAAAGTAAAGAATATTTAAGGCTTTTTTCCCCCACGTAATATAGAAGAATCTTTGTTTATTCACTTGAGAATACATTGTTCTCATGTATCATGTGTAGGTCTTAGTGTTTTCTTTAGTTCAAAGGACTGATTTGAGTGGAAAGTTGGGTACAGAGAAAGGAGGATGCTATTCCATCATATGCTGCACTGAACTAATATAGACTCAGACTCCGCAAGCACTTCTTACTCACAAACACGTGAAAATGCTAAATAAAACAGCAAAGGGAAAAGAAGTAGACACACGGCTTAGAGAAAACTTTCACATGCCAGGAACAAAAGGGAACTCGGAGTAAGAAGCAGTAAGCTCTGAGCAAACGTGGTAGCACGGGATATTTGGAGGGATATAGACTCTCAGGTTAGGAGGATGGGGTTGGGTTCAGGCGGTTGGAGGTTGGGTTTGGAACTAAGCATTTGACTATGTAATTAAGTTTTCCTTAAAGCTGGGACCGGAAGGGTTGCCTCCTCTGAAAAGAGTCTAGAAAAGCTCCCTATATGTGCTTTCAAAGACTTTTTTTGTTGTGAAGATAAAATGGAATACATTATGAAAATATTTTGTAGGCTATAAAGAGCTATTTATATTTTTTTCTGAATTAGGGAATAAGTGAGAGAAAGGACCATAAGGACCAAGCAGATAACATAAATCAATGAAACTCTCCAGGTATAAGACATTTGTGGGAGGGGGAGGGTATAACAGGTGACTTGGAGATTATATGCATCATCGAAAGGAACCACTGCTACTTAGGTATAGACAGTTGTGACCATGTGGGATGTGGACCCAGTGTTTTCAGATTTCTGATTGTTCAAAAGAAACTTCTTAAAATTATTTCCCCCCAAACAGTTTTAGATGACTTGGAGGAAGGAAGAAAGAAATACAAAAGAAGAAAAGTAGAGAAAGAGAAACCAATAGGAAAGAACAAGAAAATTTGTATGAAAGACTTAGGCTTATTGTGTTTTTTGAATAAAAAGCAAAGAGGAGGTAGGATTAACCATTTATTAATTCACAAATACGTATATTTTCTGTCTGTCAGGTAAAGTGCTAGAAACTAGGGATATGGTTGTTAAGCAAAACACCCCAACGCTCACACTAGCCTACTCGTATATTTAAGCACGTAATAAGTGTTCTGGGTGTCTTACGCAGTCTGAGGGAGGAGGTCTAGGAAAAGCTCAGTTTGAGAAGTGAAGGATGAGTGGAGTAGTAGGAGTACTAGGGAAGAAGGTGGGGTGAGGGTTAACAAGCTTTGCAGGTAGGGAGAATTGCTTTATACCAAGGCTGTAAGGTGAGAGAGCACTGCAAATTCAAGGGCTGAAGGAAGTCAGTGAAGGTAGTGTGCAGAATTGGGATAGGAGAGGGCTTTGAAGTTGAAGTTGGTGAGGTAGGCAGAGATCAAACTTTAGTCATTTTATCCCAAGAACAAAGGTGAGCCATTAAAACTCACAAAGTCATCAGTCTTAGAGCTGCCGGCACCACAGGATATGGGATGGGATGGGTATATGCAATGAAAAACTGGAGAGGGATGGTGATCTTGATGTGTTAGATTTTGAGAACCTTTTCTCTAAGCCAATCCATAGAGACAGAATTGTAACATTTTAAAGGAACTCATGAGGAAGTAAACTATTGACGATAGCTGCACTAAATAAAGCATCTAAAAATTTAACTTGCAGGAACAATTTAAAAATGGATTTCATGTTTTTATTATTGAACAGAATATTAATTTTTTCTGGTCACTCAAGTTACTAAGAACATTATTTTATTTTTACTGAACAGCCTTTTGGGAAGTAACAACCCAACATTTCTGCTCATGTCTCATCTCATTTGTCAGAACTTAAGCTAATAGCCACGCTTAGTTGCTGAAAGTTTGTGCTATATACTCTTTCATACTGGGTGACCATAACATTGAAATTTATGTTATTAAGGAAAAGAAGATGACATGCTGAATTAGGCAACTAGCACTTTCTGAGACAGCTGTCGTACACCATTGGTCTTTAATTTCCCTTTCTTACCATTTTTGCCTTTTCAGGTCTCTGTAAGGAAAAGCTTTATGCAGTTTTTATACTTCTACCTTTCTAGTTTGGCCATTTTAGTAACTGATTGTATAGTACATACTGTTATTTTTCATGCCACTGAATGTTTACTTACTTGCCTGTTTCATAATCATTTGACTTCTGTGGCTTTTAAATTTCCTTATCTTTGTACCTTTTACTACCGCAAATGAAATTTCACAATATTGACTATTACTGACAAAAGCTTGTGGTATTGGACTAATATTTCTTTGCTTATTAACATTTTTATTTTGAATTAATTTCCAATTACAGAAAAGTTACAAGAATACTACCAAGAACTTCTTTATATATCTTTTGCCCAAATTCACTAATTTTTAAATTTTTGCCATATTTCCCTGTTATTCTCTCTCTCTCTCTCTCTATATATATATAAAATATACACAATATATATGTAATACATATTTGTTTTTCCTGAATTATTTTAGAATAGGTTGCAGAAATCATGCCTCTTTACATATTAATACTTCAGTATATCTTTTCTAAGAATAATGGTATTCCCTTACATAAGCCCTGTATAGTTATTAAATTCAGGAAAATTTCCATTGATAACAATACTTTAATCTTCAGTCTGTATTCCAGTTTGGTCAATCATCCCAGTTCATCTTTTAGTACAGGGTCCAGTCTAAAATCACAAATTGCATTTGGCTGTCATGTCTTTTTAATCAAAAGAATAAAAAGCAGTCCTTAAAAATGATAAAAAGCAAATGACCCTAATAATCCAAATTGGTAGCCATACAGAAATTATTTCAGTTGACTATATAGCAAAAAGTTGATTATGGAAGTGAGTATTCCTGAAGGACAAAACGCATTATAAAGAAATCTTAACATTTAGTAATCATATCTTTAATAAAAATGGTATTGTTATTTTGAAACTATACACAAATTATAAGATAAAAGCAAATAATTTCATTAGTGTCATTTGAAACCAAGAAACTCACCCATCAAATATATACTGAGCTCTTCATTTAGTGCTCAAAATACAAAGGGCAACAAGTGAAAATCCCAACACTCCAGAAACATACGGTGGGATACCAAAGGTGTAGGTTACCAAGAAACAAAAGAAAACGAAATTACAGTGATTATAGCATGGTGTTCTCACAGCAAAAACAGTAGTATGTATAGGATATTTTGGGAGTGCTGAGGAAGAAGGATACCTAATTTAATGTTGATTTGAGAATGGATTCAGGAGATATTTGTTGAAGAAGTGCCCAAGTATAATAGAAATTATGTAGTGGAAAACAGGGAAGGGGGGGGGAGGGGAGAGAGAGAGAGAGAGAGAGAGAGAGCGCGCGAGCGCAAAAGCAGGAAATAGAAAGAGAAACTGGCTCTCAGAGATTTACTAGCATAAGTATTTTGCTTTTGCTAGAACTAAGGATTCAAATGGGCAACTGGCAGAGAGATTCCTGAATGGCCTCATAGGTGTTTGAACTTTGTTATAGAAACACGGAGACTTAGAAAGTTACACCTTGCCTCAGGCTTTTTTATTCTAGAAGGAGCATTTGCATCATGGGCTGAAATAGAATTACTTTATTAGGAACAGCTTTTCATCTATTTTAGCTCAAAATTTTATGTTTGAATAGATTTTTCTCTTCTGAACATATATATATATATATATTTCAATTTTTAGGATTTTCTTTTAAATAAATTATATAAAACATTTACATGATTCAAAAAATGATGACTTATTTCAGTCCATGTTTCCTCTCTTCCCTTCTCTGTAGGGATTTTTAACTTAATTGTTGGTTTATGCTACCATCATTTTTTTTTCAAGTATAAGCAAAGATGTATAAATGTTTTTCCCTTCTTACATGAGAGGGAGCATGCTATAAACAGTTTTGTATCTTGTTTTTTTCTCAGCTATATCCTGGAGATCATTCTATGGCAGTATATAAGATATTCCTTACTTATTCTTTATATATATTCTTAATCCTACTAAGAACAACTAAATAAAAATAAAAAGTTCTAATACCTAAGGTAAAGGCATTCTGATAATAAACCTAATGCCATTAGAGTAGCCTGGACTTAACGCTGTTTACTTTTATCTCTAGTCAGAACTACTTCTGCCTAAAGAATATGAAAAGAAAGATTCCTACATTCACTTAAGAATTTTGATTTATTAACAAGGAATTTTGACTAGCTATTCATGTTGAATGGATAGTTAAGATATAATTAAGATGTGAAGATATAACTGTTATAATTAAGGCCCATGATAGTCCTCCAGATTCAATCATTCATTCATCTACTTTTCAAGTATTTATTGAGTATTCACCTGTGAAAGATACTATGGTAGATACTCTGGAAACAATAAACGGTACCCTCAAGACGTGTATGAGTAATTAAAGTGATACCCCTTCAACCTAGTTATTTTTTTCTAAAGAATTAGTTCAATATCACTTTCTTCTAAATGTTTCCCTATTACTGTACCAAACTTGATCATATTTTAAATGCTCCCCATACACCTGGATCAATTATCTTAAACAGCACAGAATAGTATTTATTGGTTGACATACCAGGCTAGAAGTTGTTTTAATGTTAAGGACTGTCTCGTCTGTTTTCCCAGTACCTAAAATTTATTGAATAAGTGAAAGATGTCTGTTATCTAGAGGGTTAAAGGAGAAATGAAATTGTGTATAAGGAAAATATCTTCTCTAATACTTTGCTGAAATTTCTCTCAGGGTGCCCAAGTAAAATATGGAAAGTTTTGTTTTGTTTGTTTGTTTTGTTTGTTTAATTAAAAGGTACTATGCTGTTTTTGACCTCAGAACCATATAACCAGAGGTAGAAATTGAGGCAAAGTGATTTTGATATGATAGCCTTTAAGAGGCAAATTTTTGTTTACTTTTTGTTTCTATGAAGAAAAATATTCCACTAGATTTCCAGATTTTAAAAATATGTATATATTTGTTTGCACTTTAAGCATTTTCATTTATACTTAACTTTTGGAATCAAAAACCTTCTTGCAAACTTTTATGTCTGTGTTTCCATGTAGAAACCATTAACTCCTTGCTCTAGAAAAGGAGAAATTACTTTTAGAAATGAAATACTTTTAATATTGCAGTCTATTTTCATAGAGTAATACCTCCATCTGGTGGTTTTCCTGAAAATTACGGCAGAGGATTTGAAGCTTTGGGTTTTTCTGTATATACATGAACTACATTACCTGTTGTGTCTCATAAAGCTAGATGAAATTACATCAAAAGCTATCTACCACGTGTATCAAAAATTTAGTGCCCTAGTTTTTAACAGTTAATATGAGAATACCATGTGACCAAATGGCCTTGGAGATAATAATTTACACAATCAGTTGTTCAGTTCAGACCATTTCTAGGCTTCCCTATACTGAAAATTAGTAATATAGAAAATGGTAGTTTCCAAATCAACTATTAATTGCTTTCACATGTGTGTATAGAAGTTAGGAACGATTGTGAGGATTTGCTATTATTTCAGGTTTATTACTGTTGAACCATGACAGTCAGTGATTTTCTCAGAGAAGCAATTACTGATCATTTATTTTTAATACACTATATTTTATCATAGCCTAATTATAATAAATTACATGTCCCTGAAATGATAGACCATAGAGCTATAAACTTGAAAACAAGTAGACACTACAAATACATTTCTTTTCTACCTGTTAGTATGAGAATTTTCAACACATTTTTAACTTTTCCTTCACACAATTCCTACTTTATATTTAGTACTACTAAATAGTCTTTTAAAGATAACCCTCTGTCTTAAACTTCCCAAATTTCTAGCCCAGGATTTTATACTTGGTCGAATATGCTCATTATCTTGTAGGAAGATTGTGATCTGATTGCTTATGTTTTAGCCAAAACTGTACAAAATCTATCGACCATGTCAGTTAGTACTATGTATTAACATTAATTCCTTTTTCTATTTGGCGATAGAAGTTGAAATATGAAATAAACAAGGTTTAATGATTTGGGACTTTCTGCTGACTTTTAAGAAAAGTTAAAATCCTAATGAATTTTGTTTGAAATCTGTTTCTTTTCAAATTATAGCCAGTCGGATGATGATTCTGGGTCAGCTTCAGGCTCTGGATCTGGTTCAAGTTCTGGAAGCAGTAGTGATGGAAGTAGTAGCCAGTCAGGTAGCAGTGACTCTGACTCTGGATCTGAATCGGGCAGTCAGTCAGAGTCTGAGTCAGACACTTCCCGAGAGAACAAAGTTCAAGCAAAACCACCGAAAGTTGATGGAGCTGAGGTAATAAATAACGTATCTAATGAAAGGTAGAATTCTTGTTTACTTTGGGAAAATTTGTAACATTAATTTATAGTATTCTTAATATAGTTTTTACAAAACGTTAATTTTAAACATTAAAATTTACTAGTGATTTTCAAAGTTTTGGTTAAATATCTGGAATAAGTAGCTTGGAAGAGAAGCAGTCTGTAACTATGAAACAGTAAGTACAAAATAAACACACACACACACAGAAATAAAACCTTTTCTTCCACTTTCTGAGGCAGAAATTGTGTTTCATAAATATTCAGTGTTTCATGGATAAAAATTAAAGTCTTTGTTAATCTTACAGTGTCTGTTCTCTACTTTCAGGATCTTCAAATGAGATACTTTATTGCTAACAGCAGAAGAACTCTGCTTTCTTGATGTTGGTAGAATAGGTAGAAGGGACATTCTGTTTCAAAAAAGCTACTACAAAATTTACTAAAACTTGTCTACACCTCATAACAGTATACAGTAATGTTACTTAGAGTACCAGTCATAATAAGGTGCTTGGGCCAAGATATAAATCAACACATAGTTTCCTTCATGGAGAAAATATTGTTACCAAAAAAAGGAAAAGGTCAGCTGAGCTAAAATCGTGCTTAGTGACATATGAGTACAAGGTGTGATTGAAAATTATAGTGAATGATTAATTAAAAAACATTACAGTAAAAGACACATGGCCATTAATCCTCCTCAAAATACTCTCCCTCGCTTCAAAGACACTTAAGCCATTGTTCTTGCCACTTTCTGAAGCCGTTCTGGAAGTCCTTTTGTGAGTGTCTTCATCGTCCATTGTGACAATGCTCCATGTCACGCATTGCTTGTGGTACGGCAATTTCTGTCAAATAAAAACATTACAACGGTGTGTCCTCATCCACCTTATTCACTGGAAATGGCACCGTGTGACTTCTGGCTCTTCCCCAAGTCAAAATGACTATGAGAGGTAAACATTTTGAATCAATTCAGGACATCGAGGCAGCCATGACGGTGAAACTAAAGACACTCATGAAAGAGGACTTCCAGAACTGCTTCAGAAAGTGAAAAGAATGATGGGATAAGTGTGTTCGAAGTGAGAGGGAGTATTTTGAAGGGGATTAATTGCAATGTCTTTTACTGTAATAAAATTTTTTAAACGGAAACATTCACTGTATTTTTTGTTACACCTCATAGTTGATTTGCATTCTGACTCAAACTGTTCATTTCACACTAATTTTAAAAAATGGACAGCCATACTTTGAGTAACACTCGTGTATCATGTTACTACTTTGTTTTTAAAAGTAATACTTGTAACACCAAAGAACATGTTGTTTAATATTGTCTGTCTATGAAGCTTTTATATACAACCAAAGCTTAACATTTTATCTTAATTATATTGCACTAATATTGTATTGTATATAATGTGAGTAAGGAAGATAGTCTTAATTTATTACTTGGACGCAGTAAAAATGTTGATAGTTCTTTTTAATGAATTAGTCTTTTTTCAGTTTTTTTCAAAACTTCATCTTTCACTGGTTCATGTTTCTATTATAGTTTTGGAAATCTAGCCCTAGTATTTTGGCTGTTCAGAGATCTGCAATGCTCAAGAAGCAGCAGCAGCAGCAGCAGCAACAACAACAACAACAACAACAACAACAACATCAGGCTTCATCTAATAGTGGATCAGAAGAGGTGAGTTTTTATTATGAAAGCTATTATTTTAAAAGTAGACATGATACCCAATCATTTAAGTAGGTACTTAAGAAATTATTACAAACAATGTTTTTTAAAGAATTGATAGGAAATAACTACATTTAAATATGTTATAAAGAGTCTTGAAATATAAACATACTTTATCCAATAATTCCACTTTATGGATTAATCCACAGCAAGGGATGATAATTTGTACATTTGCTCATTAAAGCAAAACTAGAAATAAACTAAATGTGAATACTAGGAAAATATACACAAACCCATATGTATGCAGACACATATGAATTAAGAAATATTGTACTATTTTTACAGAATATTCACAGAATTCTCAACATATTTTGAAAAGAATAGTCTGCAGCTGTAAACAGTGTAATTCCTGTTCGCATGTGAGCATATATACATGTGTTTCCACAAAAATGTTCAAGAAGAACTGTATCAAAGCCTGTCTAATGGGGAAGAAAAATATTAAAATTTGACATACCAACAATTAGGGTTTCTTTTTGAGGCCATATTAGGTGACAATAATGGTCTCTAAAGATGATAGCTTTTGTGTGTGTGTGTGTGTGTGTTTTTTTTTTTTTTCAATTACTGTTGATATTCAATGTTATATTAGTTTCAGGTATATAGCATAGTGGTTTGATATTTACATAACTTACGAAATGATCCCCCTGGTAAGTCTAGTATCCACCTGTCACCATACATAGTCATTACAATGTTATTAACAATATTCCCTATGCGGTACTTTACATCCCCACGACTATTTTGTAACTGTCAGTTTGTACTTCTTAATTCCTTCATCTTTTTTGCCCAGCCTCCTAACCCCCCCCCCCCCAATCTGGAAGCCCTCAAAATGTTCTTTGTATCTATGATGTTTCTGTTTTGATTATTAGTTTATTTTATTTTTTTAGATTCCACATATAAGTGAAATCATGTGTTTGATTTTCTGTGTCTAACTTACTTCACTTAGCATAATACCCTCTAGAAGGGTATTGTTGCAAATGTTAAGATTTCATTTATTTTTATAGCTGAGCAATATTCCATTGTATATATTGTAAAATACCATCTTTATCCAATTGTCTATTGAAGGACACTGGGTTGCTTCTACATCTTGGCTATTGTATCTGAAATGTTCTGTCTTTTGTTACACGCTTTAAGTTCTATTTTGTCTGATTATAAGTATTGCCACCCTGGCTTTTTTGTTTCCATTTTCTTGAAATAATCTTTTTCAATCTCTTCACTTTCAGTCTGTGTGTGTCTTTCAATCTGTAGGCAACATATGTATGCATCTTGTTTTCTTCTCCATTCAGCCACACTATGTCTTTTGATTTGAACATTTAATCTACACAGTTACATTGAAAGTAATTGTTGATAGTAGTTGTTGCCATTTTATTATTCATATCTCTTTTTCTCCTCAAAGAAGTCCCTTTAACATTTCTTGTAATACTGGTTTGGTGGTGATGAACTCCTTTAGCTTTTTCTGGTATGGGAAGCTCTTTATCTGTCCGTCAATTCTAAACGATAGCTTTGCTGGATAGAGTAATCTTGGGTTGTAGGCCCTTGCTTTTCATCACTTTGAATATTTCATGCCAATCCCTCCTGGCCTGCAAAGTTTCTCTTGAGAAATCAGCTGACAATATTGTGGGAGTTCCCCTATACGTAACAGAGATGATAGATTTTAAAGTTTTACACAAAAATATGACACTGTGATATTTACCTAATTTCACTGGCTGTGTTATAAATTTGTGGTAAAATTATTAATTACTTTATGTGCTAAATAATGGTATAAATATAACAATAACATGGAAAAAAAGAGGTTTTATAGTTAGTGTTATTAGCAAAATGAACGTTAAATAGTATGGCAAGAAATACTTGATATCATGGTTAAATTGTAATTATTAATAACAACCATTTTCCCCCCCAGGATTCCTCTAGCAGTGAAGATTCTGATGACTCATCGAGTGAAGTCAAAAGGAAAAAGCATAAAGAGTATGTCATTTTGTTCAACTGATTACTTACTTTCATAACAGGGAAATCCTAATGATTTTGTATTATTTCTTCCTTTATGAGAAGTTGTTGCCAAATGTGGACTTTTGTAAATTCTTGGTTCATGGCATTTTATTAGGTCAATTTAAACCATTAATTCTTAACATTTATCTTTCTGTGATGACCTGAGGTTTTTGTGCCACTCGTTTATCTCCTATATCCCCCTCCCCTATATATTTTTATGTATTTTATATATGTAAAATCGATATACATAGATTTTTAAAATCTTCCTACTCATAATGTCAGAAAATCTTAACTTTGGAAACCTGTATAGGTGTGTAAGGGACCAGCTGATGATGGATTTTAGGTGATTCTGTTAATTTATGTGAATACAGTTTTCATCTTCATATGAAATTTACTTCCTCTATAGAATTTATTTAAGAACTCACTGTAATTTCATAAAAATCTTGACCCAGAAAGTGTTAAGAGTACTTCAGACTCTCAATTCAGATACCTAGATGGTTTGAGTTTATTTTTCTTTCTGACTTTTTAGAAAATAATGTTCTTTCTGTGTCTCTTATTTTTCAGTTTTCTTTGATATTTTGCACTTTCATTTTGGTGTGTCTAGCTTTGAATTTGTTGTCTATTCCACTTTATGCTCTAAATTTTATGCATCTTTAATGTGAAGACTTCTATCTCTTACTGGTTTCTGAAAATTCTATCATTGTGTCTCTGGATATTTTTCTATAAATCTGGTACTATTATTAATGAATATATGTATTGAATCTGTCATGGATCATATCTTTTGTATATATCTGTTGGATCCTCCACCCTATCCTCCATGAATCTTACAGTGTCATGTTTTTTATCCCTTTATTGCTGTGCCACAAACTGGCTGCTCCTCAGATGGGTCTTCTAGTTCACTAAGAGTATTTCCAACTGCTGTGTCTAATAAGCTATTTAATTCTTCCCCCAAGTTAATAATTTCTAAACTCAACATGGGTGCAGGCAAAGAATATTTTAAAAAATGAGTAATTTAGGATGATGGGTAGACTTGCTTGGATATAAAAATCATTATGATTTATATTATAAAAAATATAAAATGGAGACTTTTTCATACATCCTGCTTATTACTACTTATAATGTGTAACCTCTGAAAAAAATCTCAAGATACAAAAGAATTTGTTTCTCTGTTATGTTTTTAGCATAATCCAGATTTTATCATATGTACTTGATTTTATAACCAATAACAGTCATTGATGCAAGACATACACATAGCAATGGAGTAGAAGCAGTGGCTATGAGACAGGATATAAGTACATATATAAGAATTTAATGTGTATCTTTCATTTGAAATTTATATTATAGCAGAATATTAACATGTGCGTCTAGTATTTTTCTGTATATGTTGATTGGAATTAAATAGACTAAATAGATTAAAAATAGTAATAAAGGTAATCATGAATATTAAGGTGGCCTGATTTTTTAAAAATATTTGTCTATACTATATTTTAAGTTTCTTAAGTTTCTTAATGAACGTGTACTATTTTTTAAAATCAGTCCTGAAGGATATAATTTTTAAAAATCACAATCTCTATAAAATTAAAATGAAAGGGATTTGAATCTTTTTGAGAGGACAAGTATAATAGTTATAAGATTATCAAAATTAAACCCTGTGATTCTTTAAATTAACATAGTATGTTTTCATCCACTGTGATAATCAAAAGAACATTTACTCATTTGCCATTCTTTGAAGTATAAACTAAATGATTAAGAAAACTCTGGAGTTATGAGAGAAATCTATGAAGAATATTTTCCAGCATTTCCTTTTCTACAGACATTTAGATATTTTTAGTATAGATGAAAGCAACATTTTTAATATTAACTAGAATGTAATTTGATTAATTTTGTATTTTATCAGAGACAAAGTTTGCTATATGATGTAAGTGTAAATAAACATACTTTATATATTTTATATACAGTGAAGACTGGCAGATGTCTGGGTCTGGATCTCCATCTCAGTCTGGTTCAGATTCAGAATCTGAAGAAGAAAGAGATAAAAGCAGTTGTGATGAAACAGAATCTGATTATGAGCCAAAAAACAAAGTTAAAAGCAGAAAACCTCAAAATAGGTAAGTATAGTATGTTCTTAGTTTGATGCTGAAAATTGTTGGTTATAAGAAGGTATTCATTCTTTTCGTATATAGTTTCTCAAATATGGTTTTATGCCATTGTTTCTGTAAAACACCTCTCTCCCTCTGGTCTTCCCTAGATCTAAGTCAAAAAATGGAAAGAAGATTCTTGGACAAAAAAAGAGACAGATTGATTCATCTGAGGAGGAGGATGATGATGAAGATTATGATACTGACAAAAGAAGTTCTCGACGCCAAGCAACTGTCAATGTTAGCTATAAGGAAGACGAAGAAATGAAAACAGATTCTGATGACCTATTGGAAGTTTGTGGAGAGGATGTTCCTCAGCCTGAGGAAGAGGAATTTGAAACTATAGAACGGTTTATGGATTGTCGGACTGGGAGAAAAGGAGGTATTTTTTTTTTTTGTTTTTTTTTTTTGTTTGTTTGCTGGTTTCAATAATATTTAGTAGAGTTAAGTGCTTCTTGAAAATTTTTCAATTTTGAAAGCAAAGAGGGTGGATTTTCTTCTGTTTTTCATATTTGCTGTGAATATACTTTGCTCTTAGCTTGAATATTTTCTTCCCAGAAAATATCCATTTGACCTCACTTCATAATTGCAGATAATTAGAAAAATTTTGACCTGTGTATTTGAGTTTTTCTATCACCATCCATAAAAGTTCTTTAGGTACTTTGAATTTCACAGACAGTTTGGTTTTTAAAAATGTTTTTTTAATCTTGCCTCAAATATGTATGTTATTTTTAGTTATTTTACATGCATTTCCCTCTTTTTGTTTTGTTGAGATGTAATTGACATATAGCGTTGTATAAGTTTAAGGTGGACAACATAATGACTTACATGTATTGCGAAATGATTACTACGATAAGTTTAGGTAACATACATCAATCATCTCATATAGATAAAAAAAAGAGAAATTCTTCTTTTGTGATGAGAACTTTTAGAATCCACTCTCTTAGTAACTTTCAAATGTATCATCCAGCATTGTTAACTGTAGCCATGATGTACATTACATCCCCAGTACTTATTTATCTTATAACTGGAATTTTGAACCTTTTAACAACTTTTACCATATACCTCTTGCCTCTGGTTACTATAAACCTAATCTCTTTATGAGTTTTTTATATGAGATTATACAGCATTTGTCTTTTTTTGTCTGACCTATTTCACTTAGCATAATGCCCTCAAAGTCCATCCATGTTGTTACAAATGGCAGAATTTCCTTCTTTTTTTATGGCTGAATATAATTCCATTGTATGTATATGCACCACAACTTCTTTGTTCATTCATCTGTTGATGGACACTTAGTTTGTTTCCATGTCTTGGCTATTGTAAATAATGCTGCAGTGAACATGAGGGTACAGATACTTCTTTGACAGTGATTTCAGACATACAGTTTTTTACGATGATTTTTTTTAAATTAGTTTCTAATTATCAGTCTCCCAATCATCAGTTATTATAAGTTGCTGTATGATCTTAGGTGTGCCACTGTCTTTTTTTTTTTTTTTTTTTTTTTTTTTTTTTTTTTTTTTTTTTTTTTTTAACTCTTATTTATTTTAAGGTGTTTTTCCAGGACCCATCAGCTCCAAGTCAAGTAATTGTTTCAGTCTCGTTGTGCAGGGCACAGCTCACAATGGTGGCCCATGTGGGGATCAAACCAGCAACCTTGTTGTTAAGAGCACCGTGTTATAACCAACTAAACTAACCGGCCGCTCATGCCACTGTCTTTTGACCTTGTTTTTCTAATTTTAAAATGGAAGGGATTAAATTAGATAACCTTTCTATTCTAAAATTCTGAATTTCTGTTATGTATGTGCAATATAACTTCATATAAATTCTTGTTCTGATACTTTAAGAGAGCATATATTTTTCTATTCATATTTTTGAATTTTTGAGTTCAAAGAAGTACTCCTGTAACAGAATTAAAGGGAATATATTGTGTTTCCTTTTTCAGCTACTGGTGCTACTACAACCATCTACGCAGTTGAAGCAGATGGTGACCCAAATGCAGGATTTGAAAAAAGCAAGGAGCCAGGAGAAATCCAGTATTTAATTAAATGGAAAGGATGGTCCCATATTCACAATACTTGGGAGACAGAAGAAACCCTTAAGCAGCAGAATGTTAGAGGAATGAAAAAATTGGATAATTATAAGAAAAAAGATCAAGAAACAAAAAGATGGTAAATGTTTTATATTATACTTAATTGTTTATAGATCAAAGATAATTACTAAACTTTTTTATTAACAAGGAATACCTTGTCAAGAACCAAACAATAATCTAAAATAACTATTTGTATATTTATTTGTATTTCATCTCAAGGTAAAAGGGCTTAGGAATAACCATACCTAACACTCTTCTGGATAACAGTCACACAGAAAGTGTCTCATATTTAATTTTTAAAGTTAAAAAAATTAATGATTTACTTTATTTCTGTTTCAATTTCTTTATTCTTTAAACTGGCTCACATGATAAAAGCAAAAATGGGAGATTTTGTGCTATTAATAATGTTTGGGGGATGGGTTATTTAGAGGAGATTCTGAAGTCTCCCTGGATTTAATAATCTTTCAGGTTGAAAAATGCTTCTCCAGAAGATGTGGAATATTATAATTGCCAGCAAGAACTTACAGATGATCTGCATAAACAGTATCAAATAGTGGAGCGAATAATTGGTTAGTAATAAATAATTCTAATTGAATTTTTATTGTTCCATGCTTGAAATGATCTGAAAAAAAAAAATTAAAATTTGTCACACACACATCAAATGCAGTAGCTTGCTTTAACTGTAATAGAGTATTGTAAACCAGATGACTAATTTTCACTTGTGTAGTTTTTACCAAGAATTATTCCTTGGATAAGATTTGATGTAAAAAAAGATTAAATAAATGTCTGATTTATCTCACAGCTCATTCCAATCAAAAATCAGCAGCTGGTTATCCTGATTATTATTGCAAATGGCAGGGCCTTCCATACTCAGAGTGCAGCTGGGAGGATGGCGCTCTTATTTCCAAAAAGTTTCAAACATACATAGATGAGTATTTTAGCAGGAATCAATCAAAAACCACTCCTTTCAAAGATTGCAAGGTGAGTATTTTACATTTTTAATTATTGAAAATGTATTTATGCATCCTAAATATTACAAGCCCACATAGAGAGTTAGATTCTGATTTGAGATAGGCTAAGGAAGAGAACTGCTTGAATGATAGGTCTTACAGGAAATGACATTCCTGTAATTGCTATGTGATTTTAGATGTGGTACTGTCTTTTAGCCTTGGTGAGCAAAACTTTGTCAGAAAAATGGTGGTGGTAGTTGTGGTAAGTTAGGGATACCAAATAGGGAAAATTCCTTCCAAAACCAGATGTATATGATTGATTTAAAAGGTAGTGAATATTTTCTTTGAAGGTAGGAAACGAAAAGAGAGATATACCCATAAAAAGGTTTTCAGAACTACCTTACCTAATACCGTGTTTCCCCCGAAAAGAAGACCTAACCGGAAAATAAGCCTTAGTATGATTTTTCAGGATGACATCCCCTGAACATAAATCCTAATGCATCTTTTGGAACAAAAATTAATATAAGACCCAGTCTTATTTTGGGGGAAACACCATATAAGATCTTTATAATTTATTATTAGTGATAGTTTTGGGATCTAAGTACCACTAAAATTTATTTTCTTATTACAAGATTGAACTATAGTCATAATGGTAATTTAGAAATCAGAAATTAAGTGGGAAGTTAAGCCAGTTTTATGGTTTATTTCTAGGTCAGAGTTGAGCATTGGTTAAAAATGAATGAATTTAACATAGCTTTCCTTTGTGAAATACACAAAGCCCAAATATTACAGCAGGAGCTTATCTCTTTAATTTTTTATTCAAAAAAAGTGGCAAAATATTTCACTATACATTCTTGTCATAGTAATAGAAAACAGTCTTTTTTGAATGCTCAGATGTATTTTTTGTCATGGAATTTCTGAGTTTGATGATTTGAGATGAAATTTCAAAATTTATGATGAAAGCTGAGATTTTCATCTTTTAATATAATTTGTTACATTTAATAATTTTTCATATTAACATTTATTTCTGTTGAAGGTATTGAAGCAAAGGCCAAGATTTGTAGCACTAAAGAAGCAGCCAGCCTATATTGGAGGACATGAGGGTTTAGAATTAAGAGATTATCAACTGAATGGTTTAAATTGGCTTGCTCACTCTTGGTGCAAGTAAGTATATTTGAGTCATCTGTTTAATTTGAGAGGATGATAATTTTACAAATACAGAATTTGGAAAAGATTTCTACCAACATAAAGATAAATACACTTTGGTATTTTTATGCAGGTCTTTGGATTTCCTTATATATAAACAGTACTTATTACATACTAAGCAGAAAATCCAATGGAGTTTTGAGTTTAACCTGTTTGATTGTCACAGTACTTAAAGTTTTTATTGAACTTCAAGTCAGAATATATATAATATATTCCTGTTGCACACTATTCCTGAACTGTTTCTCTTTCTTACAGTTGTTTCGAATACCCATTTAGCCCTCCATTTTTTCCCCTCTCTCCTATGTCCCCAGCTCCATTACTGGCAATATAAGATGACTCTAGGGTGCAAATTTTTTTTTTTTTTTTTAACTTACCCATAGCTATAGTTTTTCCTGCTATGTGTTGTTCCTGTTTACTTTTTACTTAATACCAGGGGTGCCAAAAAAATGTATGCAAGTGGACACTTCAGTCAATGTTGCTCAAGCAGTAGTTTGCCATAATCAGAAGTGTCTGGAGGTTGATGGTAACCAGTTTGAGCACCTTTTGTAATTGCAGAAGTCAAACGTGATTTGTATTCATCTTGTGTTATTGGTGTATATATATATATATATATTGAGTATTCTAATTTTAATAGTTTTCCTTTCTTAAAATGTGTATACATTTCCTTGGCACCCTTTGTATATCTGGACTCTTAACAGTTGTAGGTGGATTGAGTTCTTGGCTACATAATTGATTCAAGATAATACCGTCAGTCTTTAGGCTTCTGGCTTAAAATGGTAAATTCTCTCCACTTCTGTTACACTGTTACAAAGACCTTTACATTTATTACTTATAGCTAATAAAAGTGGTATATTGTATATAATACCTATCAGATTAACTTTATTTAACTTTTCATGTAAACTTATACATGGGTTATGTAAAAAGGTTTCTTTGTAAATTTGAATCTTTATTGCACATAATTGTTCTTTTTAACTTTGTAGAGGAAATAGTTGCATACTTGCTGATGAAATGGGCCTTGGAAAAACAATACAGACGATCTCATTTCTGAACTATTTGTTTCATGAACATCAATTATACGGACCTTTTCTGTTAGTAGTACCACTCTCCACTCTCACTTCCTGGCAGAGGGAAATTCAGACATGGGCTTCTCAAATGAATGCCGTGGTTTATTTAGGTGACATTAACAGCAGAAACATGGTAAGTTGTTTTTCCACAAATTTAGAAATCTAGGCATACTTGTCTTTGAGGACAAGTATTTTATTTGTCTTTATAGTCTTAGTTTCTAGCATAGAACTTGGCCATAAAGTAAGTGTTTGATACATGTTTAATTGACTATGATAAAAATCAGTTTTTGGTTTAGTGTTACTTTATACCGTGTTTCCCCGAAAATAAGACCTAACTGGAAAATAAGCCCTAGCATGATTTTTCAGGATAACATCCCCTGAACATAAACCCTAATGCGTCTTTTGGAACAAAACTCAATGTGAGACCCGGTCTTATTTTCGGGGAAACATGGTGGATGTATTTTTTTCTTTCGTATGAAGAGTTTCAAATATACATGAAAGCAAACAGAGTATAATAAACCTCCATGTGCCTATCTCCAACTTCACAATTTTAGCTCATTGCCAGTTTTGTTTCACCTGTACCTCTACATGGTACTTTCCTCCCAATTATTGTGAAGCAAACTTGAGATATCATATTTTATCCATAAATGTTGTTAAATGAGTTAATCCACTAGTGTTTTGTTAACGTCCTTCAGTGAAAATTGTGTAGTGTTAAAAACATGTCTGCTTTATTTTTTTATAGACGATTTCGATGGGGTGTGGTATTTACATTTTACTTACTATATGGTCAATGTAACTTGTTGGACTATATCAAGAATAATTTAAACTATTTTATTACATAATAGTTTCTTGTGTGTTTTAGATATTCAGGTAAAAGTATGATTTTATTAATGTGTTTCTTAAAATTATCTTTAAAATTTCTTGATAGATAAGAACTCATGAATGGATGCATCCCCAGACCAAACGGTTAAAATTTAATATACTGTTAACAACTTATGAAATTTTATTGAAGGATAAGGTGTGTATTGCTATATTTTTCTGTTTGATGGATATTGGTTTTTCCTTTACAATGTGTTATGGGTAGGATGAGAAGATAATTTAAATCGGGTCAGCAAACTACAATCTATGAGTCAAATCTGGCTTATTTTTTTATGACCCTTGAACTAAGAATAGTATTTACATTTTTAAAAGGTTATAAAAACAAACCAAAGAATATATGACAGAGACCACCACACATTTGTCTGCAAAGCCTACAATATTTACCATCTGGCTCTTTACATAAAACTTTGCCAACTCCTGACTTACATGAAACTAGTTTGATGTAGTATCTGTTGATTTATAAGAGGAGGAAGATAGATAGCTAACAGGATTAAACTACCACTGGGTAAAGCACTGTGCTAAATGTGTTATAGCAATTGCCCTACTTAATTCTTCATCGTTAATATCTCAAATAATTCCCATCTACTTTGCAAGATATTGCTACCCCTACTTTACTGGAAAGAAACACCAAGTCTGAAAGAAGTTAATGAACTTGCCTAATGTCATACAACTATTAAGTAGCAGAATCAGACCTATCTCTGTTTTAAGTAAGAGACCCATGTTTATATGTTGAGAAATCTATAGTTCATAGAAATTATACAGTGAATTATATCTATACTTGAATTAAGACACTGTTCCAAATTTATATCATATTCTCTACAAATTGACATTAATAAAGGCTTCTACTGAACTTAGGCTAAAAATGTGTTGTAAAATTTTTAGATGATACCATTTTTTTCTTTATTTGAATATGTAAGCTAGTAAAAGCTTTCACTTGATGTTATGCTTTGTTTTATAGTGGCTGAATTAGTCATGGAAATAACTTTATTTTGCATGTTGAATTACTTGATTTGAGTATTCCAATAAATGTTGAAATAATACAATTTTTATTTAAGAATTAGACAAAAGCTTGTGTTTAATTTTAATTTGCCTCATTTTAATAATTTGAATTTAGGTCAAATGGGAAGGCTAAGTTTGAATTTAGTTTTTCTCTCAAAACATTAACTATGTTCTTTTTCACTTTAAGGCATTCCTTGGAGGTCTGAATTGGGCATTTATAGGTGTAGATGAAGCACATCGATTAAAGAATGATGACTCTCTTCTGTATAAAACTTTAATAGACTTTAAGTCCAATCACCGTCTCCTTATCACTGGAACTCCTCTACAAAACTCCCTCAAAGAGCTCTGGTCTTTGCTTCATTTCATTATGCCAGAAAAGTAAGATAAATCGGGATATACAATTTCGATGTTTTGTATGCTAAGTTTAGGAGGACAATAATTAGTGTAGATAATAAGGTCAGCAAGAGGTTTTATTGTCCTAAAACATTAAACCTCAGATTATTAAGGAGGAGAAAAAACGAAATGGGATGGAATATTTCATATTTGTAGTATTATTTTAATTTTTTAGTTTGTAAATAAATAAGCTTGAACTCATATAAATTAAAACAGTTGATTTTCCCCATGTTCAAAATATATCTTGCTTAGAAAACAAAACAGTATCATTCTCAGTATTTAACAGTAGCAGTAAAAATAACAAGGTGCAGGTAATCTCATTTTCTAAATGAGGAAAGCTAGACTAGATAAGGATAAACAGCTTGTTCAAGGTCACATACATACTCTCAGTAGTTTCAGAACTTTAAGCTTAATTACATTCTCTGTGAAATATTTTAGTAATAATTACTCTCATGTTTGAGAATATTTCATCTTTATTTAGCTTAAGGAGAACCATTTTTGTAAAACAACTTATATTTCATCTTATCTAAGTGTGTAATAGATTTCTTGAGAAGAATAGGTATTAAAAGTGACTAATTTTAGCTAATTGTTTTCCTAAAATCTATGTTTTGTTTACATGTGACTACCCTGAAAAATATCTCAGATGCAGTTTGACTTTTTTTAGTGATTCTTCCATTTTTTTTAATTTGTAAGGTTTTCTTCATGGGAAGATTTTGAAGAAGAACACGGCAAAGGCAGAGAATATGGTTACGCAAGCCTCCACAAGGAGCTTGAGCCATTTCTATTACGCAGAGTTAAGAAAGATGTGGAAAAATCCCTTCCTGCCAAGGTTGAGCAGATTTTAAGAATGGAAATGAGTGCTTTACAGAAACAATATTACAAGTAAGTTGTAAACTGAGCACATGTTCAGACATTTAATTCTAAATAACCGCCCTATACTTGTCTCATTGAGGTGTCCCCCTTCCCCTATTAGGCTCTTAGAGCAGTAACAATTCTTGAATTTTAGAATAGATTTAGTCTATGGCATATTAGGGCAAAGAGAGATTTAATGACATGTCCAAGATCATGGGTGATTATAAGATTAAATAATTCACCTTTAACACATCATTAGTTGCTTTTCTCTATTTCATACGCTGTTACCTTACAGGGGGTTTGTTTTAAGTGTCATTTCCCTGATGCTGAGACATGATTATGTAATTATGATATTTATGTAATTGACAGCAGTAGAATTCAGAAAAAGAAACTTAGAAAAAAATTTTAAGCCTCCCTAAAAAATGTTAGGCTTGCTTTTTGATATTAATATTGAATTTTTTTGTATAAATTATGCATGTCAGATTTATATAGTAACACTTCAGTGAATCAAAAGGCTCTCCTAGTATCTACTTAAACATTTAATTGCATAAAATGCACTGCTGCAAGCATTTGAATTCTCAGAAACAAACTCCCATCGCTCAGCTGTTTTTTTCAATTCACAGCCAGTATTATTTTATCTGTAGCCACCCCCAATTCCCTCAACCCCATTCATTTTGAGACAAATCAGAGATACAACTTTTACGTCCTTTGAAGACTAACCTTGTAAAAAGGAAGAAAATAAAAGGTTGTACAAAACAAAGTATTAATAGATCATGGTGAGAGGAAATGTTATGTATAGTTTGTGGAGTAATAAAATAACCACCCATAATTTTTCTATAGCTTGCATATATATATTGTGTAATCATAATTTAGAGAAGGCAGTGTGGCTAAACCAGGTATTATGAGGTTTCTTTTAAGTCTGTATTAGCTGCCTAATGTAGTGAAATTTATAAGGTTAAGATAGATAACACAATTGACCATTTTTAAAGTAAATTTTTGGAGAAAAGGATTAATACCTAATATTCACTGTTTCATTAAATTTTTACCATCTATAGTTAATGATTCAGATAACAAGTTACGTGGTCTCATTAGTCTTATGAACGAGGTTCATCTGTCTTGTGAACAAGGTTTGGTCCATTATATATCCAGCTGTGAACTTTATAATGGTAAACAATTTTGGTTTGGTGCTTATTTTCTATGGTATTAGAATTCATCCTGGTAATTGTTCTCTGCTAAACATCATTTTCATGATTTTTTTTTAAAACAGATGGATATTAACTAGAAATTACAAAGCCCTCAGCAAAGGTTCCAAGGGCAGTACCTCAGGCTTTTTGAATATTATGATGGAGCTAAAGAAATGTTGTAATCACTGCTACCTCATTAAACCACCAGATAATAATGAATTCTATAATAAACAGGAGGCCTTACAAGTAAGAATTTTAAAATAACTATAATTTTGGTAAAGCAAAATTCTAGAAATGTTTATTTCAGTTATAACTGAAAATAGCAAAATGCTTTAATATATCTGTTAGAAGTTCTCTTTGATTAATGGTATATGTAAATAATGGTATTGTTTTTTAGTCTTTATAAAAGCCATTAAAATGATAATTTATTAATTAGTTATTTTGATCATTTTTATAAAAATGGATCTAATTATAGGCTTTTGTAATTTATCCAGCAAAAATCTCTTAGTATATTCTTAATTGTGAAAACATTTCACTAATAGTGATCATTCTGAATTCATGACATTGCAAATGATAGTCTTAAGATGAACATGTTGACTTCAGATCTTAACCTTCCTCTCGTTTCTGGAAGACAAATGAGAAGTCAAAAAAGCACAGTTGCCATCTAGCCACAGTAGTGCTTTAAAGTGCTAGGATCATGAAGTTCTACATGTATAAATTATAATACATTTTCTTACTCTTTTAAAACCTTTGGTTGCTTAGTTGCTGCTTCTTCCAGTGTATTGTTTTACAGCTTAGATTTTTGGAGAAATAGTGTAATAACGAGAAAACAGACTGAAACAATGCCTTTTTTCCTCCTGAAAAAACAACAAAAACATAGATGCTAAATGGCAAGGAAAATTTTAGCTTAAATCACAGAGCAAAATGATAAAGGTCCTAGGTTTTAAAAACTGATCCAACATTATGAAAATTTTAAATCTCATTTAAAATAATTAAACAAACGAGAGAATTAAAGGGGCATTTGTTTCATTTGATTTGTTCTTTTAAAATGTTATAATAGTTGTAATTTATTGTTTCCTTAGCACTTAATCCGTAGTAGCGGAAAATTGATTCTTCTTGACAAGCTGTTAATTCGCCTAAGAGAAAGAGGCAATAGAGTTCTTATTTTTTCTCAAATGGTGCGGATGTTAGACATACTTGCAGAATATTTGAAATATCGTCAATTTCCCTTTCAAGTAAGCATTTCATTTTGTCATTTTTGTTGCCTTAAATTTCACCTAGTTCCTCAGCATATTCTACAAACCTTTGAAATTCTTTTGTAAACGAAGTACAGATTTTCATATAAACTAAGAAAATGTGTCTGAAAAAAATTCCATTTGTCATTCTCTTTTTTTTCTTCTTGATCTTAATAACAAAGCAATTTCTTTTCTCTAATTTTTCTTTTCATTCTATATATTTCTTTTCTGTGTTCAAGTCTAAAGGAGCAGCCTTATATATTAGACTTTAGTCTGAGGAATGAAAAGAGAGCAAATCCTTGTGAATGTTACTCCCAGGACCGTTGCAGATTCTGAAGATTTATGTGCTTATAATTATTCTAATGTATAGTTTACTAAATAAAACCAGATGACTTCAGGGAAGATACCAAAGACCAAAATGGGCTTATTTTCCATTTATTCAATATTTATTTTGAAATTCATTCAACATAATTAAAGATGATGTGGATGAGTGTTTAATACTAGAGTTAGGTGCTAATCTCAGTACTTTACATCTAATAATTTTAATCCTTACAGTGATTTTATGAATACTTGGAACATAGCAAACACTCAGTATATACAACTAGTGAATGATATATATTTAGTGCAGGCAGTAAAATAGAAGTAGAATTATAATGATCAACCTCAGCACACATAATCTTTGCTCTGCTGGAGCTTACAACCTGGTGTGGGAAGTAGACATTAAGCAGGTAATTACGAACAAATAGAACATTACATTCTGGAAAATGCTATGAAGGACAGGTGTTTGATGATATGAACATGATTGTGAAATATGTAATCATTTAAGGGAAAAAGTAGAAAGAGTACCACTGATTTTTTTTTTAACAGCTTTATTGAGATGTGATTTCTATTCCATACAATTCATCCATTTAAAGTGTACAATTCAGTGGTTTTTAGTATATTCACAAATATATGTAATCATCACCACAGTCAATTTTTAGAATGTTTTTACTACCTTAAAAAGAAGCTGTACTTTCAGCTGTCATCCCTATTCTGTTCCCCCTGCCCCCACCATATCCCTATATTGGTTTGTTTTTAGACCAATTGTTATGTATACATGGTCAAACTAAAAGAATTAGTACAGAAGTATTTGTAAGCAACTGTTCTCTGCTCCTAGTCCTTTCTTATTTCCAGATCACTTCCCAGAGAAAATCATTTTTAACTTTCTTTTGGTTTAGGTTATGCCTCAATAAATGATATACAACTATTTTTAAAAAGTTTTTTCTAATTGTAATTTTTAGTGAAAAAGAGACAACAGTATTTAAAACATTTTATTTTGGACATCTTTTTAGCTCATGTTTAGTAATCACTCGGCATGTCAGGCACTGTGCTAAGTGTTTTATTCTCTCACTGAATATCTATGAAGTAAGTACTGTCATTATGTCCATGTACTGAGGAGGAAACTGACAAGGAGAAAGATCAAATCACTTGCCCAAGGCACCCATGTATACTCACATGTGGGCTCTAAACCAGTGGTGCCCTAAACCAGTGATTCTAACTTTAACCAGAGAATTTTTGCTGGACCCCCCTCTAAAGAGTTTCTAATTCAATCAGTCTGAGATGGAGTTCAGTAGTGTGCATTTCTAAGTTCTTAGGTGACACGGATGCTGTTGGTCCAGTAACCACACTGGACTTATTCAGTGTTTTTTAAACTGTGGGCTGTAATCTATTCATGGGTCTGGGAATCACTTTAATGAATTGTACTAACATTTTAAAAAAATGAAATAGATTATAAAATAGGGTATATATCACAGTACATTGAGTCATGAAACTTGCTTTGAGTTTATAGCTGTGTACTCATTCACATGTAAAATACATTTCTTACAGTGGGTGTCAGGTAGAATTAAAGCCCATGCTATTATTTACTATTTGGAGAAGCAGTCCTAGTGGTTAAGAGCACAGACTCTAGAGACGGAATGACTGGGCATTGTTTTACTGCCTAAGAAGTACCTTCTAGTCTTACAGTCTTAGCAAAGCAATGGTGCATGGTCATACTTAATTTTATAATTGATTTTGATTCCTTTTTAAAATTTTTCAATCTGTTATATGAAGTATTTTAATGTGTTTTATTCTAGAGATTAGATGGATCAATAAAAGGGGAGCTGAGGAAACAAGCTCTAGATCATTTTAATGCTGAAGGGTCAGAGGTATGAATGCTTTTAATATTGTAAATTGTTTTAGTCATTATTTTAGTCATACTTGTAGTTTCGTTTTTTTAGAGTCTTATTGGTGCTAGCTAGCTTACATTTGCAAGTGAAGTTTTTAAATCAGTATTCTATGTTAAATTTGAAGAATTTCACCCTTTCTTATTAATACTATTTCAGCATAAGATAGTTAATTTGCTTCAAAGTAAATTAGCTCACTTTCATTTAGAATTCTTGTTGAAGTTGGTGTTTACGTTTCCCATGTGTAGCTGTAATTTGGGGTCTTGTTTGGTTTTGTTAGAGTTTTATATATTTTAATATTTTTAAAATCTACCTTTCAATTTTATTGGTAAAATACTTTTTACATTTAAAAAAAATCAATTATAAAATCTTTATATCAATTATTACTGTCACAGTTTAGAAGAATTTAAAATCGTGCCTATTTATAATTCCTTATAGGATTTCTGCTTTTTGCTTTCCACAAGAGCTGGAGGTCTAGGAATTAATTTAGCCTCTGCCGACACTGTTGTTATATTTGATTCTGATTGGAATCCACAAAATGATCTTCAGGCACAGGCTAGAGCTCATCGAATCGGGCAAAAGAAACAGGTATTTTTACTCCCCTTATTTTACTCTTTCAGAATCTTTTTATGATTATTATGGTTTTGGTTTACCCTCCTGATCAGATCGTAGGAACACAGTCATATTGCTATTTAACAGATAGAGTACTGAGGAACTCAGATTTACCAAACTCCCCTGAAAGTCTGACACTGAGATAACTGCCTCAGTAGGATCATGCACTCTCTTTTGATCATGCATTCTGTTTACAACTATAGAACACAGTGTTTTTGTTTTCGTTTTTTTAATTCAAGTTTATTGAGGTGGCTGGTTAGCTCAGTTGGTTAGAGCGTGGTGCTCTTAACAACAGGGTTGCTCGTTCGATCCTCATATGGGCCATTGTGAGCTGTGCCCTCCACAACTAGATTGAAACAACTACTTGACTTGGAGCTGATGGGTCTTGGAAAAACACAGTTAAAATAAATAAAAGTTAAAAAAAAAAGAAAGTTTATTGGGGTGACAATGGTTAGTAAAGTTACATAGTTTTCAGGTGTGCAATTCTGTAATACATCATCTAGGACACAATGTTTTTCATTGCGTATAAATTTTGTAATGTCTTCATTTACTTAATTATTGAAAGAGATTTTGCTTAGTATATATTGCTACCTTTTTGTTAGCCTGCATTTTATACATGTTCCTGCAAGATTTTCTATGCACAAAAGCCATTTTCATTTTATACTTTTTGTACAACTGTCTGGCAGTTGTAACAAGCCTTGAGAAAAACCGTCTGTCATCTTTTTGATGCATTGGTCTTTGTATTTTAATTCATTTACCTCCATCTAGAATAGTGCTTCTCAAACTTCTCCAAAACAGGAGATATGAGCAAGTAGCACAAAAAAGCTTATTTATTTAGCTCATTTATATATAATACCTTTAAAACATTTCTTACTGAAAAAATACATAATTTAAAACTAAAAAAATGTTTCATTCAAATAATTTTAGTAAAGTTGCCTCATCAGGAATGTATCACATCGTGCTTCTTTCTATAATTTCTTATTCTCTGGAACAAGATGACATTCCCCCTAACTGAAAGCTTGTTTAGAGTAGTAGTTCTGAACTTCATCAGAACAAGTGACCCCCTTTTTATAGCAACTATTTTTAGTATATGCTTTTTAATCTTGAAATGGATACATGTAATTTGAATTCTAATGCCCTTACAGTAATTCAGGTAAAAACGTTCTTTTGAAATAGTACCGTATTTTCCTGAAAATAAGACCTAACCGGAAAATAAGCCCTAGCATGATTTTTCAGGATGCTCATAATATACACCCTACCACAAAAATAAACCCCAATTAAGATTGTCAGCCAGACGGACACATTTAGTACATCCAATACATCACATGACGGACGTATTGAATTATAAAATAATATTAATATATAATTAAATTTAAATAAATAATATTGACATTAATACTTAAAATAAATGATAATATAAATTATAATTAAGTATTTGCAAATACCCAAGCAGACACCTTTGGACAAGAGGTAAACGCCTATGTAAACATGAACTCGAGACTTATTGCCGAATGACCAGAGTACAGACACAATGTACTAATAACGTGCACACTTGAACGAACAGACGAGGTTGTGTCTAATATGAATCTTCATAATTCAATATGTCATGTGTTGTAACGGATGTACTTAATGCACTCATATATAATAAACATTTTCTGAATTTTGGTGCCTGCAATTTTTCGTCACTTTTGTGTGGGTCATCATTCTTAACTGTCATCATTTTTGTTGCCACTCCTGTCTCATAAGTCTTCAGTTAACACTTAATTTAATGGTGGATTTAAAGGGAATAATGTCTTGACCCCCAGACAAGATGAGTGCAAAAATAAAGCTATTCCATTGAGTACAAGAAAGGAATCGTGGAGGACTCCCAGGGCAAGAATCCTACGGCTTTCTGCAAAGACTGCAAAGAGAAGAAGTTGAATCTCTGAATGGTCCAAAAATGGCGAGCAGAGTATGATAATCTCAGTCAATAGGTGGACGAGGGAAATGCTAAGAAGCGCAAATGTGGATCAGGTCAGCAACCATTATTTCCTGAGCTGGAAGACATCATCTGTGAATGGATTGCTGACAGAAGAGCAAAGGTTTTGGTTGTGTGCAGGGCTGATATTCAGGCATTTGCCCTTGCAGTGGTACCACAGTTAGAAATATCCCCAGAAGAATTCAAAGCATCGCAACACTGGCTGGATCGTCTCTAAGATCGACAACACTGTGCAAGCTGGAAGATACTGAAGTTATTAAACGTGCACTTGCCATCGAGTCCTTTGTTGATGGCATCGACTTTTCTAAATACCAACTCTCCAACATGATGGCTATGGATGAAACTGCAGTGTTTATGGGCCAAGGATCTCACACGACAATTGATCAGAGGGATGCGTCATCAATCTACATTCTCTCCACTGGTTACGAAAGTGCACGTGTTACCTGTATTTTGGCAGTTCGTCTGGATGGAAAGAAAGCCCCACCTCTAATCATCACTAAGGGCAAGAAAGATAAGGTTGGATGTGTTTCAGGCATTTATGTTCTTGAAACTGAAAAAGCCTGGTGCACATAAGCAGTTATAAGGAAGTGGGTCGATTTCATGCTGCCACTTATTTTGCAAGGTGGCCAAAGACATCTGCTAGTCTGGGATTCAGCCAGCACTCACTATGCTAAAGACATGAAGAACTTCCTTGCAGAGAGAAGAATAGATCAAATAATGATTCCCACAGGAATGACTGCCTATCTCCAGACTCTAGGTACTGCAATAAACAAGCCATTCAAGGAAGATTTGCACATGGAAATCAATAACTACATTGAAAATAGAATGGAGAGAAATCAGCATGGAAACTTTGTGAAGCCTAGCCTGCAAGAGGTTGTGACTTGGGTGAAGAACTCATGGGATAAAATCACTGACAGCTGTGTTGCCAGTGCACTACGAGCAGGCTACATGGACAAGAAGTGCTCATTTGAGGAGAGCTCTATTGCTGGACATGAGAGATTGGGGCCAATGGTTCTATAGGAAATGGAGTCGCAAGAAATTCAAGCCGGAATTTGGGGTTTGGAGAGTTATGACGATGTTCCAAAAGATGATGGGACTATTTGAATAAATGTAGATTTTTGTATATGACTAAGTGGGTAAATAGATTGTTATACATGAATAAATGTAGATTGTTGTACATGAAAAAATAAGACACCCCCTGAAAATAAGCCCTAATGCTTCTTTTGGAGCAAAAATGAATATAAGACCTGGTCTTATTTTTGGGGAAATGCAGTATATATTTCAACATATAGGACTATTCTAGGATGTGAAGAATAAGTTTAGAGTTGAGAGAATAAGAGCAGGACTCAGTCTCCGTAAGTACAAAGGAAGAAAAGAACTGGGGTAGCGAAAAAGAAACAACGCTATTTAAAACTTTTTTTTCGACATCTATTGTTTACCTCATGTTTACCTCATAAGTGGATAAAAATTATTATTAGGTTAGGTAATATAATAACAGACTTTATATGTTATAAAGAGGGGAACTTGAAGTAGGGACAACATACCAAGATAAATTATAGACTATTAAAAGAAGACAAAGTGAGAAAATAAGATTCTCATGGGTGAGCTGGGCCTAATGTATACGGGAAGATTCAGAATATCCCTGTATTATGAATGAGATGGGCAATAGTGATCAATTGCACTGAACAGATACCACCTATATTGAAATCCTCAACACATGTCCATAACTTACATTCCACTTACACTACTTAAAGACCTTGGCCACCACATTTTCTAATAGATGATAGAACATAGAGGATATATTAGGAAAAGAATTAGAAACATACTATGGAAAGTTGTATGGTAGACCTGTGGGAAGAGTATCTGAAGAAGATCACAAAATAATGGCAATACAGATTTCTTAACATTTTGTTAACAAAATTTTTAAACATTAATATGAAGTGCATTTTTATTAATGATTATTAATGAGAAACATTATTAATTTCATTGTTGATAAAATATAGTAAGATTCCTATACTTCATGTACGTGCTACTTAAGTAGTATTTGGCTCCAAATATGATAGAAGGAGTCTCAGATCTTCTGTTAAATATTTGCGTGTAGCAACTACAAAATAAATAGGTGTAGATGATAAATACAGATGAGTTTTCTTTTTTTATTGCTATGATGTGTTTTATTTTTTTAAATTAGTTTCAGGTGTACAAAACAACATGATTAGACATTTACACCCGTCACAAATTGATAACCATCCTCCCCAAGTCTACTACCCCTCTGACATCATAGATATGTAGCTGTTATAGTATCATGAGCTGTATTCTCTATGCTGTACTTTATATCCCGTAGCCATATATATATATATATATATATATATATATATATATATATATATATACACACACACACATATATATATACACACATATATATATATATACACATATATATATAATTATAGTTGACATTCAATATTATTCTACATCATCTTCAGGCAGATGAGTTTTATTGGTGACCCCTCTACTATTATATAAACAGTTGGAAATGATAACTTTTGATAAAGACTCAAATAAAATAATTACCAAATTGTCTTATTTACACATAGTTGCAATCCTGAAAAAATTAATGTGTGTCATAACTTTGTGAAAATGTTCTGTGTTTATATTAAAGTAGAGTTAGAATTTAGACTCAAGGTAATTTAAAAAGGTTTTTAAGAATCATTTGAAAGATTTGAAAGACTTGGGATTATTTTTCACTGTGAGAATGTCCAGTTTAATACAGAATGTCCAGTATCCCTGGTTCTTGTACTCTAAATGCTGGTAAGACCATGTAAGCATGGTGAAAACTAAAAATGTTTCCATAAATTTTCAAATTATCTATATGGTGGTAATATTTGTTACAGAACCACTGACTGAGAAATAGGGCAAAATTACTACACATCAACTTTTGTCTGTTTTGGAGAACTATGTTTTAGGGCAGGACTTGAGCATAATTTGGAGAGTAGATCATAAAATTTTGGATTATGTGGAATGATAAAACATGAATCAGAATTGAGAAAACTGGTGTAAGGTTGTCATAAGTTTATCTTTTTTTTCCAGTTAAAAGCTAATTTAAAAATTACTGTCATTCTTTACAATAGAAAAAGCAAACAAAATCTCCTAACCAAAACGTAAGGAGGAAAGACATACCCTCAAAATAATCTTTAAATTGAAGAAAGTTAGCTTTGAACACATTGCTATATATTTTTTAATTTTCAGTTTACTGAAACGTTTACGTTTCATCATGCATATCTTTACAGGTGAATATTTATCGTCTAGTTACAAAGGGATCAGTTGAAGAAGATATTCTTGAAAGGGCCAAAAAAAAGATGGTTTTAGATCATCTTGTGATTCAAAGAATGGACACAACTGGGAAGACAGTACTACACACAGGTTCTGCTCCCTCAAGGTATTTAGTGTAAAAAAAAAAATGTCATTTTAGACTCCTACTACACTCATTTTTCTGAAATGTTACTGTATCTAGTGTTGTAAATTTTTTTTTTTTTTTTTTTTTTTTTTTTTTAAGCACTGAACTAATTTTTAGTCAATGACATACATTCACTACTTGATTTTGTCACTCTAGTTTTTGTAATCTTGGGGGAAATCTCTTTAACATCTAGGCTTCAAGTTCTTTAGTTTTAAAATAAGTATACTGCTAATACTTCACCTAATCTATGTCATATAACTATTGTGACTATGTTAATTATTAATAAAGGTGCTATGTAAATGTTAAATATTTAACTGTGGGTGTTAAGTATAATTTTTTTTTTTTCCTGATTTTAGTTCTACTCCTTTCAATAAAGAAGAGTTATCAGCCATTTTAAAGTTTGGTGCTGAGGAACTTTTTAAGGAACCTGAAGGAGAAGAACAAGAACCCCAGGTAACAAAACTTTCAAATGTGTCATCTATTTAAACTATACTTAATACAGAGTATATTTACTTTAACACATATTAAAATATATTTAAAATAAAGATTTATTTCTAATTATAGGAAATGGATATAGATGAAATCTTGAAGAGGGCTGAAACTCATGAAAATGAACCAGGCCCTTTAACTGTAGGAGATGAATTGCTTTCCCAGTTCAAGGTAAATTTTCTTTTAAATTTTCGTTATAATTATACTTGTATAAATTGAGAGGGAATAATTTTTAATTTCTTTAAGCACCATCAGCAAGGTAATTTTTAAACAAAACTTTCCTAATTTTTTTGTGTGTATTAAAATTTTCTCTGGTGTATAAAATATTTTTTTTCCTTATTCTGGCAAACCAGTAGCAGCCTGATTTGAAAGAAAAAAAATCATTTATAAATAGTTACATTTATTTAGTGAATGCAGAGGGATGTTATTTTTTTAGATTAGCACCTAGAATAGTGTTTGGCAAATAGCATGTCCTCAAATATTGGGGTAAATGAATGAATATGGTCTCTTATTTAGATTTCCAGGACTGAAGGCTTTCAGCTGATTTTTATTGGAGCAGTTTTTGACATTAGATTAATTTAAGCATTATCACAACTAAGAAGGCTCAAGTAAATCAGTTAGGCAAAGTAAACAATAAGCTTCTATTCATATTTATAAGTACTCCTGGTTTGTAGAGGGCTAAAAGGTCGCAAGGAGTCCTAAAGCAACGGAAGTCAACTGACCTCAGAGTAAGTTGTGTGCCAGTTGTTTAATATAAAGAAGCAGGTTCCTTTACATCCTAGCCATTTTCCACAAACTAAGGATTTTAAGGTTCAATTCAATTTGTCATTTGTTCATTCAACAAGTATTTATTGAGCACCTGCAGTGTGCCATGTACAGGGACACAGCAGTGAATAAAATCTTTGTAATGTTAATGGATCACTCTGGCTGCAATGTGAAGGATATACTGTGTTGGGGAAAGAATTTAAGAAGGGAAATAAGTTAGTAAGACTATTTCTGTAATCCTGGTGAGAGGTGAAGTTTTCTGGAATTTTCACGGTCTCTGGGTATGGCCTAATTAACTCTTCACATGAAGTTATACTATTTGTTTTTTTTTAATTTGACTAATTGAAAATTTGAAAAAAGTCACCAGTAAGTTAACTAGAGACTATATTAACTCTATATTGATTATTATTATACCAGTGAATTGATACTCACACTTTGCTGCCTTTAGGGATGTCATCACATTTAAATAATAGACATGAAAGAATAAACATAATATTTTTAGCCCCATTCCTTATGTAGGATAAGCAGCTTTCTTGTCTTCATCCAGTTATCTATAGGTTTTAATGTACTAATATTGGAAATTAGCTTTAATGAATGCTTTCTATATACCAGACTGTACAGTTCCTTAAATGTATTATCTTGTTTAATCTTCACAAAAGTTAGTGTGCTGTTACTTTTCCCTTTTTTTAGGGATGAAGAAACTATGGCTTAGGGAACCTAAATAAATTTATCTAGGATTTTAGAACTGTTGTCTCTTGTCAGTAGCTCTTAGGTACTATTTTATGATCATAAAAACAAAAATATTGGATTGTTCTACAACATTTGGTAGTTAATGGACTTGTTTGGTAATTCCTGCAGAAGGTGATTTAGCATGTTACTACTATAAATTACTTTATTAATTTCTTCTAGTTCTGTTGTAGTAATAATTTTGTTGAATAACAGGACAAAAGAGAATCATTCCTGGAAGAGAATTCTTAGAAGTCATTTGGTTTGATCTACTTTGACCTAATAAAATGAACTTAGATGGTTTAGCATTCATATTTGGTTTAATCCATAGTCATATATTCATTATCCTGAGAATATTTAACTTTCATTGTCTTATTCTGGTATGCCACTTGCCCCTAAAAAAGAAGAAGAAAATTTAAAAACGTTCTTCTTTAATGCTTATTCTGTGAAAATTCTGGAATTTTATCAGGTTGCTAACTTTTCAAATATGGATGAGGATGACATTGAATTGGAACCTGAAAGAAATTCAAAGAATTGGGAAGAAATCATTCCAGAAGATCAAAGAAGACGATTAGAAGAAGAAGAAAGGCAAAAGGAACTTGAAGAAATTTATATGCTTCCAAGAATGAGAAACTGTGCTAAACAGGTGACTTTTTAAATATAAAAGATATTTTTACAATATCTTTTTTTGGTGGCTCCTTAAATTGTAAGAGTCTTCACACCTGGACTGATTTCTTTTCGTTTATGAGAGATATTTCTTTTCTTGTAATGTCTTCATTTAATTTGATAATCCATGCCTCATAAAATGAGTTGGAGAGTGTTCGCTCCTCTTCTATTTTAGGAAAAAGTTGCTTAGAATTGGTATTATCTTCATTAAGTGTATGGTGACATTTGTCAGGGAAACCATCTAGGCCTGGAGTTTTCTTTGTTTAGAAGACTTTTTAACTATAACTTCAATTTCTTTTATAAATATGAACTATTCAGAATATCTGTTTTTCAGCGAATTTGGTAGTTTGTTTCTTTCAAGGAATTTGTTTATTTTATCTAAGTTGTTGAATTTATGGACATAAAGTTATTTACAATATCCCATTATTATCCTTTTAGTGTCTGTAGGATATGTAATGATTCCCTTCTTTTCATTTCTAAACTGGTAATATTTTTCTTGATTATTCTAGTTAAAGGTTAATTTTATCTTTTCAAAGAACCACGTTTTGATTTAATTGATTTTCTGTTTTAAATTTTATTGATATCTACTCTATTATTTACCCTACTTTCGCTTTAATTTGTTCTTTTTTTTTATATCTTAAGTTATAAGCTTAGACCATTAAATCAAGACCTTTGTTTTCTAATATTAGCATTTAATACTGCAAGTTTCTCTCTAAGCACTGCCTTTTCTGAATCTCCAAATTTTTATATCTGCTGTGTTTTCATTTTCATCCATTTCAAAATATTTTCTAATTTCCCTTGAGATTTCCTCTTTAGCCCATAGGATTTTTTTTCTTTTTTTTTTTTTTTTCTTTTTTTTTTTTTTTTTTTTTTAGAAGTATGTTGTCTGCTTTCCAAATATTTGGGGGATTTTTCAAGGATCTTTGTTACTGATTTCTAGTTTGATTCTGTTATGGTCAGAGAGCATATCTTATGTGATTTGTTGATATTTATTTTATTGCCCAAATGAACAAAATATCAGAGTTTCAAATAACAGTAACAGTGCAATGCCAAGCTACATATATTGGATCCTGCTATAAAGGGGAAAGAACTTGAATACTAGATTTATTTTGTTTTGCATTAACTTTTTTCTTTTTTTCTTCTCTTTTTTGAGAATACTGCGTTATAAGATTAATTGTCTTGATTACTGAGTTTTTTGGTGCCTCCTTCAATTTTGATTCTGAGGCAAATGAGGGACTTGCCTAACCCTAGTCCTTGTCCCCTTTTCCCAGGGGTGGAGTTTTTTATTTTCTTTCTCTTTTCCTATAACTATTAGGTCTTCTCCTGTGCCCTCAGTTTAGTACGTGAGATGGATCTGGCAAAGTTTCCTACCTGTCTTCTCAAAGGTGACTGCTTCCTTTCTCCAGGGCTGTACCACAAAGGAAAGTTTTCTCTAATTTTCCACCCTACTTCTAGTCTTTTTCTTGAGCACCTGGTGGAAGTTTGTGGGGAATCAGTCACCTGAGAGTGGGTGCAGGTTCTTGCTGTGTCTTTGGTTCCTAGGGCACCTGTGCTCTCATGGTAGCCCACACTCAGCCTTTAGCAAATTTTACGTAACTTCCTCTTACCTGCTTGTTTGTGTGGTACTTGATGTCTGTCACAAGTGATCCAGTGTTTGAAATCCATCTCTTCTTACAAGCTGCTGTATTTCCTTATGTTTGAGACTACTAGATTGCATTGTCGTTTTGATGTGTTTAAGAAAAGGTAAAATTTTGTAGATGATGATTTTGTTGTTAGGGAAGGAGCTACCTACCAACTTTCTACTTCCCAGGCCGAAATGGAACCAAATAAGGTGTATTTGGCCTAAAAGTGACCTTGTATGCAGTTTTTGAAACCAAACCCCAGATTGGTTTCCTTTTATAGTGCATGGGAAGCACAGTATTATATTAGATTTTGTAAAAGGATTAGAAGTTAGAACAAGAACTGAATGCCTATCCTTGATTTTCTTAAGCTTTTTAGCTATTAGGCTTTCAGAATATGTACTGAGACTTTGGAAAAATTCCAAAGACATACAGAAAATATATTTTGATGTATCTGTTAAGCAACTAATGTTACAAGTAGGCTTTTATGGGGGTTCAACTGTCATTTTTTTCTGTTAAATGTTTGATCAGCCTAATTAGAATACCAGTAAGTAGATATTTAGAAGAACAGAAAAAAATTGACACAATCTAGAGATACCTAGAGATACCACTAGTAATAATACTATGGTATATATAATTCCAATGTTTTGTATACATATCATTTGCCAAATTTAATTGGAGTCATTAATTTCATTCCTTTGACAGTATAAAATGTTAATTCTTCAACACAATTTTTAATGGCTTCTCCAATTTCCATTGTACAGATATAATATTGCCAAATTGCCTTCTGTCCCAGTTTAAGTATCCACCAGGGGTGTGTTACTGTTCATTTTTCTGTTACTATTACTAATATTAGCTATTATTGCTTAATTGATATTGTTCAAGTTGATGGATTAATAGAAGAATTGCATTTCATTGTTAGTGTCTCATCTTAAAAAATGTACCAATAATGTATAATTTTATGTTCATATTATTTTATTAATTGCTTGTTAATTGTTCTCATATTTTTACAAAAGGAAAATGGGCATATTCCTGCTGAGTTTTAAGAATGCTTTAAGTATAAAGGCTGTTAATACCTCTTTGTCACTAGCATGCTATATTTTTGTTTTGTTTGCTTTTTAATTTTGTTCATAGAATATTTTTGATACATAGAGAAACATTTGAATTTGTTAATTCTGTCAGTCTTTTGCAGTGTTTTCTTTGCTCTTACAATAGAAACCTTCTTTAAGTTTGAGTAAATTTTTGTTTTCAAATTCCAGATTAGTTTCAATGGAAGTGAAGGGAGGCGCAGTAGAAGTAGGAGATACTCGGGATCTGATAGTGATTCGATATCAGAAAGGAAAAGGCCAAAGAAACGTGGAAGACCACGGACTATCCCTCGAGAGAATATTAAAGGATTTAGTGATGCAGAAATTCGGCGGTAAGATGACATAAGACCACTTCAACTTGTTTTCATTAGAGGGTGAAACTGAAATAGAGAAATCCCATAGTTTTCAAAGATTAAGATAAAAGTTTTAGAGGAGGCAAATACATGATAATTGTGTAGGGATTGGGTAGTTCCACTTTTAGATAGGTGTTCACTATAACTATGAGGAGAAAAACAAGTTTGGTGTCTAATCTTTGCATATTATTTATTTATTGTTAGTCTATTTAGACTGCTAAATTTCTTTTGGTTTTTTTAATGTAGTTCAGAGTAGTGGCCCTTTTGAATAGTGAATGTATATTTCAGAACATTAGATTTATTACAAATTCTCACTGCAGTTATGACTCCCAACATTATTATTTTTATGTGGGAATAATTTAGTTCCATATTTTTCTAGTTTTAACTCTTTTTGAAAGTAACCATATTAAGAGCATTTCTAAAACATCCAAGTAGGAATTGAGGTAAGATTGGCCATGAAATGTGAATTGTAGTTTTCTTTCCAAATATGTTTATTCGTATATACACATTTACTTAAGGGTAATACAATAACAATTTACTTTATATAATATTTTTGCTTATGAAATTTGTAAAAAGGTTGTTCATTGTATTTTGAGAAGTTGTTTCTTTCAAGCCATTGTAACTTTTTTTTTTTTTTTACGTCATAGACCTGACTGATAAAAAGTTCTTCCTCATTCTTTCTCCAGAAAACTAAATATATTGTTAGATTTTATTAAGGGTACTTTTATGACCACCTGATTTGCTGGACTTTCTGTCTTTAGTTGAAGAGGCATTTCAACTTCTACTTTTCCTGGATAATTTCTCTCATCCATCAACCACTTAGGTAGCTTTGTTCTTAATTAAAATTTTTATTTTCCATTGTTGGCATAATACCATACACCTAAATTAGAGCTATATTCAGTAAAATTTTATCGACCCTTGGAATGTGAGGAGGTATAATATGATTGACAATTCTTGAGACACTTCCTGTGGTAGTCTTGAATCTTTTTTGTCTGTAAAATAATAAAGTAATTTCTAAAATAAAATTTAGCTTCTATTGTTTTATTTATATTGGCTTCTAAACATCATCCTGGGTGTTAAAATATGTCTTGTCTTACTTGGTATGTTTTAATGTTTTAACATTTTGGTTTCTAGCATAGTTTATTCATTTTTTTTGTTAGTAAACGTTGCTTTGAATTAATTTTTGCACTAACAAGTATTTTCTTATTTTTTTATTTATAAATATATCTATTTTTTAATGGATAGTGGTGCACACATTTAAACCAAACAATTATTTTCTGTTAGGTTTATCAAGAGTTACAAGAAATTTGGTGGCCCTCTGGAAAGGTAAATACATCTATTCTCATAGAATTATAGCATGTGTTACATGCTTGTCAGCTTTATTGGTCTGTACTAATATTCAGTTTAGCTGCTTTGTTAAATTTGCTTTAAACAGGCATTTACAAAGTTAATCTGCAGAAAGAAAAATTCAAGTATATTTTTAATGTTTTTGTTACTACCCTTAATTCTTTCTACTCTAAATTTTTATCTGCAAAGGGAGTCTTCTATAAAACATATATTTGTAAAATACTTTGCATTTTTATAATTGTATTTTTCAAATGCTGTATCATATATATATATATGTATGTATATATATATTAATCGCAAACTTATAAATTAGCAGATTCATCCTTAGAGAAGCTGAATTGCTAACCTAACCTAATTTAAAGGGCAGTTCTATTTTCCCTTACCAGGGAAATTTTCTTAAGTTACCCTAATTACAGCTCCTTTTTAAACAAACTATATTAAAATTCAAATTGTCATGACAGGTTTGTTTTTTTTTGTTTGTTTTTTTTTTATTTGTTAACCTCAGTGATTGTTGGTGATTTGGATATTCTTTGTCCTTTGTTGTGGCAAACCCACTGTCTAGATAGTGATAAAGACTCAAATTGATTTGTTTCTTTAATCTCCAAAACTCCCTCGACTATTTTAATTTGAGATGACTTGCATGTAATACAATGACTTACATAATTATTTTACTTCTATATGATGGAAAAAACATTTTGAACATTAATAATTGTATTACCAACTCAGTGCATAGTAATAAAAAGTATGGAATTTTACTCTTGCATCTTTTTTATTTATAATTATCATAATGCTTAACCACTTCCTTTTGAACTTAAGAGCTGATCAGTTATGAAAAGCTTTTGTACGATATTATGTAATCTTCAAATTCGGAGCATACCATTTGCTTTGTAATGAATCAGTTAACTTTATTATCCTTGAATATATAAATGAATTTTCCCCGCCAAATCTTCCCAGTTTTTACATACTTTGTGCCAGTTAGGTGAAGTAGAATTTGTAGGGCGTGCAGTAGTGTTATTTGTAGAACTTGAGATAAAGTGAAACTGAGTCTATCTTAAGTGGCACCACTTTATTTTGCATATTTACCTGAAAATTGTATTATTTCATTACAGATTAGATGCAATTGCTCGAGATGCTGAATTAGTTGATAAGTCAGAGACAGACCTCAGACGACTAGGAGAATTGGTACATAATGGTTGCATTAAAGCTTTAAAGGATAATTCTTCAGGAACAGAACGGACAGGTAATCTTAAAATGAGAGTGATTTAAAGAGAGATAAATAGAAGTTTCAAAATATGCTTTTATTGAGTTACATAGGTATTATATCTTAAGCTATCTATTCATCAGTCTTAAAAGATGGCTTATAAAACAGAGCAAGGCCATTCCTGGGTAATAGGAAATGGTCACAGAATTGTGTTAACGAAGGCAATAGATTCTATCTGCCTGGAATCTGGCTGGGAGGTAACATCAGAAATTACTGTTAGTTATATTTTTAGCATAGGTGACTGGGAAAAAATATTGTAAGGATGCACATGTGATACTGATTCTGGTCAGTATCCTTGATGGTGGTTATTTTGCAATTCATCTACCTAAATAAAAATATTTAGATAAGATTTAGTAATCAGATATACTGGGGGGAAAATCACACAAGAACTCTTACTTAGAAGCTGACCATAATTAATAGATCGATGTGCAATTGATAAAACAAATATGTAAGTACTTTTTTATGAATCCACATCTCCTATATATAATCACTAATTTGTACTGAAAAATCTTACAGTAAAATTTAAGGTTTGCCAGTAAGTCCCCCTTAATAATAAAAGTATGTAATACTTATAGGTAAATAAGTAATACTTATTAATATAAGTAATACCATATGTTGCTTTTTTATTTTGTAGAATTACATATTTTATACTTTTTTTTTTATACTCTTTTTAAAAATATTAAGGTGGTAGACTTGGAAAAGTAAAGGGTCCAACATTCCGAATATCAGGAGTACAGGTGAATGCCAAGCTAGTCATCTCCCATGAAGAAGAATTAATACCATTGCACAAATCCATTCCTTCAGATCCAGAAGAAAGAAAGCAGTGAGTTGTTTATTTTTTCCATTGTAAAATATTCATTGTTACTCAATAACTTGGATGTGAATGTAGGTTAAAAATATTTTTCATGTCATATGAAAAATGTCTTGATTCAGTGTTCTTAAATATAAAATAAAGCACAGTATTTCAATTTCTAATGGCTCAAATATGTTTTTCAAAATTTTTAATAAAGCTATTATAAACTTAACTTTGTTAATTTTAATGCTAGGTATACTATCCCATGCCACACAAAGGCAGCTCACTTTGATATAGACTGGGGCAAAGAAGATGATTCCAATTTGTTAATTGGTATCTATGAATATGGATATGGAAGCTGGGAAATGATTAAAATGGATCCTGACCTGAGCCTAACACACAAGGTACTTAAATATTCCTTGATTCTATTGATAATTAATGTTGAATTTAATTTTTGTTTTTAAACGATGTTAGAAATAAACTCAACTAGAGTCAGGAATGCAAGACACTAGCTAGCTGTGTGACCTTTAGAATCTGGTTTTCATGAAGGGATTGAATTTCAATGATCTCTTGAGATTTTGCTTTATATCTGAAATTATATTCTTGTTACTAAGACACAGGTATAGCTTTCTTTAGGTTAAAAGTAAACCTCTCATTTTATCATTAACTGCATTATTCAAGAGCAAAAAGAGATTCTGAAATCTTGCATAATTTTTCCATGTTTAGGATTTTTGGTGATTTGATGTTACCATATTAGCTAAAATAATTTCTTTGCCTAGAATGGAAAACACTGGAAGCATTGCCTTATTCTTATCATTTAAGTTACATATTTATATTTTACTTCGTCAAGGACAAATGGGAACCTTCAGATATTAGTATTTTGTCATTTGCTACTATAAAGTAAAACTTAAATTGTTTAGATTCTCACTGTAAAAGTTTCCTGACAGTTTGCATGCTTTGGGTCATCTTCTAGATAGATGATACTTGGCATTTTAGGAATTTTTATATACTTCATAGCTAATATACTGTTATTCAGAGAGAGGAAATCTTAAGAATATCAATAATGTTTAATAACACTGGATGCTAAATACACTATTGTATATTGGGAAGAAATTTCTAACCTCACACTATGTTCTCATTTTGAATGGAGGATTTTTTTCCCTTGTGTTTATTTAGAATTCATTCCCAGGGAAGCTAAATGTTTGGCTGTGGCATAGGTATAAAAATATGTATTTTGGGGGGCGGCCGGTTAGCTCAGTTGGTTAGCGTGGTGCTCTTAACAACAAGGTTGCTGGTTCGATCTCCACATGGGCCACTGTGACTTGCACCCTCCACAATAGATTGAAACAACTACTTGACTTGGAGCTGATGGGTCCTGGAAAAACATATTTAAAATAAATAAAAGTTTTAAAAAATATATACTTTGCATTCTAAGATGTTTACTCCTACAAATTTAAAGAATTATGACTTGTCAGTGAATTATACATAGTTTTAAAAATGGATAAGCAGTTTTTAGCTTATAAATTTCTCATTTATTTAAGACAACCTGAAAAAATTAATTGCTTTTCAGATTCTTCCAGATGATCCTGATAAAAAACCACAAGCAAAACAGTTGCAGACACGTGCAGACTACCTCATCAAATTACTTAGTAAAGATCTTGCAAGAAAAGAAGCTCAGAGACTTTCTGGTGCAGTAAGTTAAAATTCAAATGCATAAGAGTAGTTTACTTTTCAGTAAGACAAGTCTAGTTTATTGATTGCCCGAGACATCTGTAGTTAATATGAGCTTGTAAGTGTACTTTTCTGTAATTTAGTAACATTATTTAAATATGGTAATATTTTGCCTAAATTATCTCAGCATTCATGTTAACACTGATGAGTCAGTCGTATCTTTCAGAAGTGGGATTAGGTGTTTTTTGGTTTTTTTCCTAGTATTTGGAGAGGCAGTGAGGGAAGCCTGTTCAAGTGGTGTACTTATTGAGAGGTCAGGCCTTCGTTACTGTTTTATTTGGAGACATTGGAGAGCTTACAGGACAGTATTAAAGATCACTGAGCTTGTTTATGAGGGGGCTCCAAAAAATGTGTAGGAAGAAGACATTAAAAAAAAAGAGGTGATTTGGAAACTACAGCAACCTTTAAAAGTTTACCTGTGACCACAATGTCATAACTGCCTATGTACCACTAAAAGTAATTCTTAATGCTATTTTCGGTAGCATTGAATTTAGTTGAAGATAATAACTTAGGATGGTAAAAAAAAATCCCTCTTTCTATTTCTCTCCACTTCTGCTTCTAATTCTTTTTTTAAAAGAAAAAAATAATTATTGTTGGTTAATATTTATAATTCATATTAATACATACTTAATTCATTAAGTTTATATGACTTGTTGGCTTTCTAAGGTTGGTGCAGTTCATTAGAAGCAGGCCATGGATTGGCTAGGAATATGTGTTCTTTTAACTTTTTAGATTTAATGTTTAAGAAGTTTATTAAAATGGAATCTATAAAGTTGGTTAGAATAAAAATAATTATTTTTAGGGAGGTTCAAAGAGGAGAAAAGCAAGAGCTAAGAAGAATAAAGCAATGAAGTCTATAAAAGTGAAAGAGGAAATAAAGAGTGATTCTTCTCCCCTGCCCTCAGAAAAGTCCGATGAAGATGATAAGGTAAGAATGTATTTTAGAAAAGCAAACAGGAACATGGCATGTTTTGGTATTCTTTACATTTGAAATTTGAACTAAGGCCTGAAATTTTACTTTGAGGTAATGAAGTTCTTTTTTATAGTTCAGTATGTAGTCTCATTTACAGAACAGTATTCTACCCATCCAGTAGAATATTATATATCACTAGAGGGATAGAGTGAAGGTCCTTCCTTTTCAAACATTTGCCATTTAAGTGAAGTTGTGTCTCCTTTAATTTTATTATGAATTTTGAATGGACCGGCTTCTCTTATTTTATATAGGAAGGTAAACACTGCATGTACCATTATTAATTGGATTCTGGGTTATTTCTTTCAGAATCCACATACATGCAATCCATAATCATGCAAAGAAATTAATCTTTGTTAAGATTTGGTTAGTAATACATTGGCCATACTTGCACTTTCCAGGATGAGATCACTTCTGTGAAACATCCATATAAAAAAATTAAAACAGAAAGCGACAGTGAAGAAAAACCTGAGCCAGATGTTTGTATAAAGAAGGAACCAGAAGAAAAGAGGGAAGCAAAAGTAAAGGAGAATAAAAGAGAACTTAAAAGGGAGATAAAAGAAAAAGCAGATAAGAAAGATATAAAGGGAAAACGATTTTAAAGAAAAAATAGAAAACAAAATAAAAGAAGCTATGCAGAAAGAAAAAGGCATAAAGGAAGAAAAGGGATGCAAATCATAATGTAAAATTTAGAAAGTTACACAATCAGCTTATTTACATTTTAGGAAAATAAATTGCCTACCAGCCCAAATTAGCCTCAATAACTGAGTTCTTAAAAAATACATGTGGGTATCTAGGAGATGAGAAAAATAGGTTTGAATGCTTTTTAAAATTCCCTATAGGGTAACATTATAGAGTAGCTTTATTTTTGGTTTCCCCAAATAAAATTGGGGAAAGAGAAAATAGATAAGAATATTAAATGTAAATAAACAATTATAGGATATAATAAGAGTAATTACTTTCTGGAAGTGTTGATCAGTTTGCCTTTGCTGTTGTTGGATTTTGTTTTTATTTTCTCTGTTTCTCTAGTTGAGCGAATCTAAGTCCGATAGCAAGGAAAGAGCCAAGAAATCTTCAGTGTCAGATGCTCCAGTTCATATCACTGCAAGTGGTGAACCAGTTCCCATATCTGAAGAATCTGAAGAGCTGGATCAGAAGACATTCAGCATTGTAAGTAGTTAAAGAGTTTCTGGTTATTAGTAATAATTCATATATTTAAATTGCAGTTTTATCTTTTGGAGCTTTTAATTTAGAAATGATTTTGAATGTGATAGTACTGCAGTTCAGATTGATAAAAACAATGTATTTAAATTTTGACAGGTATCTTAAATTTAAAATCAACTTGGAAAAACTTCTTAATAAAGACTTCAAGGAGAGGCATTTAGGGACTACTTAGAGTGAACTATTTTCCCTCTGCCTGTAGATTTTTAAACCTTTGAATTTTTTAACCTGTTATTTATATAACAGAGCTTCTTACCTACAGTGAAGGACTAGCTTATTTTCTAGTCTTGTACAGACCAGTACTTTTAGAAAATATAATAAAAACAGAGTAAAAATTTTAAAAATACATTAAAAATATAACCCTGTTGTTTTATTACTACATTCAGTAGACATAAAATTGAACTGTCAGGTTGATAAAAGTTTCTAAATTTTCTGTACTTTCCCCTTGTGCACTAGTACAGGTTCATACACCACACTTTGAGTAACACTGGTCTAAAATATATTGGTTTTACATGCTACTGTGCTTTTCATCAAAGTAAGGGAAAATCTATCTTGTCCTTTCTCTAAAAGGGTTTAGTTACTGGATATAGTCAGGAAACCAGAGTGGTCTCAACTGTGAAATTAATTGTGATACAAATTTTGAGGAGAACTTTTTAGTGAGGTTGCAGGGTGGGAAAGCAGTATTTGAATATACTGGCTCTGGAGCCAGAGTGCTGCTATTAGTCAGTATGAGGATTAAATGAGTTGATACATGTAAAAGTTTACAGAACAGTGCTCTGCTCAAAAGATTTGTAGTGGTTGTGTTGGATATTGTTACTGAATTCAGACACGCCACTAGTTTGGTAGATGACCCAAAAAAAGTCCCACAAAATCAGGGAAGAGGAATAATTTTAGAGAAAAAGATTGAATGATATGAGACAGGTATGAATTATCAGAATTGAATAGGAAATATAAAATTACAATTAGTTACTGTAGGGAAATTTTATAGTCTATTAAATAAACATGTTTATATGTATGCACAAATAAATGTAAATACATATTCACATAAAAATCATCTTTAGGGATTTTTAGAATCTTAATCTTTTACACTATTTGGAGCTCTTAACATACTCCCATCACTTGTTAGACTCGGATATAATCTTAAGTCAGTGTTATCATTGATATTAATCAAATGCTGTACTTGAAAAATAGAAATTATCATCTTCTGAAATTACATTTGTGTTTGACCTCTATTACACCATTCGAGATCCCCAGCTCACCTTCTTGTGCCATTTTCTCCTCTCTTTTCTACCCTGGCTAGAGAGTGTTGACTAATGAACCCATTTATTCATTTCCTACTGATTCAGTGACATGCCCTAATATAACTTCAGATATTTTTCATGCTTTTTAAATATAATAGCTCCTGCCACAGTTTTCTTTTCTTCCTCACTTTTGGCTATTGACATCCCTCCAAATCCTGAGACTATTGGGAACATTCAAAGTCACTCCTGCTCCCGTCTGTCATCTTATTTACTTGAATATATACCTTATCTCTGGACTTTTTATCAATCTCCAGGTTCACATTCTGGGATTCCTAAGCACCTTTTTAAAGTGCTATTTGTGAGATATATCTTCATCAAGCCTCTCTATCCATTTTCTATTGGTATTTTTTTTAAAACCCTCTATATTGGGAGTGGGGGGCGGCAGTAGTGATGGCATGTGTTTGCTTTACTGAGGTGAAAACATTGAACTCCTTCGAACGGCTTCCCCTACTGTGCCTGCTCTATTACTGAGTTAGGTGAATTGCACCTCTGGCCTCTTTTCTTTGTCCACATTTCCTCCTTAGTCTTCTGACTTGTTCATGTAACTGCTGAAACGGAAAATTGCCCTTTTTTGCCTAGTGAATTTCTTCTCCATTAACCTTCATAAGTGATCTTAAAACCTTTTGTATTATGGAGAGGAAGAATGGAATAGTTTTAATAAGGACTCTGGAGCCAGACTTCTTTAGCTTGCATAATTAGGATTTTATGGCTATATAGTTGACCTTTGAACAACGTGCATTTAAACTGCTCGGGTCCACTTATAGGTGGATATTTTCCAATTGATCCATGTGGTTCATGCCCAAGTTATTCAACAGTCAGTTGGTGGTTGGAAATCCATGGATCTGGAGGGCTGACCTAAGTTATACTCGGGCATTGGGTGTTAGTCTAACCCCTGCATTGTTCAACGGTCAACTGTAAATTTTATTTAGGAATAGCTCTGATGGAATTCAGTGGCCTTTTCTCCATCTTGCTTTCCCTTGACATCTTTGCCTCACTTGACACCTTTTGATTTTCCTTAATGTTTCATAGATTTGATATTTCTAAATATCAGTATAATTAAGCAGGTAAGAAAGAGTACAGAGTTTGGGATCAGACCTGGGTTTGATAGATGTCATTTTGTTTTAAGCTTTAATTTCTTCTATAAAATAGAGTAAATAGTATTGTGAAGATCTATTGTCAGTATCAAATGCAGTGCATTTTTACAGCAATGCATAGCCTCTGGTACCTAATACATTCTTTCCAAATATTAGTTATCATTGTTCCAGTTCCCATCTCCAGGCATTGGCTTAAGCATAGATTTTAGTCATCAATTCCTCTTTTCCCTCCACCCACATTCAGTCAATGAGCAAATCATATTAGCTCTACCACACTGATTCAAGCCCCAGCTATCTCTTTCCTTGATTATTTCCATAGCTTTATAGTTGATCTCACTGCTTCCACCCTTCCCATTTTACCGTATACTCTTTTATACCTAGGTTTGTACTCCACACAGCAACAAGAGTGATAATGACTTTTACAGGGAGAATAAAGTCGCCCTATGTTACTTTTCTGCTTAACACTTTGTAAGCGAGCATTTTCCCGCCAAATCGCATCGTAACGCGGGGCTTTTTTGACATTTTCTCGCCAAAATTAGACTTTCCGTAAAATATTCATATCTTTCGATCTATTTGATATTTTTCTATGAAACTTCCAGTGTTTTAGTTTAAAAAGAGGTCTCTATTTATTTACTTTGCAAAATTTTTGCCGGTTCCAACTAGAGGCGATATGACGAGTTTACTCGTTTCCCGCAAAAAATGTGTTTTAAAACTCTGAATGGCTTTCACTCTTACTGAGGATAACAGATTGATAACAGTAGCCTAGAAAACATAGCATCTGGTTTACTCCCCATCATCTGCAACTTTTCTTACTCACTTGGTTCCAGCCATGCTGGATTTATTTTCTGTAATTTGCCTTTTTAGTAATATTTTTATTCTGGTTTTGTTATAGGTTATAGTTTTTATTATGCAAATTGGACTTTAGCTGAATAATGCAATTTTTGGTATGTCATCCTTTTCTTATCATGCCAGTAATATGTAGGCCAAGGAAAATGTTGGTTTCTATCAGCCACCCCCAACTCTGCCCACCAAAGTAGAATAGTAACAAAATTCATCAATTTGTTTTGTCCCAAAGGTTTAGAAAAATAGACAGTTTATCCTTGTAGCTAATTTTATTTTAATAGCTTTGCCAATGTATTTTATTATATAAAGATCCTTGTTTTTTATATTTTATTCTATATTATAGTGAATATAGGATATTAAGTTATACTCTGAAATATTTTATTATCTTTTAATATCCTGTGTTCAAGACTATTTAGCATGGTATGCTACAGTGTAAAAAGTACCCTTTTTATACAGTAAAATCCAAAGCTTTTATTTACACAAAGACTGATTTTAAATGACAATGGAAAGCTGTGCTTTCTAAAGAGAATCTGAGTGGGAAATCCCTGATATTTAAGAGCTGTGAGGTGAGATTTAATGCTTATTTTAGCATCAAACAATGCTATATTTACTCATGTAAATATCATTGAAAGAAGTAGATCTTTGCTGAATTCCATGTATTTATGTTCTTATTTTCCTTTTTTAAAGTGTAAAGAAAGAATGAGGCCTGTCAAAGCAGCTTTGAAACAACTTGATAGGCCTGAGAAAGGCCTATCAGAAAGAGAACAACTGGAGCATACTAGACAATGTTTAATAAAAATTGGAGACCATATAACGGAATGTCTGAAAGAATATACAAATCCTGAACAAATCAAGCAGTGGAGAAAGTAAGTGATATACTTTTCAGGAAGTATTAAATTTGTGATTATGTAACCATCTGTTAGTTGTTTATATTTAAATTTATTTTTCTACTTCTGAAGTTTAGGTAACAATAATATTTAGAGGGGTAACCTGTGGATGATTGTTTTCATTTTTTTCCTTTGACTTTAAAGGCTTTTTATTCATGAGTGATTGCTTATAGCATCATGATAAACCACAGTTGGCATCTCGGCCTTTAAATAAGAAATAGAGGTGTTTCATTAACATTCAGATTGCATTTTATTGATTAGCTTTTCATTTATACAGTATATTAATTTGTAAAACACAGCAAGTGTAAACTTAAAAATTATGGATTCTATTGTATGGAAATTTTATTTTAAAAGAAATAACTAAACAGGTATTGACCAGTTAATGATATGCATTCTGAAGTATTTAGAGGGAGATGTCCTAATGTCTGCATTTTTCTTTGAAATGCATCAAACAAAAACTAGATTGACAGGGATGGATGTATAAAATTATATGTAATGCAAACATACTAAAATGTTAATAATTGAATCTAGGTAGTAGGTATATGGGTGATCATTGTAAAATTCTTTCGTCTTTGATGTATGTTTGAAAATGTTCATGATTTGGAAAAAAATAATCTATGCATATGTATTGTGAAGGTTCCTTAGTTTAAAATACCCTGCTAATATTAGTCTTGATATCTTAATATACTGCGATTTATTTAAATAGCCCAATTTTACAGACTATAAAGTATCACTATAAAGCAAATATTGAAAGTATTATGCACATATATGTACATTAAATATAAGGGGAATTGCTACTTTTTAAGTTGCAATGCATTCCTTTACAGTCCCTTTTTTGTAAAACTGTAGGCCAAAATATTGATAAAGAATAAGTGTTGCTATATGCTACAGTTAAGCAAACAACCTTCACAAACTAAATTAGTAATACTAATGGTAATTTATAATTAATAAAACAAAGAAAGAGAAGAAAACACTTGAGAAAGCCACAATTGACTTAACACTGATAAAAATGTTTCTAGAAAAGTCTCCAGATGTCCATCTCTGTATGCACATGTGCTTGGATAATTTTGCAGTTAATGTATAAGTCATAGACTTAATGGGTTCCAAAATTTGAACCATCAGCTCCAAGTCAAGTCGTCGTTTTCAGTCTGGTTGATTGACGCTCTAACCAACTGAGCCAACCGGCTGCCAAGGAATTACTAATCTTGGTGGGAAGAGAATTAGGAGCCCTATCTTCTAGCCTTACCTATCTGTGTATGAGTTCAGGCAAGTCACTTAGCCTCAGTACTTCATGTGCTTGTTTACTTTGAAAACTGACTTTTATATTTACTGTACCTACATTAAGGTAGGTTATTTGTGGAATTAAATAATAAAAAAGAGCTTCGAAAATACAAAAACTGTATAAAGTACCTGGCTATCAATAGTATCTCATTCAAGGCTTTATAACTTAATGTATGCTTTGTAGTGATAAGCAATAGATGCTTGATATTTGAGAGAAATATGTCTCAGCCATTAAGAAACCCCAAAATTATTAGGTTGGTGCAAAAGTAATTGCGGGTTTTGCAATTACTTTTAACCTTTTAAACCAGAATTACTTTTGCAACAACCTAATAAATGTTTCTGTGTAATATCGTTTCTTCTTTAAAACAGAATAAAAAGTTATTTTCCAGCTAAGAATTTTTGTTCTTGGACCTTGTATTTTCCATCCATGTCACTGAAAGATGGGTTTCTTTTGGGAAGCCATTGTTCATACACAGAGGTTTATTTATTTATTTTTTTAATCCATTAAAATCTATTTCTTGACTCATTAAAGATGTTGATGTTGGGTAGTTTGCTAAAGTCAGTCACTGGCTAATTAGTAATTTCTCTACCCTGTTTATTATATAAGCAAAATTTCATCAAAATCATGTTCTAACATATCTACTGAAAAACCTAATCATTTAAGAAAATGTGAATTTGTGAAGCCATTACTATTTCAGTGATGGCAGATAGACTTCAACTCCAATGTCATTGATTATGAATGGATGCTGAGGAAGCTGTATTGAAAAGTATTATTCGTAGGCTGCGACTGAACTTATGAAAGAGCACTCTGATTAACCTACTAATGCTGACCTTGGGATGGGAAGCGAGGCCTAAAGACACCATGTTGTACCTGATTTGTAGTGTCTGGTCATGTTCTTCTCATGATGATTACATCACTAGTATAAAATGACAGTTGCTTTTTAATGCATTATTTAGGACCCTTCTTTCACAAGCTAAATCCACATTATCTGATAGCATCTTTACTCAAACTACTAACATAGCTTGTTCCTTTCATATCTAATCAGAATCACATTGATTTCCTTCCTGATTTGTAAATTTATATCTTTGGTTTCAAATTAGGATTGATTACCACTTTTCACTCCAAAGATTATTAAATGAAGGGATTTGAAAGAGAGGTAAAACTTAATATTTAGTTTCATTTATAGTTTTATCGATATATGAAGTTTTTTAAAACATTAGAAATAATCTCCTTAGACTTTATTCCATAGAGGGCTAAGTATGTGTGTATGTGTTTTTCTGTCTAGAGGGCGGGGGTTCCATGAAAAAGCTAAATATTTTCCTCCATCAGATTAATTTGCCTTTTCTTCTTCTAGAAACCTGTGGATCTTTGTATCTAAGTTTACTGAGTTTGATGCAAGAAAATTACATAAATTATATAAGCATGCTATTAAAAAACGGCAGGAATCTCAGGTAAATTAACACATCATTTTTTTCCTTTAATTTACTTTTTCCTTTAATTTATATAGTTAAAACTGAGACAGCCTTCCTTAATAAGAATTCAATTAGTAAATGTAGAAAGAAGGAAATAGAAAATTACCATTAGAGCACCACAATAAAAACTTGCAGGTAAGATCCTGTGAGGGAAGCAAAAATTAGTGGACCAGAACACAAGATATTGGCATAGTCTAAAAGTCTCTGATCCAAGATGTTTATTAATTACAAAGAGAAATAATAACTTTTTAGAAAAGAAACCTGCCTGACATCATTATAAACAAGCAATCAAGGGTAACATCACTAGTAATAAGTAAGACATGTTGATGACATTTTGAATCCCCTGATATGATGCACTGAGAGAGGTACATCACTTCTGTGGAATTCTTGGCAAAATGCATAACCTCAATCTGTTTATGAGAAAATACCAGACAAACCACAATTGAGAGATATTCTACACAATAACTTGTCTAATACTCTTCATCAAGATCATGGAAGACAAGAAAAAACTAAGAAGCGGTCCCATGTAGAAGGAAACTAAGTTAGACGTGAAAACTAAGTGTAATATGGAGTTCCAGATTGGATCCTGGAACAGAAAAAGGACCTTAGTGGAAAAATGTGAAATCTGAATGCAGTCTGTAGTCAAGTTAATAGTGTTGTACCAATGTTAACTACTTAGTTTTGATCATTATATCATGGTTATAGAAGTTATTAATATTAGGAAGCTGGATGAAAGGCATATGGGAATTCTCAGTACTGTTTTTGCAGCTTTTCTGTTAAGTCTAAAATTATTTCAAAATCAATTCTTTCTAAAAGTCATGGGACAAATACTTTATACTTCAAAAAAGGTATCTGCAAAATGCGACATTTATACATTCTAATATCTTACTTAAGGACTTCTTTCAGTCTCAAGATTTTCTTTTTAGGTTTTTTTTTGTTTGTTTTTTTCCTGTTTTGTAAAAATATTTGAAGCCACTTAAAAGATTCTTACATATGTACATTTATTTTAGCAAAATAATGACCAGAACAGCAACTTGAATGCTCAAGTGATTAGAAATCCAGGTAAGTCAATCCTACTAATTATTTTGGAAAGTAAATTTTTAAATTGTTTCCCTTTCTTGGGTTTGTTTTAGGTAACACATACCCACATTATTATTATATCGAGATTATTATACCCACATTATTGTATCTATTATCTTCAATAATCCTTTTTTGCTTATTATTAACTTTTCCATAAATCAGCGTTTTACCAGTTTCCAAAAATTGTAGAATAATTGTTAAAATGATAAATAAAATAAATCTATAATGCAATAATGCATCCTTTCTGTACAAGAATCACAAAAGGATAGTCTGTCTGAGCAGGAAATGGGCCTTATATTTTTCAGTTGTGATTTTTTCACATTTCAGAATAAAGTGACCCTTTTGTAAGCCGTAGTACTGCTTTTATAGACCATTTATAAAGGCTTTAACTGCCTGTATTTGGGAACTGATTGTGTTTAGGTGGAGTTGACACAAGAGTTCTTGTAATCTAAGAGCAAAGTTACTTTTGTTTACCATGTATTTTTTTAAGTCACTAACAAAAGTTGGATTCTTTTATCTAACAGATGTGGAAAGATTAAAAGAGAATACAAATCACGATGATAGCAGCAGGGACAGTTACTCATCTGATAGACACTTATCTCAGTATCATGATCATCATAAAGACCGACATCAGGGAGATTCTTACAAAAAGAGTGACTCTAGGAAAAGACCCTATTCTTCTTTTAGTAATGGTAAAGATCATCGTGATTGGGATCACTACAAGCAAGACAGCAGGTAAACTTGACAATCAGTTTTGAAATTTTGCTTGTTCACGTCCTCCTTTGTTTATTATTGTTTTGGGGTTTTATTTTTTGAAGGCTTTAAACAGTAACAACCTGAATGTAACAACAACAGAATACATTTTATTTTATTAGTAAAGGAATATTTTCATTAGTTAATGATGATTACTAAAATCAAAATAAAAAGAATAAAAGATCAGAAATAAATTAGACTTTCTTTGTATTTTAGTTATGCTCATTTCGTAATTTTTCTCTGAGAAGCACTGTCACATTATAAACACATCAATTGTAGAATGGCTCTTAAAATTAGAAACGGGCACAAAATGAAAAGAAAAAGCGTTATTTATAGTAGTAAATATTTACAATTTCACAGGTTTATAGAACTAATTTATATTGTTTATGAGAACGACCTTTCATGAACCAAAAAACATTAAATTATGTTCAATGTATTTTATTTGAAAAGGCAACCATTTTAGATATGTCTTTTCATTAAACTCATAATTATTTATTTTTTTAGTAGACTGCCACATTTATGTATGGAGCATTGCAATAAAGACTCATGTGTTAAGTCTTATTATATAACTAATCAAACCTAAGGAAAGCTTTTAAAAGGCATCACTAAACCAATTAAGTTTCTCTTTTACAAATTATTTCATAAACTGCATTTTAGAGGTTTTTTTTTTCTTTTTCTTTTTTTTTCTGTTTACAGGCTCATAAAAAGGACCTGATTTCAAGGGTATTCTAGATAGTTGTAGTTATCTTAATTCCAACTTCCATGTAATTAAGATGCATTAATACAAATGATGCATAAAATAAGAAGTTTTAACAACCAATATAAATGGGCATGTGAAATTAGATGCTATCTCAGGTGCTCTGTATGGTTCACTTTAGTTTAATGAATCAAGTGATTTTTCCAAAGGCATGCAGAGATATTACCAGTGATTTAAGCTCACTTTATGAAGTTTTATAATGAAGCACTGAGCTTCTATACAATTAAAAGTATGCTTTAAAGTCTTTTTGTGTTTTATTTTTTAATTAGATTTTATTTGGAAACATTTAATTTGCACTCATAATGTAACTAAAATTCCTAATTTCTTTTTTATTAGATATTACAGTGATAGAGAGAAACACAGAAAACTGGATGATCACAGGAGTAGAGATCACAGGTCAAATTTGGAAGCAAGTTTGAAAGATAGATCTCATTCTGATCATCGTTCTCATTCTGATCACCGTTCTCATTCAGATCATCGGTCAAGTTCTGAATATACACACCATAAATCTTCCAGGGATTATAGGTATCACTCAGATTGGCAAATGGACCACAGAGCTTCCAGTAGTGGGCCGAGATCACCACTAGATCAGAGGCCTCCTTATGGCTCCAGGTCTCCATTTGAACACTCAGCTGAACACAAAAGTACACCTGAGCATACCTGGAGTGGTCGGAAAACATAACAAAAACTGCTATTTTTGTCTTTCTGGACTTTTCTTTTAGCCATATATCATAAACCAACACAGTAATTGCCTTACATGACTTGAAAGATATAAACAGATCTTCTATCAGTAGCAGTATTGTTACTTCTTTCCAGGATGCAAGGTCTATTATCCCAACAGAAGAGAAAATATTTTTATATTTAAGGATTATGCTGCACTGTACTACAAATATTGTAGTGCTTTTTTTTTTTTTTTTCTTTTTTAAAGAAATGGAAAATGTTTACTATTACAGGGACCTCAACACTGCCCTTCCATATAGGCTGGATGAAACTTTTTAAGTCAGTGATTTTAGACTGACCTCCATTTAAATTATGTTTGTATATGAACTTTACTCTGACCTGTGATCATGTTTCAGGAAGGAATGAAAGAGAGTTCTTTTCTTGATAAAGAAAAAACACTCAAGGACTTTGTTCACTTTCCAAAGCTACTTGTTTACATTGTACACTGCGACCACCTTGCCGCTTTTCATCACAAGCTTGAATATTTAAATTCTGTACTTATATCTGTAAAATAGCCAGGAATTTCCTGTTTGTGATCTATTATTATGCCTTTTTACATACACACAAAAAAATGACTGTAAATTATTGTAAATGGATTAAATGAGCTTTCCTTACTTCCTTTCCCTTCTCAGGCTTTTTTTGACTGTTCCTTTCCCTACCAACTCAGGCCTTCTTATCATTTTTTAAAAAAAGAAAATCAGTGTAATAACACTTTTTAATGATTTGTCTTGATGGAATCATTGTTTAGAATGTAAAAAATGGGGAAAGGGGCCACTTAATTCCATTAGTCCTCTTTTTATATTGACTATTTTATTAGATACATGTTATTTCTTTCTCTTTTTTTCTTTTTTAGTCAATATTGTGTTTGTAGTAACAAAGTGGTGAGATAATATGTCAAATCTAAACTGCATGCTCTGGAAACATTTTCAGATGCATTTGGTTTAAAAGGGTAGGTGTATGAACACTTTTCAGAATCCAAAACAGCCAAACGTTATTGTAAATCCATTTGTTTTCCCTTTCCATGTGGGCAATAATGTCAAATGTGCTATGCAGCCAGGTAACATTTTAGATAAACTTGATTGACTTTTAATATAAACTGTTACAATGCACACTGATTGTATATAAAAACCTTATATATGACAAATTAAATTTAAGAAAAAGGATATGTGGGCTCCTGTAATTTTCTGCTGCATTCTTATTCCCTCAAGCACTTAACTTTTTTTTTTTTTAAGTAGTAACATTTAGCTGCCAGCAAAGGATATTTTGGTAAGCAGTTGAATATAGTTAATAATGTGTAGCACTACAACTAAATCTATTTTGAAGACTATATGAATCTATGAAGTAAAATTTAGATCATAGAAATTTTTGTTGGACTCTGGTTTTCTGCAGATATTATTTTAGAATGCCTTATATTTATTCACAGATTTTTATTTTGTTATGTTCAGTGGGAATTTTTGACTCATGTAGCATACATTCTTGGATGTGTGCTGTGATATAACAAATTTGAATCGTAACTGATAAATATATTGATATGTTTCAATAATATTCTTAAATGTGTCCCTATTGATTTAGCTTTGGAAGCAATCGACAGAAATTTGTTTATAGATGTATTTTTTAAAATATTTTCCTTTTATCCGATTAGGTCTAAAATGTACTCTTTGGGTACAAAACAAAGCTTTGTTTCCATTTTTTTGTTTGTTTTAAGCAGTGATTCCTCCTTTCAGTAGTTACCATGAAGAATGGTGATCTGTTTTTTCCTGGTATATCAGATAACATGAGGAATAAGTCAATTTTAGAATATCTAATTTATAGTTAAGTATAAAAATGATAAAATAATTTAGTACCAGTACATAATTTTTAAGCTTTTTCACATTTAGAATAATTATTTTATTCCACAAGATAACATTTAACAACAAAAATTGTAATGCTCAAAAAAATTAACACAAAAAACAGATCAGGGCTGGCATTTCATCACTTTCTAGCTGGGATATTTGCATTATATCCTATTGTGCAAATTATAAGAGAACAGTATTACATTTTTTGAGACAATGGAATGGGCTCTAACTTTCTTAACAATGCTACATTTAGTTGTATGTTTCAGTCAACTAATGAGTTGAATGAAAAATCGAAAACTGTATGTAACATTTATTAATTGATGGAAAATATGTTCATTATTTGTAAGAAGTCAACAATTAAATAGAAAAGGAACAAGCCATAAAGTTATGACACAACGGAGAAGAACATAAGTACATATATATAACAGAACATTCTCTATAAAATATGCTTAATTTTTGTCTTTTACATGCTCATTCTGCTTTGCTTTTTTTATCCATTTGTGTTTAATTTTTCAAGGATGAGAGATTATGCATAGTACTGTACCAATTAACCCTCCACTTTAATAATATACAATAAATGATTCTTACTAAAAGCAATGGCCTGTTTGCTTATAAAGATAATATTTTTTTTAGGATATGTTAGAAATAATTTTCAGACTGAAAAGCTGTGGAAAACGAGTGCGAATGATTCATTCACTAATTTTCGAGTGAGTGGCTTAATAAAATTAGACCCGTTAGTTGTATACAATGTAATAGATTACACATGTGATAATATTCCTTTTGTAATCTGTTTTTGTAGTTAATGAAAGGGCTGTGTATATTATATGCTGATTTACACAGATTACATTTTCTTAGATTTATGAGGAACATGTAGTGGGGTAAATGGCATAATTCTTGTCTTTACACTGCACTACTCTTCCTGATTAGAAAGACCTTTGGACCATACGTAACTTCCATAGGTTTATATAATTATGATAGCTTTGGGGGGGGGGGGGTTGAGGGAGAAGGATGGAAAAGCAACTAATCTTTAAATATGGGATTTTGTTTTTTCTATCCCAGCTTCATGTGAAACTCAAGTGTGAACTGGTAAATGTGGCTTATTGTTAAAATTTTGAGTAGTTTATTTTTTAGCAAATAACAAAAGATAATTTAAAATATCTCAGAATTGATATATTTAAGTATATTAATCTAGCTACCTCAAACAGATTACTTAAATTTAAGACTCCATTTAAAAATACAAAACTTACATATTATTGCAGCACTTTTTGCAAGATTTGTGATGGGTGGAGCATGTTGAGGGGAGGCACTAGGCAGTAGTGCAACAACAAAAATCTTGGGACAAAAACGTAAAAAAATTGTGTTAAAATTCTTAAGGTATGTAACTTAAAATATTTAAAAGAAAAGAGCTCAATTGAAATTCTATTTTCACCTGGCATTAGCTATAGTGATTTTGTAGAACACTATGCTTTACTTTTTTGTTTGTTTGAACCTAGTATGTTGATTTTATTACAGAAAATCTTTGGACTCTTTATAAAAACCTAGGGATAGGAAATGATAGCCATGTCCAAGAATGAAAGGTGAGATTTCTTGGTAAAGTAGGATTTAAAAAAATACTTTTCAGATTTTTTTTTAAGGATCTATATAAATTCTCTGATGGGGCTTCATGTGTCAGATTTTCTATCCTAAAAGACCATTAGCCACCTTGTCCTTCAGTTTAAAAAATATATATATTTAAAACAGGATTAGTAGTTCAAAGTCCCAAATGAATGAGATGCTTTTAATGTCATACCCCACTCTACATTTAAGTCTTGATCTAAACATTAAAGAGGTGTAAACAGAAAAAACAACAACTCATAATGATTCTATTAAATGAGCTAAGGATATTGATTGCATTCATTATATGCTTTATCTGGCAGAAGTGTGGGTTGCATTGTAATTTCATTAATGTAGACAACTATTAAGTTTCCCATGTGTAGAATGAACTGTGTAACTGAACTGGCATTTTTACTTGTTTTTTTCTTTTTAAATCTTTGCCTTGTGTTCAAGCAGTTGCACTGTACTGAGTCTTTGCTCAGGTTTTGCCTTTGCCCGGTTCTTTTTACTTTCTAGAATTTCTATGGTATTGCACATATGACATTTGATTTCTGTCTTCTGTCTCAACAGCTTTACTATTTTTTTTTTTCCATTTGTGGAAAATCTTCAGCTTCAGTCACTCCCCTGAACTCATCTCCATTTAGTGTCTAATAGGTATCTAATCTTAAAATTTTAAAACCAGACTCAACACTTCCTCACCAATGACATTAAAAAAAAAAAACTTGCAGTGTTCCATAGTCTTTGATAAGTGACTGGATTCATGTTCATAGCTCTCTAATCTATGACGCTTTCCCCCAGGTACTTCTGTTCTCGCCTCCTTTATGCTACTCCCATTGGTCTTAGAATACACCAAAAAACACTTCCGGGTCTTAGTATTGTTCCTTCCATCAAGAATGCTTTCATCCCTGATTTGTAGAAAGCTCGTTCCTTCACTTAATTGAGGTCCCCACTCAAATGTCATCTCAGTTCTCCAAATTACCATCTTGCCCCTATCTTTTTTCTTTTTTTCTTTTTTAATTTTAAGAGTTTATTTGGGCAAAAATCCATTAGAATTAGGCAAAGTCAAACCAGAAGTGATTAGGAGTGCTCCACCAACAAGCTCAGGGAGAGACTTTTATAGAGAAAAGGTCTAAGCAAAGCAAGGAAATTATTGATTGGCTAAACTTAAAAGCCTAGTTAGTTAGCTGTTAGTGATTGGTTGTCCTTAGTGTATAGACGTTGTAACCTTGAGGCATTTACAGGTTCAGATTTTGGTTTGCTTACATAGGCCTCCATGACATTTGAACCACCTTAGTCTAATAGCCTTCTTGTTTAATTAACAGTTCTAGGTTAAAAGTTCATCACCGTGGCCACTGTAATCACAGATAATCTTATAAGGTTAACCTGCTTGTTGAGCCATAACACGGTTTTATTTACCTGAAGCCTCACACAGGACCCAGTTCAGCTTAAGTCGGACACAGTCTGACCCTGGACCCAGTCTGACTACAGCCCATTTCCAGTTTCTGCCTGGAAAAAGAAATGCTCAAGGTCTGAAAACTCATAATACAAAAGCGTGGAGCTAGCATCCAGGATTCAAGAGGCATTTATCCACCAACCGTCTCCAGAGGCAGCGAGAAAGCAGCGAGCTCAAATGGCTCAGCAGTTACCTTTGCCTGGTTGTTTATTGTTCTTGGGGGGTTGGGGGGAGAAGAGAGTCTAGTTTGGTTTCCTCTTCTGACACTAGAACTGTTAAAAGATAAATTGAGGCATATTAAAATTTTTAAGAGTTTATTTGAACAAAAGTTGATTCCAATCAGGCAGTACCAAGCCGAAAGTGGTTAGGAGTACTCACGCCCCTATCATTTTTATATTTCTTATCTTGCTTTTTATTCTAGCACTTACCAATACTTGTCTTTATTTTTTTCATTCATTACTGACTGCTTCCTCACTAGAATGTATGCTTCATTAGGGCAAGGACTGGTTTATGTTCACAGCTTTATCCCCAGTTAACTAAAACAGTGCTGATACCAATTGCATTTTATTTTTTCATTATTTTGGTATCTTTCCCAGGAATGCTATGTCCCATAAATGGCCTGCATTACCAAATTTTTTGTCTTGCCGTTGTTAACCTGATTTGTTAATGTTATTGGAAAGTTTTGTATGCCTTATCAATAGTATCACTATTAGTAGAGTCTATTTACTATCTTCCAGTTTTTAAACTTGACTAGTAAGAATCACCTGAGGTACCTGAGAAACAGAGAAACACCGAAGTCTAGGAATTAAAACTAGCAGAGGAAGGCCCTAAGTAATATGATTTTAATATTTATTTTATTGACTTGAATAGTAGAGATTAATTACAGTTACAAATAATACATTTATACTTCGTATCAATGAAAAATTGGTTTCTGTAATTTATGGCTACTTAGGAAGTATACTTTGTGAAGAGATTCAGAGATGTGGTATGTAATAGGAAAATACAAAATGTTTTGTATTTTATCTTTTGTAAAAAAATATGTTTTTAGATAGCATGATACACTATCTTCCTATTTCCAAGTGAAGAAAAGACAACTTGTAAAGATGCTGTAGTGTAAGAGAAATATGTTGCATCTCCAATGTTTTTAAAGTGAAATAGCAAAAAATACTCTCCCATTTTAAAAATTTAAGTCATATTTACATAAGGTAAATTAATCCACTTCAGGTATACAGTATGGTGAACTTCGACATTATACAGTTATGCAACCACCAATGTACTTAAGATGCCAAATATTTCCAATCTATCTGATGGCAACTACTGATTTGTCCGTAGTGTTTTACTTTTTCCATAATGTTATATGAAAGGAATCATACAGAATTTAGGATTTTGAGCCTGCCTTTTACTTAGCATTATGTTTTTGAGATTCATCTTTTTCTTGCATTTATTATTAGTTTATTCCTTTTTATTTCTTAGTAGTAGTCTTGGTGTTAGATATACTACAATTTGATTATCCGTTCACCAACTGAGTTTCCAATCTTTTGGCTATTATGAATAAGGATACTATAAACATTTCAAGTACAGGTCTCTGGGTAGACATTTTAATTTTTCTTCGGTAAATATTTTGGAGTTGGAGTGCTAGATTGTATAATAAAGTTTTACTTTATAAAAACTACCAAACTGTTTTCCAAAGTGGGTATACCATGTTACTTTCCCACCAATTACAGATGAGAGTTTTTATTACCCTGCATCCATGTGCATTTTGTATTGGAGGTTTTTTCCATTTTAACCATTCTGATAGGTGTGTAGTAACTTAATTTGCATTTCCCTAATGACTATTGATAGTCAACATCTTTTCATGTGTTTGTTTGACATCCTTCTCTCTGGTAAAGTATCTTAAATTTTTTTCCAATTTTATAAAATAGAATTGTTCATACAAGTCATCTATTAGATTAACTGCAAACATTTTCTCTAAGGCTATGCTTGTCTTTTCATTTTCTTAAAGGTGTCTTTTGAAATGTAGAATTTTTAAATTTTTTATAAATTCCACTTTATCCGTTTTTTTCTCTTATGGTTCATTTTTGTGTGTGTAGAAATCTTTGCCTTACTTGAGGTCACAAAGATTTTTCTCGTGTTTTTTTCTAGAAGGATTACATTTTTAGGAATTGAATTTAAGTCTATGGTTTTTGTATATAGTGTGAAGTACGGATCAAAGTTGTGTGTGGAGGGGGGTTTGTTTTTGTTTTTGTATTTTGGATATGTATATCTAATTTTTCCAGCACCATTTGTTGAAAAGACTATTCTTTTCCACTGAGTTTCTATTTCACCTTTTTGAAAATCAGTTGTCTATATGTGTGGGTTTATTTCTGGGCTCCGTATTCTGTCCTATTAATTTATATTTCTGTCCCCGTGTCAATGCAAACTATCTTGATTACTGTACTTTATACTAAATTAAGTAGTATGGGTAGATGAAATTGGGTAATATGAGTTCTAAATTTTATTTTTCAAATTTGTTTGGTCCTTCTAAATTCCTTTGCTTTTCCACATACATTTTAGGATCAACTTGTCAATTCCTACCAGAAATCCTGCTGAGAGTTTGATTGAGGTTATACTGAACCTATAATCAATTTGGAGAATATTGACAGTTTAACAATATTGAAACTTCTGGTCTATGGCCACAGCATGTATCTCCATTATTTAGGTCTTTAATTTCCCTCATCAGTGTGCTGTGGTTTTCTTCATTGAATGAATCTTGCACATATATTGTTGCATTTACCCCTTAGTAGTTCATATTTTCCTGCTATTATAAATTATTTTTAATTTCAATTTTTAAATGTTCACTGATATTTAGATTTGACCGCTATTCTGTGACCTTGCTATACTTACTGAGTTCTAATAATTTGTTCCAGATTCTTTGAGATTTTCTACATAGCGTAACATATCTTCTATGAAAAAAGTTTTATTTATATCTTCACAATCTTTCTGCCTTTTCTTCTTGCCTTAATGTAATACGTTGATAAGAATGAGTGTCTTTATTCCTGTCTGGGGTGGGGGGAGATAAGAATTCAATCTTTCACCACTGAGTATGGTATTAGCTGTAGGTTTTTTTGTAGATGACCTTTATCTTCTTAAAGAAGTTCCATTCTAACAGTTTTCTGAGAATTAAAAGAAAAATGATAATTTGTTTTTTATTCATAAAAGAACCATAAGTACTTATTCATGTGATGTGTGCAACTTCCTAAATCATGGAATCAGATTGGAGACTGCCATCCTCATTACCTGTTTTTCTCACAGTACTTGATTTTATCAAACATCAAAAGATAGCTTTGTGTTGTAAAAGAATCTAATGATGAAACTGAATTATCTCAGGCTGGTACTTAAGTTGTTTTTTACCAGTGGACATTATTACTGTGTTTCCCTTGAAAATTTAAATTTTCCTGCAACACTCCTGTGTTTTCACTGCATTTGCAAATTACAGCACCAGCCCACAGTCAGCCTTTAAGAATTTATTAAAATTTAACTGATTTATTCTTACCTTCTTTGTGCCCTCTCTCTTCCTGTCATACTATGTCAAATATAGTATATGGTTCATGTATATCAGCTTTTGGAGAGTCTTGTCATTCTGTAGAATTTAGCTCGCTTGGTTGCATGGTGACCTCTGCTCTCTGACAGGTTCAAGGAAAATGATGATTATTTAGATTAACCATCTTTTTCTTGTTAACGGATAAGAGGAATGTTATCTTCGTTATTTACATCCTAAAAGGGAAACTCTCAAATGGGTGGATTTTTTTTTACTCAACTTTACTATATAATAAATTGCATGCACTCTACATGTACAGTTTGGTGAGATCTGAAAAGTGCATACACTGACATAATTATGATGTAGACTATTTCCATCACCCCAGAAGTTTTCATTGTGCCCTTCACAGACAATCCTCATATTTAAACTGTGGCCCAGGAAACCACTTACTGATCTGCTTTAAATTACTACAAATTAGATTTATCTAACTAGTTTAATAAGTAAATTAATGAAATCATACAGTATGCACTCTTTTGTCTGACTTCTTTTGCTCTACATAGTGTTTTTAAGATTAGTTCATGTTGTTGTCTATATCCATAATTCATTCCTTTTTTATTGCTGTGTGATTTTCCATTGTGTGGATATGCTACTCACTGGTTTCCAGTTTTTAGCTAATATGAATAAAACTTCTAAGAACATTCCTTTACAATTTGTTTTGTGCATGTTTTGTTTTCTTGAGTAAATACTTTGGGAAAGAATTGCAGAGTCGTATAGTAAATACTTACTGAGTTTTTAAAGAAACGGGATCAAATAGATGGTGATGGAAGGAGAACTGACTGGGTGGTGAACACAAAATGTGATATACAGATGATGTGTTACAGAATTGTACACTTGAAACCTATGTAACTTTACTACCCATTTGTTACCCCAATAAACTTTAATCAAAAGAAAAGAAAAAAGAAAAATAACTGCCAAACTGTTGCCAGAAATAGCCATACTATTTTGCAACATACAAAATTTCCAGTTGTTTTTCATTCTTGCCAGTGCTGGCTATTGTCAGTTTTTTAAAAGTTATCATAATAGTTGTGTAATGCAGCCACATTATGGCTTTATTTGCATGTTATTTGTGACTAATGATATTAATTTCTCTTCATGTATTTTTTTGGCCATTTATGTGTCTTATGTGAAGTACCTATCAAATCTTTTGCCCATTTTGTAATTGGGTGGTTTGTTTTCTTGTTATTGAGTTATAAGCTTTTTTGTTTCTGTTGTATTTTTTAAAGGATTTCATTTTTTTAGAGCAGTTTTAGGTTTACGACAAAATGGAGTAGAAGCTGCAGAGATTTCCTATAGACTCCCTGCCCCCACGCATGCTCAGCCTCCTCCATTATCAATATCCTCCATAAGCATTTTAGTGTTCTGAATACCTATTCTTTATCATATATATGTATACAAATATTTTCTCCAAATAATTGGCGTTATTTTTTCTTAACAGTAATTTTCAAAGAGCAAAAGTTTTAGATTTTTATCAAGTCCATTTTCCTTTTTTTTTTCCCCCTTAATATTCCATACATTTTGTATCCCATCTACTAAGAAACCTTTGTCTGCCTTAAGTTCACAAAGATTTTCTTGTGTTTTTTCTCTGGAAGAGTTATAGTTTTAGCTCTTATATGTAGGTCACGGTTCCATTTCAAGTTGATTTTTCTGTATGAAGTGAGGTAAGAGTTGGGGTTCATTTTTTCCCCCTCTATGGATATCTAGTTTCTCCAGCATCTTTTATTAAAAAGTGTAAGCTTTCCCTCAATTATTTGACCTCTTTATAAAATATCAATTGACCACATGTGTATGTCTATTTCTGGACATTCTATTCTGTTCTGTTGACTATATATCCTTATGCCAAAATAAAAATTTTTTTTGTTAAAGATTTTTATTAAAATATAGCTAACATACAATATTATATTAGTTTCAGGCATACACGATAGTTATTCAACATTTATGTACGTAAAGAAGTGATCACCATGATAATTCCAGCAACCATCTGACACTGTACCATGCTATCACAATACTATTGACTATATTTCCTATGCTGCACATTACATCCCCATGACTTACTTGTTTTATACCTGGGAATTTGGACCTTTTATTCCCCTTCACCTTTTCCCCCTTTTTAAATTTTTCAATTACAGTTGACATTAAATATTATATTAATTTCAGGTATACAGCATAGTGGCTAGACATTTGTATAATTTAAGAAATGATCCCCCTGACTATTATAGTACCCACCTGGCACTATACATAGTTATTACCATATTATCGACTATATTCCCTATGCTTTACCCCACATCCCCATAACTATTTTGTAACTATCAGTTTGTACTGCTTAATCCCTTCAACTTTTTCACCCTGCCCCCCACCCCCTACCATCTATCACCCCAACAAAACTAGTACCCATCTGCACCATTCATAGTTATTACAATATTATTGACTATATTCCTCATGCTATACGATACTTCCCCTTGACTACTGTGTAACAAGCAATCTGTACTTCTTAATCCCTTCCCTTTCTTACTCTCCCCCAACTTCCCTCCCATCTGGCAACCATCAATATATTCTCTGTATCTATGAGTTGGTTTCTGTTTTGTTTATTTTGTTCTTTAGATTCCACATGTAAGTGAAATCACATTGCATCTGTCTTTCTCTGTCTGACATACTCCACTCAGCACAATATCCCCCCCGCCCCCAGGTAAATCCACGCCTCTGCAGGTGGCAAGAACAGTTTCCCTTCCATGGCTGAGCAATATTCCATTGTATATATGTACCCCCTCTTCTTTATCCATTTTTCCATTGACAGATGCCCAGGCTGCCTCCAGATCTTGGCCATTGTAAACAATGATGTAATGAACACAGGAATGCACATGTCCCCTTGAAGTAGCATTTGGGGTTTCTTCGGATAAATATCAGGAAGTAGGATTACTGGGTCTTTCTTTGTCTCTTGTTATAGCCTTTGTTTTAAAGTCTATTTTGTTTAGTATAAGCATTGCTACCCCAGTTTTTGTTTGTTTGTTCATGAAATATCTTTTTTCCCTTTACTTTTTGTCTGTGTGTGTTTTTCAATCTAAAGTGAGTCTCTTATAGGCAGCATATGGCAGCATATGTAGGCATCTTGTTTTCTTTCTTTTTTTTAAATCTAATTGGGGGATATTGGGGAACAGTGTGTTTCTTCAGGGCCCATCAGTTCCAAGTCGTTGTCCTTCAATCTAGTTATGGAGGGCACAGCTCAGCTTCAAATCCAGTTGCCATTTTCAATCTTAGTTTCAGAGGGCACAGCCCACCATCCCATGAGGGAATTGAACCAGCAACCTTGTTGTTGAGAGCTCACGCTCTAACCAACTGAACCATCTGGCTGCCCCTCTGGCAACTCAGCAGCAGCTCATTGTCTTCAGTCTAGTTGTGGAGGGAGCAGGTCACTGGCCCATGTGGGAATCGAACCGGCAACCCTGTTCAGAGCTCACACTCTAACCAACTGAACCATCCAGCCACCCCAGGGTCTTGTTTTCTTATCCATTCAGTCCTCCTATGTCTTTGAGTGGAACGTTTAATCCATTTACATTGAAAGTAATTGTTGATAGATAGGTAGCTATTGCCATTTTGCTATTCATAATTTTGATCTTTTCTTTTTCATCTTAAAGAAGCCCCTTTAATAATCCTTGTAATACTGGTTTGGTGATGAACTCCTTTAGCTTTTTTCTTGTCAGGGGAGCTCTTTATCTGTCCTTTGATTTTAAATGCTAGCTTTGCTTGGTAGAGTAATCTTGGTTGCAGATCCTTGCTTTTCATCATGTTGAATATTTTGTGCCAATCCCTTCTGGTCTGCAAAGTTTCTGTTGAGAAATCAACCGACAATCTTATGGGAGCTCCCTTATAAGTTACTAGTTGCCTTTCTCTTGCTGCCTTTAGGGTTTTCTTTTTGTCTTTAACCCTTGCCACTTTAATTATAATGTGTCTTCCTGTGGGCCTGTTTGGGTTTATTTTGTTTGGGACTCTGCACTTTCCTGGACTTGTAGGATCAATGAACCTACATTGATATATCATTATCACTCAAAGTCCATAATTTGCATTAGCATTCACTCTTAGTGGTATATATTCTAAGGACTTTGACGAATGTATAATAAAATGTATTCACCATTACAATATCATACAGAATAGTTTCATTGTCCTAAAATTTCTCTATGCTCTGCCTATTCATTCCTTCTTTCCCCCAACCCCTGACAACTATTGGTGCTTTTAAATCTGCATAGTTTTGCTGTTTCCAGAGTGTCATACAGTTGGAATCATATAGTATGTAGCCTTCTCAACTGGCCTCTTTCACTTAGTAACATGCATTTATTTTCCTCCATATCTTTTCATGGTTTGATATCTAATTTCTTTTTAGTGCCGAAGAATAATCCACTGTCTAGGTGTAACAGTTTACTTGTCCCTTGATGTACCAAAGGATATCTTGGTTGCTTCCATGTTTGGACGATTATGAATGTAGCCTTCATATAAACATTTACGTGCAGGGTGTTGTGTGAACATAAATTCTCAACTCATTTGGGTAAATACCAGAGATCATATAGTAATAGTATGTTTAGTTTTGTAAGAAACTGCCAAAGTATCTTCCAAAGTCGCTGTACCACTCCCATTAGCAATGAATGAGAGTTTCTGTTGCTCTGTAGTGTCTCCAGCATTTGATGCTGTCCGTGTTTTGGATTTTGGCTATTCTAATAGGTGTGTAGTGGGATATCATTGTTATTTTAATTTGCAATCCCTCAATGACATAGGGTATTAAGCATCTTTTCATATGCTATTTTCAAAATTCTCATTTTTGTTTTTGCTTGCATTTCTCTGGATTAGCAGTGAGTTTGAGCATCTCTTCATATCTCATATTCATTTGAGTTTCTTCTGTGTTTCTTCTGAGTTTCTTCTGCCTGTTCATATAATTTGTCTATTTTTCTATTGCTTCTCTCTTTTTCTTGTTGATTCTTACTGACTCCTTTGGAATGCCAGGAAATTAGTCCCTTATTGGTTTAAAATATTGTAAAAGATATTTTATTGAACAAAAATTCTTAATGATAATCATATCCATTATTTTTCCTTGCTGTATGGCCTGTACTTTTTTGAGTAAGTCCTTTAATTGCTACTTGGTCACAAAATATTTTCCTATATTATTTTCTATTCATTTTTATATAGATTCCACATTTAAATTTCTAATTAATTTGGAGGCTACTCTGTTTATGGTTTTAGGTAAGAATATAAGCGAATTGTTCTCCATACCGTGAACTTGTTCCTTAACACTATCTGATAACAGTCTTTCCTATTCCTATTGATTTGTTGTATAACCTTTGACATATTTCAAATTTCTGTGTATACTCATGTATGTGAGTTCAAATTTGTGCTTTCTATTTTGTTTCAATCTTCCACTTGTCTGACGCCTTATTATTATTGTATCACAAGAGTGTTACTATGTAGTAGGACAAATCTACCCTCTTTGCTGTTCTGAGCTGATGTGGAAATTTATGTATCTTTAGGCAAATACATTTTTTTCTTTATATATCTATTTATTTGGATCATAAGGTTTGTAATTAATACAAATTAAAAATATACAAAGAAAAATGTGTGCTATATTTGATGCAGAATTTCTCTGGTTAGATTTATGTCTTTTTTGGTCTATGCAAATCGTTATTAAATAGTTAATGCATCTGTTACAATGATATGTTTATAGTATATTTATGCCAATGTCAGAGCAATTAGTGGAAGTATTTTCATATTGTAAATAGTTTTATTTTATATTCCTTAAATATTTTGGGACTAAATATACAGATATATTTAGAGGTCTTTATTTATATAGAATCAGAGTCAGAAATTAATCTTAAAATTTTCTTTATTTATTTTACTTAGTATGTAAGAAAATAGAGACACAAAGAGTTAAACTTACCCACTCATGTGGATACAGGTTAATTCTTGGTGAACTCAGTAGTAAATACATATTTCTTACCTTTGCCTTTATTAAATATATAGTTCTGAACACATCTGTAATTTATTTGCTGCTGATTCTTTGGTTCAATTATAACACAGGAAAACGTGTTTGCAAAATAGGTTTTTCAGATATTAAAGAATTATTTTTCACATTACTTTGTTCCTACAGGACCCTCATTATGGACTAAAATCTGGGTGGGGACAATAGTACTTTTGATCAATTTGGGCAAAATTGAAACTAGAGGATGGCATTTTGGTAGAAGTTTCTTGCCATCATAGCAAGAAATATAGGTCTGTAAAAGCAACAGCTTTCAGATTGTGCATTCTCACTATTTGCATATTCACCAAGTTCAGAATACAGTTCAGTGTACTCTTACTTATTCTTCTTATTTATAATTTCTTATTTATAAGCTCTCTTATTTATAACTTCTAATTGAAATAGGATGCCCGACCAAGTACAAGTATTTTGCAAAGCAGATGCTATTAAAAGAGTTTGGTAAGGATGAATATAAATATTTAAATGTTCTCTCCAAAGGCCATTCTGTTAGATTACAAAAAAGTAACACCATGATGATATAGATTCTATGTCTTTCTTAAGAGACTGGCAAGTTTTGGTGACTTTGTAATGTGTCAGTTTGGCTACGCTATATTACATTCCCCAGAATTCCCTTCCCTGTACATTGCCAGTTAAGGTGAGCCACAAGGGAGAATTCTGTGGGGGATTTGGAGGGCAGAAGTGAAGAAGCAGCCATTTGTGCGATATACATCTTGTCGCTTATCTGGTGGTGACTCACCTCTTAGTGTGTGGCAGTGGCCAGGACTGCACAGTCCCTACCTCCCCTGGAGTCAGCTTCTCTGACTCCTGGGCTTAATGATGGGCCCTCGTTCTTGCAGAACACTCACTCCATTAAGGTGAAAGGCAACAAGAATTGACACATTTGTTAGGCTGTTCTTGTGGTCTCCAGCTTGTGCTTGTGAGTTTGGGATTGTTCTTGCTCTTCCTCACTTTACACCGCATCTTCCTTTCCCAAATGTCTGCTGCATGGACTTCAAGCTGCAGCATCAGATGCGAGGTCAACAGCCTTATACAAATGACTTAACCAGCTCCCACCATCAATATGGTCATATTCCTGTACCAAATCCCTTTACTTTATCTGTCTCCCTATCTATCTATCTATCTATCTATCTATCTATCTATCTATCTATCTATCTATCTATCCACCATCTATCTCCTAGTTTTTCTTCTTTTCTGATTAAACGCTGACTGATACAAAATATTTTATTTATTCACTCAAGTATGATTAAAATGCCCTTCTAAGCTACATGCATTAAATATACCACATGCAGATTAAACAAAATTAAAGATGTTAATTTTTTCACTTTCAGTTTGGTTCTAGACTAATGACTCTTTTTCTTCTTATTCTTGTTGAATTATCGGGAACTTTGACACCGATGATCCTTGCCCTCCTTGATTTTAAGACACTGACTGTATTTTATGTATTAATTTGCACGTTGGGCTGCAAGTAAAGTAACAGAAATTCTTACTCAACTGGTTTGAACATGAAGCTTTCTCCCACAGTCCTGAAGTACGTATCTCTAGAGTAGTTAATCAACAATTCAATGATGTAATCAAGAACCCAGATGCCTCCCACTTTCGCCTCTGCTATCTTTGAGCTGGTTTCCTTCCTCACTGCAAGCTGGCTGCTGCAGTTCAAAGAGGAGCAACATCCCACAGGATATTGGAAGCTCCTCTTCTCACATGTTTTTCATTAGCAGCAAAGATATCTTTCCTAGAAGTCTCCACAGCAGGTTTCCCTTCATAATTCATTGGCCAGAACTGTGTATACATACGAGGTCTGACAATTAAGTACATGAATTCATCCTAGAAAAAGTGCTACACACCTCATTGCTGAATATCACTACGGTCACCTTCAAAGTACTCCCCTTGGGAAGCTATGCACTGAGGCCAGCACCTAGTCCACCCTTCAAAGCAACTTTGGAACTCTTTTTCTGGAATGGCCATCAGACCTGTCATCGTATTACCCTCGATGTCCTGAATGTCATCAAAATGTCTTCCTTTCGATATTTCCTTTATCTTCGGGTAAAGAAAGAAGTCATTGGCGGCCAGATCAGGTAAGTAGGGAGGTTTTTTCAACACAGTTATTTGTTTACTGGCTAAAAACTCCCTCATAGGCAGTGTCGTGTGAGCTGGTGTATTGTCGTGATGCAAGAGCCATGAGTTGTTGGCAAAAAGTTCAGGTCATTTTCATCTAACTTTTTCACACAGCCTTTTCAGCACTTCCAAATAGTAAGCTTGGTTAACTGTTTGTTCAGTTGGTACAAAATCATAATGAATAATTCCTCTGATATCAAAATAGGTTAGCAGGGCCGGCCTGGTGGCTCAGGCGGTTAGAGCTCCATGCTCCTAACTCCTAAGGCTGCTAGTTCGATTCCCACATGGGCCAGTGGGCTCTCAACCACAAGGTTGCCAGTTTGATTCCTCGAGTCCCACAAGGGATGGTGGGCAGTGCAACTAAGCTTGAACATGGCACATTGAGCTGAGCTGCCTCCCGAATGGCTCAGTTGGTTGAAGCGCGTCCTCTCAACCACAAGGTTGCTGGTTCAACTCCTGCAAGGGATGGTGGGCTGTGCCCCCTGCAACTAGAAACGGCAACTGGACTTGGAGCTGAGCTGCGCCCTCCACAACTAAGATTGAAAGGACAACAACTTGACTTGGAAAACAGGTCTGGAAGTACACACTGTACCCCAATAAAGTCCTGTAAAAAAATAAATAAATAGGTTAGCAACATCATTGCAACTAGTTCATGAACTTAATTGTTAGACTTCGTCTGTGTATGTGCTGAAACCAGTCGATGGAAGAGGAACGGAGCACAATGATTGGCTTAGATCAATAAGGATTTACCCCTGGAGCCTGCAGTAGCTCACCCTTCCCTTAGTGAAGTGAGGCAAAATGGAATAAACTGGGGCTTGGAAAACAAGAATGAAAGAGGAAAAATGCTACTGAGAGGCAAACAATAGTGCCTGCTACATAGTGGGTGTTTTATCTTAGACCTCTTTATATTAGACCTCTTTCTCGGTTTGAAACCCTTAAAAAATGCACCAAGCTCTTCTTTTTCTTGTCACACATTCTCCTTTGGCAACCTCATCAACTTTCATGCTTTGTGTTTTATGTTGCAGTGGATGGTTTCCACACCATTGTCAATGGTGACCTCCCCAAACCCTAGAGTGCTGTTTTTAGAGGCTTATTGGACGTTTTATTCTGGTTGTCTTCTAGCACCTCAAATGTTGTTTAATTTTTAGCAACTCATTTTCCTCCCTCAAACCATTCCTCCTCACCTCAGTTTCTAACTTATTTTCTTGTAAATAGAAATCTAGTTAATTATGGTTTTATTCTAACTAAATGATGTGAAAATAATGCACGCAAACAAAAATAAAACACCACCTCATGTATATATTTCTTCAGTAATTTTGGCATTTAGATTAACAAATAATTTATACTTAGTATGGAATTCAAGATAGTCTTGCTATTGTAGAAAGAAGAGGGCAAGAATAGAGGTTTACTAGTGACTAGCTGCTGTAAGACTCGCAGATTCCTTTCTCTTCTTTTCCTTGGGCCCCGCATACCTTTGCTCCATTGCAATGAACTTTCCTCATATATAGGATATCTTTTGAAACTGTCACCTCTTTTCTCACTCTAAGAACGCAGAGGGTTCCAAAGTATTTTTCCTATTACTGAGGGTGCCAAAAAAATGTATACAAGTGGACATTTTGGTCAACGTTGCTCAAGCACTGGTTTGCCATAATCAGAAGTGTCCGGACGCTGATGGTAACCACTTTGAGCACCTCTTGTCATTGCAGAAGTCAAACGTGACTTGTATTCATCTTTTGCTATCAGTATATATTGAGTATTACAATTTTAATTCAATTTTCCTTTCTTAAAATATGTATACTTTTTTTTTTGGCACCGTGTGTGTGTGTGTGTGTGTGTGTGTGTGTGTGTGTGTGTATGTGTGGTACCCTTTGTGTATACACACACACACACACACACACACACAGAGAGAGAGAGAGAGAGAGAGAGAGAGAGAGAACTATCTTCTGTATCCTCCAGATGGACAGACCTGCTTATCTTTCAAATGTATAAAATAACAATAATTACAGTTGGTTGCTATTATTAAGCACCTTATCTATGTGCTTTTATGGTTTTACATGGCTCCTATTAGGCCACTATTTTAACCATTTTACTGTTGTGGAAACTGACCAAGATTCCCCCCGGATCACAGCTAGTGACCGGTGGGGATAAAATTCAGATATAGATTTTTCCAATTTCATTATCCCCTGCCCTTTCCACTATGCCACACTCTCTCCATAATGGACATCCTAGTTACTTACAGCATCAGGGCATGGAGTCCCTGGGGGCAGAGGTGGCCAAGGAGAAAGGACACTACGAGGAGATTTACACAAAACTGAACCTCCACCATTGCACTGAGAACAACCTGAACCTACGGGCCGATTTTTCATTCCGTTAATGGAGTATACATGTCATGTCTCTGGACTCTTTAGTACTGTCTGGATGTCTCTGGAAAGCAAAAATCTTTTGCTTGGTCAATGCCAAGTTACAATAATTAAAGGTGAACAAGCTGACTTTTTGATTCATTGTAAAACCCTAATTTTCAAAATCCTCTTACTACATTAAAATTTCATAAAACTTGTGACTATATTAGAGATATAATCATCTCTACAAGTTGCTATTTATTCAGTGCAACAAAAGGAAATGGAATTCCTGTATTTCCAAAATGTCATTATGTCCGAATTTGCACTTTATGTGTTCTAACCACTTATAACCATCAGAGGGCAGTATGAACCCACCCATTAAACTGAACCACCTTTGACAGGTGTCTGCAAAATTTTTGCTCTCAGACTTCCAAAGTAATTTCAAAAGTTATGAATCGCCTCAAACAGTTTAAGTTGATATCTAAAGATTCTCAACATAAGTACATAATTTTTCTATGCTATAACAAAGGATATAATTTCTCGTGTATTTTAAATATTGACATTTAAATATGAAATTTATATCACCTTTTCCATATAGCCAAAGAAATCTAAATACCACAGCAATTTGATTCCCATCACCGTCCATTTAAAAATGATATGGTGGGGTGCAGGAGAGGGAGGACCCCAAGGGACTTGTACTTCTGTGGGTGGTGCCCCTCTTCCCTGGCTCTGCCTGGCCTCTTTTTGTATTTAATTAATTAAATACCACTTTTTTGACCCCTACAAAATTATATGGAAAGCTTTCTTTAGTAATTGAAAATTTTTTCCTGAATTTCTTCTTAACTTGTATATAAATTCCATTTCCATACATATATACATTTTCCATATATATATATATATAACCTGTAGGGTTTTTTGGATCTCCCTCTCATACTTCTCTGAAAAAAACAAACTAACAACAACAACTATATATATATATATATATATATAGAAATATAGTTTTAAAATTTTTCAAGTGACTGTAATTATTAGTTATTACTAATTTATTATGAATATATTATAAACATTGTTAATTATTAAACCTGAAAAGTGAAGTTGTATTTAAAATGTAGGTATGGATGAGATGGATAAGGATGTATTTATTTTAGAATGAGATAGGATTCAGCATCAGCGTTATGTCTGTTACTCTGACAAACTTGAACTCCTCCTGTGTGATATGCCAAAAGTGACTTAGTGATTGATAATCAGAAATGTTTTAATGATCTGTTAGTTGATGACTGGATTAGATAGATCCTCCTATTTTGTGGTAAGAAAAAAATTGAAAACTACTTGATTTGTAAAATGATTGTTACCCATCTGTTAGTCCTTCACTTGCTTAAGCAATATTTTGAACTGTCCCAAGGCTGGAGGTTCCCGAAGTTTTTCAAATCAGGGCACTTATCCACGGTAAGACTAGGGACGGGCCAGGGAGAAGCATTTCATTTGTAAATCAGGAGAACAATTACGAAGAGGGAGTGGGAAAGGAAAACCAGCATAATCTTTAACCCCACGGATGGCTTCAGACAGAACAATTTTAGGAAATACTACGTATGAAATGAGGATCTGGAACTCATGTGCACGTACTCCTTAGAAAGGCCTTCATAGAAGCCGATGGGAAGGTCATTGCCCTAACTAGCTTAAAGCAAATGAAAACACAGGACTGTTCTTACCTCTGGACCGTTGAAATCAATTGAGATGAGAACACGTGATGAACACTGAGAAGTATGCAGTCCCCAAATTTGATTTCTATCTTAGTAAACATATTATTTTAAGGCCCAAGAAAGAAACTTATTTCTCCAAATCAATGTGTTTATTAATCCACATCTTTTTCTAATTATTGTTCATATGATCATTGTCACACGGGGCGGCCTGCGGGGTCTCTGCTCCCGCTCCCCACATAAGAACGCAGGATATGATAAGGCCAAAAAGAAACACCCACGGAGCCATAGATGGGGGAGTCATATCACTATAGTCTCATTGGAGGCTGGATTCACATGACGTGCTACCTGCTGTCCGCTTTCTGCCAACTGATCTACTCTTCTCGACTCCCCTCGACTCTACTCCCCAACATAACTGTGGCAGTTATATTAGTGGCCAATGGCTCAATGGTTACAGCTGACGGCCAACTAGCCACAGCTGATGGCCATCTACTACCCGAGCCAGCACCTTTCCACATGAGGCCGAGAGCCTGGAAACTGCTCTCTGGGGCTCTGTCCCCACAATCATAGAGGCCAATTTTTAGGCAGATCAAAAACCAAGAATTTATCACAATTTTAAAAAGGGGAACAATACTTAAAACATTAACAGTCTTTATTTTAAACTATGGAGAGGAATGACAGTGTGTACAGTCTTCGTGAAGGTAATGTAGAAGGCTCCATATCTGGGGGAATTTTTATCTTGATCTCTATTTCAATTGGATTAGAAAATCACATTTGTGTATCATTGAGAACGCAAGCAACTGTTTTATGACAATCAGTTTTCCATGTTTGTACTGAACAAGAACCTCGATGTTAAAGAGCAATTGCTCACTGAAGATGACTTTTGCCACTGTGTTGGACATGTGTAAATGCGTCATCACACAAAAAACAACAACGGCAACAATAAATATCCCTAACGTTGATTGCTTTCACATATACAGTCAAACCTGCAGGTTTCATTTAGCTTTGGAGCATTTCCTTATGTTTTGTTTTAGCATTTAGGTGGAGCCAAAGTTTGCACAATAGTGTATCATTGATTTCATTCTCTGAAGAATGAAAACGAAAAAATAAAGCACGTGCAAAAAGTCAAACTCAGCAATGCAAGAATTTAAACCACAATTTTGTCTCCTGAGGAAAATTTACACAGTATTTTCAACATAAAAACTTGTGTGATTTTGGTCTTGAACTGTTAGATCCTGGCAATTCACTAGAATAACACAACATAAAACTAAAAATACTATCTTTACTGGCATTTTCGGTATCATGGTGAAGTGTTTTGATTTCATCTCTTCTTTCAAAAACTCCAAAAAGCTGTGGGATGTAACAGCAGAGTCATTTATTTATGCATTATTCTTCACATAACATGAAGAAAGGAGCTATAGTCATCACCACAATTAAATTATTATTAATAATCTTCACAATTTAATTCAGTGCTAAATCATGATTGAATGTCATATTTTCTACATAACTGTTCTCTGTGAATAAAGCAGTGTGTACACCAGCATTAATGTATAAATTATTTGCAATATACCTTTTTTCCTTCCTGCACATCAGTTAGAGCATTTTGAGACATACATGTATAGTCAATATCAGGGGATCAGCAAACTTTTCTGTAAATGGCCAGAGAGTTAATACTTTAGGCTTTGCACTCCCTACAGTCTCTGCTGCAACAAAGTAGCAATAAATAATACATAAATGAATGTGCCTGTGTTAAAAAAAACAAACTTTATGTATGAATACTGAATTTTAAAATTCACCTAATTTTTACATGTCAGAAAATTTACTCTTTAAAATATATTTTTAATCATTTAAAAATAAAAAAGCTGTTGTTAACTGGTGGACTAACAGATGATGGGTCAGATTTGGCCTGTGGGTCATAGTTTGGGAAGCCGTGGTCCATGTTATGGCTCAAAAAAGAAAACCAATTAACAAAAGGAGAAGTTTATTCTCATGTAGTCTGGGTTTTCAGTGGTAAGCAAAACGTAAAATAAATTATCAAATACTTGTCTAACTTATATGTATTGTGTAGATACCAAAATCTGGATCATACCTTGACCATCAGTGTTTAACAATGAAGTCAATTATCTACTAGCACACAGAAGAAAATGATTGCTATCCCATATATTATATTATAAAATAATGCCATTTATACTGTATAACATAGAACAGTGTGCTTTTAAAAAGGAATTTCACCAATGGCTTAATTTTTATTTGTTAACTGACATGCAGATAAGAATATTGAATTGTTGGTATTAAAGTTTCATAATAAATTTGTTCCATCCTAGCCCAGCCATTTTTATTCTTTTGATACAAATTGTAGCCCAAAAGATGTCAACACAAGCTCAATTGCTCTTTAAGAGAAGTGAATATATGTGAGAATTCACGAGAAGGTGTTTAAATCTTGATTCATGTCTTTCATAAATTTTAGCAAGTGTTCAGTGATTATTTCTTTGAATACATCACTCGTCTATATGCTCTAGCATTTCCTTCTAGAACTCCTATTTTATATGTGGTGGCCCTCACATTCTATCTGCCATGTCTCTTAAACATTCTTCTATTTTTTTTAGTATAAACTATTTAAGCATAAAATGAAGAAATTATAGAAAACAGCATAATTCACATCAATGCATCAACTTTGTAAAAAAATAACATTTTGCCATAAAGTTATACATATTTTTGAGAGATAAAATATAGATATATTTGAAATCTGCCAGATATCTTCTCTGAATCTATTTCCCTTTTTTCCTCTCCCAAGCTAATGATTCATTTTTTGATGTTTTTATACATAAATCTGTCCTAAAATTTCATATCAAAGTTAAATATTTCAGGTGCATCAACCTTTTCTTCATGTAGTTTGCCTTATGCTTTTAAAAAATCTTTTATTAAAATATAGCTAACATACGATATTATATCAGTTTCAAGTGTACACAATAGTTATTCAACATTTATATACCTAAAGAAGTGATCACCATAAGTCCTGCAACCATCTGACACTGTACCTGCTATCACAATATTATTGACTATATTCCCCGTGCTGTACATTACATCCCCATCACTTATTTGTTTTATATGTGGAAAATTTGAACCTCTTATCCCCCTTCACCTTCCTTTTTTAATTTTCAATTGCAGTCGACATTAAATATTATATTAATTTCAGGTGTACAGCATAGTGGTTAGACATTTACAAAATTTAAGAAGTGATCCCCCTGACTAGTCTAGTACCCACCTGGCACTATACATAGTTATTACCATATTGTTGACTATATTCCCTGTACTTTACTTTACAACCCCATAACTATTTTGTAACTACCAATTTGTACTTCTTAATCCTCTCCTCTTTTTCACCCATTCCCAACCCCCCTACCGTCTGGTAACCATCAAAATGTTCTCTGTATCTATGAGATTGTTTCTGTTTTGTGTGCTTGTTTATTTTGTTCTTTAGATTCCACATAAAAGTGAAATCACATTGCATCTGTCTTTTGCTGTCTGTCTTTAACTCAGCACAATACCCTCCAGGTCCATCCACTCTGCCACAGATAGCAAAAACCCATTCCCTTCCATGACTCTCAGCAATATTCCATTTTATATATATATATATATATATATATATATATATATATATATATATATATATATCACTTCTTCTTTATTCATTCATTGATCAATGAATGCACAGGCTGCCTCCACATCTTGGCTATTGTAAACAATGCTGCAATGAACATATGGATGCACACTTTCTCTTGAAAGTAGCGTTTTGTGTTTCTTTGGGTAATTACCCAGAAGTGATTGGATTACTGGATCCTTTTTTTGTCACTTGTTATAACCTTTGTTTTAAAGTTTATTTTGTTTGGTATAAGTATTGCTGCCACAGCTGTTTTGTTTGTTTCCATTTTCATGAAATATCTTTTTCCTGTCCCTTTACTTTCACTCTGTGTGTGTCTTTCCATCTGAAGTGAGTCTCTTGTAGGCAGCATATGTAAGGGTGTTGTTTTCTTATCCATTCCGGGATTGTTGATAGATAATGTGGTTATTGCCATTTTGATATATATATATATATAGCTATATATATAGTTACATATATATAGTTACATACATATATAGTTACATATATATAGTTACATATATATGATATATATATATATATATATATATATATATATATATATATATATATATATATATATGGCTTTAAATAAGTCCCTCTAACATTCTTTGTAATAATAGTTTGTTGGTGATGAACTCCTTGAGCTTTTTCTTGTCTGAGAAGCTCTTTATCTGTCCTTCGATTGTAAATGATAGCTTCGTTGGGTAGAGTAATCTTTCCTTTATTTTTTATTTTTTTGGAATTTTTTTTTATTAGGGAATATTGGGGAATATTGTGTTCTTCCAGGGCGCATCAGCTCCAAGTCAAGTCTCTGTCCCTCAATCTAGTTGTGGAGAGCACAGCTCAGCTTCAAGTCCAGTCGCCATTTTCAACCTTAGTTGCAGGGGGTACAGCCCACAATCCCATGTGGGAATTGAACCAGCAACCTTGTTGTGAAGAGCTCATGCTCTCACCAACTCAGCCATCTGGCCATGCCAAGTAATCTTGATTGTAGTTCCTTAGTTTTCATCACTTTGAATATTTTCTGGCAATCCCTTCTGGTTTGCAAAGTTTCTGTTGAGAAATCAGCTGACACCCTTATGGGAGCTTCCTTGTAGGGAACTAACTGCTTTTCTCTTGCTGCTTTTAAGGTTCTTTCTTTGTCTTCAACTTTTGGCATTTTAATTATGATGTGTTTTGGTGTGGGCCTCTTTGGCTTCATCTTGTTTGGGACTCTCTGCACTACCTGGGCTTCTATCTCTATTTCCTTCGCCAGGTTAGGGAAGTTTTCAGTCATTATTTCTTCAAATAGGTTTTCAATTCCTTGTTCTCTCTCTTCTCTGTCTGGTACCCCTATAATGCAAATGTTGGTATGCTTGATGTTGTACCAGAGGCCCTGTCGTGCGGGAGACCCTGCTCGCTGCGCCATTTGTCGTGCGGGGCATCCAGAGGGGTCTCTGTTCCCACTCCCCACAAGAGAACGCAGGATACGGTGAGGCCAAAAAGGAACACCCACGGAGCCATAGGTAGGGGAGTCATACCACTATATTCTCTCTGGCGGCACTATACTCTCACTGGAGGCTGGATCCACACTGTCCACAAACCGCCATCCACGCTTGCCAGCCCAGCCGCCATCTTCTTGCTAGCCCCCATTCTTCTCCTCTTCTCTTCTAGCGTAGCTACAGCAGTTATATTAGTGGCCAATGGCTCACTGGTTACAGCTGACGGCCAAGTAGCCACAGCTGATGGCCATGCAATCACAGTTGACGGCCATTTACTACCTGAGCCAGCACCTGTCTATGTGAGGCCGAGAGCCTAGAAACTACTTTCTGGGACTCTGCCCCCACAGGCCCCTTAAACTCTCCTCATGTTTTAGGATTTCTTTTTCTTTTTGCTGTTCTGCTTGAGTGTTTTCTGCTACCTTATCTTTTAAATCATTTATTCGATCCTCTGCTTCATCTAATCTACTGTTGATTCTTCATTCTACTAATGTATTCTTCATTTCAGTTGTTGTAGACTTTATTTCTGACTGGATCTTTTATATGTTTTCTATCTCCATTTTTATGTTTCCTATTTCTGTTGAATTTCTCCCTGAGATCACTGAGCATCCTTATAACCAGTGTTTGGAACTCTGCATCTGGTAGATTTCTTGTCTCCATTTTATTTTAGTTATTTTTCTGGAGCATTGTTCTGTTCCTTTTTATTTGGGAAATGTTACTTGTCTCCCCATTTTGGCTGCCTTCCTGTGTTTCTTTCTATGTAAGAATGCTGTATGTTCTGGTCTTAGTAGAGTGTCCTGTGGGACCCAGTCGGGCAGTCTCCCTGGTCACCAGAGCCAGGTGCTCCAGTGTGTTCTTTGTGTGGGTTGTGTGCCTTCCTGTTGTAGTTGAGATGTGATTGTTGTTTGCACATCAATAGGAGGGCTTGACCCTCAGGCTGACTGGTTGGGAGGACTGGCTGTGACTACAGTGGAGGAGCTGTGGTGCTGCGGCTGACCCTAAAGAGAAGGGTTCACTTTAGCAGGGCTCTGGTGCCTGCCCAGTCTTCCCTTTGCATGTGATGTCCTTGGAAGTGGCTGGCTGATGCTCTGGCTTAGTCTGAAGCTGGCCACTGAGGCGGTCAGACCTGGGGCCTCCTGGGAGGGGACTCACCACAGACCAAGTTCAGCTGCGGTCTGTGCCCTGCCTGGGGCCACCTGGCGTGAGCCACAAAGCAATCCAGAGATGGCTACCACCTGTGCTGTGCTTGGAGGTACCTTGAGAGGCCAAGTCACAAACAAAGGCCGGCTGTCATTAGTGTCAGGCTTAGAGCTGCTCAGCCAGAAGTATGAGACACACCAAAGCTAGATGCTGCTTGTTAGAGTTTTGTTAACATTTGAGAGATTTTAGGAAAGTCCGTAGCATGAGCCAAGATAGGCTGTTTATACAGAAAAGCCACTGAAAGCAGGTTGGTTGTGCCTGAAAATTGAGTGGGGCAGGTTTTCCAGGAATCACTAGGGTGGGGCAGTGATTCCAGTTTGGTGATAGCCAGTTTGATGGAGACCCTGATATGGCGTCTGCATGCATGTGTACGCCAGGAGGGGGAGGGCTCAACAAAGAAACAATGGCTTCCGCCAGCTCCTCCATCTGAGAGTAAGCTTCCCCTCCAGCCCTCACCTTGAGGCTAGACGACTCAGTTCCTCTCCATATGTCCCTGGTGCCCTTTGAGCTGCTGCCCTATCTGGCGCTCAGAGGGAGTGACTCCATCAGCGAGTAAGTCCATGTGCGGTCCCTTTATGCACCTGGGACTGCAGCTGCCCTCCATCTGACTCAGCCAAAATCTCTCCTGATTTTCACAGCCAGAAGTTATGGCGACTTCTCTCCCCAGTACTGAAAGCCTGAGCTGGGGAAGGACTGGGATCTCTCCCTTCTTGGCGGGGCGGGTGGGGTGGGGGGAGGGTGACTGCCACAGTCAAGATAGCTCTCCAGATTTCTAATGGCCACATGAGGGTGTGGGACCATTCTGTTCCAAGTCTCTGCTCCTCCTACCAGTCTTGAGGTGGCTTCTTCTGTACTCGTATATCCTTAGTTGTAGGGCTTTGCTTCAGCTAGACTTCAGGTGATTCTCAACAATGGTTGTTCTGTAGTTTAGTTGTAATTGATGTGGTCCTGAGATGAGGTGAGCATAACATTTACCTACTCTGTCATCTTGACCGGTAATCTCTGCCTTTTGCTTTTAGTATATTGTTTAAGAAATTCTTAATTTAAGGTCATAAAAAAAATAAATCTATATTTTCTGACATTTAAAGAGGTTTTTCTTCTGACATTTATGTCTTTAAACCATTTGAAATGTGTTTTCATGTATTTTCATGTTAATTTTTTGCACACGAATAAGCAACAGTTTAAGCACACTTTAACAAATACGTCCTTCTTTTCCCACTGAATTGAGTGATTAAGTCCAACACGTATCAAGTTCCTATGCACACTTGAGTCAACTTCTGGCTATCACTCCTTTCACTAGCTTATTTTTTTGCATTCTGAGGCAGTATCATGTCATTTCATTGTTATGGTATTCTATTAGTTATTGATACCTGGTAAGACGTTGCTTGGACATGTTTTTCTTCAGAATTATTCTGCTTTCTCTCCACTATAACATAGGATATTGACTTTTTTGGCTTTAAGGGCTTCACAGCAATAAAGGGTAGCACATGTATACATATGAATAAATATCAGTTTGTAATTTGGTCATTTATCTGCTTTCAGAAAAAAATTAAGCAAATAGCATTATTTTGCATAGTTTTATAAAACTGTGATTGATTTTACAAGGACAGTCACTTTGCATAAAATCCTCTAGGGCTATATGCCATCATAGACAAGTGTTTTAACAGATAATGCACTGGGACTGGTGACAGTGGATCAATTTTCCAATAAAGTTCATTTGTCTTATATTCATCATCGTACTTAATCACACTTTGCTTTATTGGCTGCGTGTGCAAAATCATTGCAGGTCTAGATGTCCGTGCTCTAGCTGCTACAGATTCACATTCTATAGTCACACTGCGTTCGGCTCCCTATTTATATTTCTACTTTTATTCTGAGCTACAGTATTTATTACCATTTTCATCACTCCTTTTAAGGTTTAACGAACTACTTTTAAGCTATGGGTGTATTTTCTTTGAATTAGGATGATAACAATGAAAAAACGCAGATTTAACAAATTTAAATGATGACGCTCAATTGACTTGAAAAGACCATGAGCAAAAGAGACAATATATCAGTTGAGTTGAATATTAAGCAAGAGTTTCTGATCAACACAGTCTAAATGTACAACCTCTAAAAGCATAGAAATTATTAGGAACTAATGAAATTTTAGCAAAAATTATAATTAATCTTACATTTCATTTCAAATTTATGAAATATATGCAATGTTGTAAGCTTTCAAAAATGTTTTAGAGGAAACGCTTTGGAAAGAACTGTCCTGAGGTATTTACTTCAGAGTGTAAAAACTTTGTACTGTGTTTCAGAGAAGTGGAACTTTAATAGTCTGAAGACGCATAAGTTGACAGAAGAGCTATACTAACTTCAAATGCAGACAGATCTAGATTCTGACACGTATTACCGTAAATTTCACTCTGTCACCCAGGAAATCCCCTGTGATGTCACCATACTATCCATATGCTTTCAATGAATAACAGCTATTTATCAAAGGATAGTCATTGTGGGGGCGGAGCCTCAGAAAGTAGTTTCCAGGCTCTCGGCCTCACATAGACAGGTGCTGGCTCAGGTAGTAAATGGCCAACTGTGATTGCATGGCCATCAGCTGTGGCTAGTTGGCCGTCAGCTGTAACCAGTGAGCCATTGGCCACTAATATAACTGCTGTGGCTACGAGGAGGAGGAGAGAAAGATGGGGGCTAGCAAGAAGATGGCGGCTGGGCTGGCAAGTGTGGATGGCGGTTTGCGGACAGTGTGGATCCAGCCTCCAGTGAGAGTATAGTGCCGCCAGAGAGAATATAGTGGTATGACTCCCCCATCTATGGCTCCGTGGGTGTTCCTTTTTGGCCTCACCATATCCTGCGTTCTTGTATGGGGAGCGGGACCAGAGACCCTGCAGGTCTCCCTGCACGACAAATGGCGCAGCGAGCAGGGTATGGTGCCGGCCAAAGCTCTCCGAAGGACGGTGGAGCAGTTTGTGTGTATGAACACCCAGTCTCAGGAAGACCAGGAGGAGCAGCTGCCGGAGAGCTGGACCCCCGTGGAGGGGTGGGAGGATGTGGACGTTTCTCCCACCAGCACAGGAAAAGCCATGCAGCTGCTGCAGAGATGGAGCCCCGTGGAGAGGTGGAAAGGTGTGGACGGTTCCCCAACCAGCACAGGCCGGAGAAAGCAAAGGTCGTTGCGGCCCTGTGGGCCGGGGAAGTTCCTGCTCAGGCAGCCCGGATGCAGGACTTATAGTCCCAGGAGGTAACGCTTGCTGAGTCCTCCGTGGGAGATGAGGGTGAGGTCAAGGTCGTCCCTCACCCCCAGGACAGCCCTGGTGAATGACTATGGACTATGGGGAATTGCCTTCCATCCCTAATTTAATGGACCGCTTGACTGTTTGTTTGGGAACTGTTGTTAGTGGAACTGGGGGATATTTGCTTTTGTCTCTTGACTGGCCGCCATTGAGAATATGTAAGCACCTTGATTGTGAGTCACTGTTGTTCCAGCAGGGTACCCCGAGAGGCACAGAGAGAGTGGCAGTGTCCTGAGAGCCCTGGCTGTGTCCAGGAAGTGTGGCTGTGCCCACAGAGAGTGGCAGTGTCCTGAGAGCCCTGGCTGTGTCCAGGAAGTGTGGCTGTGCCCACAGAGAGTGGCAGTGCCCTGAGAGCCCTGGCTGAGTCCAGGAAGTCTGGCTGAGCCCTGAAGATACCCTGGCTGTGCCCAGGAAGTCGGGCTGTTCCCAGAGAGAGTGGCAGTGCCCTGAGAGCCCTGGCTGTGTCCAGGAAGTGTGCTGTGCCCAGAGAGAGTGGCAGTGCCCTGAGAAATCCTAGCTGTGCCCGGGGAAACTAGTGGTACCCTAAGAAGTCCAGGAAGTCTGGCTGTGCCCAGGAGTACTGGTGGTGCCCTGAGAAACCCTGGCTGTGTCCGGGAAGACAGGTGGTACCCTAAGAAGTCCAGGAAGTCTGGCAGTGCCCAGGAGTACTGGTGGTGCCCTGAGAAACCCTGGCTGTGTCCGGGAAGACAGGTGGTACCCTAAGAAGTCCAGGAAGTCTGGCAGTGCCCAGGAGTACTGGTGGTGCCCTGAGAAACCCTGGCTGTGTCCGGGAAGACAGGTGGTACCCTAAGAAGTCCAGGAAGTCTGGCCGTGCCCAGGAGTACTGGTGGTGCCCTGAGAAACCCTGGCTGTGTCCGGGAAGACAGGTGGTACCCTAAGAAGTCCAGGAAGTCTGGCAGTGCCCAGGAGTACTGGTGGTGCCCTGAGAAACCCTGGCTGTGTCCGGGAAGACAGGTGGTACCCTAAGAAGTCCAGGAAGTCTGGCCGTGCCCAGAAGCACTGGTGGTGCCCTGAGAAACCCTGGCTGTGCCCAGAGAGCCTGGCTGTGTCCAGGATATTGCATTCACCCCCAGGCTCCTCGCACAGGTCCCCTTGCGGAAGACGCTTGTCGCGTAGATTGTGAGGCGAGAGCCTGTAGGGGTGGAGTGTGGGGGCAGAGCCTCAGAAAGTAGTTTCCAGGCTCTCGGCCTCACATAGACAGGTGCTGGCTCAGGTAGTAAATGGCCAACTGTGATTGCATGGCCATCAGCTGTGGCTAGTTGGCCGTCAGCTGTAACCAGTGAGCCATTGGCCACTAATATAACTGCTGTGGCTACACTAGCAGAGGAGAGAGAGGAAGAATGGGGGCTAGCAAGAAGATGGCGGCTGGGCTGGCAAGCGTGGATGGCGGTTTGCGGACAGTGTGGATCCAGCCTCCAGTGAGAGTATAGTGCCGCCAGAGAGAATATAGCGGTATGACTCCCCCATCTATGGCTCCGTGGGTGTTCCTTTTTGGCCTCACCATATCCTGCGTTCTTGTATGGGGAGCGGGACCAGAGACCCCGCAGGCCTCCCTGCACGACACATGGCGCAGCGAGCAGGGTCCCCCGCACGACAGTCATTTTTGTGATCTGAGGAGTTTGTGTAGATGTTTTAATCATGTTTTTAATTTTTTGAAGTAATCATGCTCCTGGTGTCAAAAATTTTAAAAGTACTAAAAGACTTCAAAACAAACAAACGAAAAACCTACACACAGTTCCCATGACCCTCTCATGCCCAAATCCCACTCCCTAAAAATAACCACTTTAAAATTTTAGCTTCTGTTCCTCTGGTATTTACCTCTATATTTCTATGTATTTATTGCTTTCTCTTAAAATTGATGTTTATCAGTTTTAAACATTTAGTATTAAATGTTTGTAATAGCAGATAACAGTGTTTGCCCTCTTACATCCTTCCTCCACCTCTCTTTTTGAATATGGTACAATCACAAGTTTTAGTTAAATTCATATAGTGTTTCCATTACTATATTCAAATCATTCTCTTCCCTGGGCCAAGTAGTGCACACAACTTCTCTTTTACAACTTCCCCACCCCCTCCCCCTGTGCCCTCTGTAGGAATTCACTCTTTCATTTTTATTTGCTTGGCATTCCTCAATTTTCCTTCTCCAAATTGTTTTTCAGTTTGGTCTTTCTGGAACTCCTAAGAGTGGATGTTTGCCGGATTGATACTCGAAAAGAAAACACAAAACACTTTCCTATTGTCTATCACTTCATTTTATTATTATATTTTTTGTTCTACCTCCTTGGACATTTCCTAGACTTATTTTCCAATTCTCCAAGTGATTTCTTAATTCTAGTATCATATTTTTAATTTTCCAGAGCTCCTACTTGTTCTTATAATTAAAAAAAATAGAATTGAATTCCTTTGATTGTGGATGTGACATCTTGTATGTCTGAGGATATCCTCCATACACTGCCCCTATTTTCTTCCTCTGTGTGTGTGTCTCTGTGGGAACAGAGTCCCAGAGAGCAATTTCCAGGCTCTCGGCCTCATGTGGAATGAAGCTGGCTTGATTATTAGATGGCCATCAGCTGTTACCAGTTAGCCATTAGCCACTAATATAACTGCCGTGGCTATGGTAGGGGGTGGGTGGGTTGTCAGAGAAACGAATTGTGTCTAGCAAGTGGGGTTGTGTGTTGGTTGTAGAGAAATGGATGGCAAATTGCGGATCGTGTGGCTCCTGCTTCCTGCATCTCCAACCCAGCCACCAGCGAGAATATAGTGGTAGGTACCCCCTATCCATGGCTCCGTGGCTGTTCCTTTTGGGCCTCACCATATCCTGCATTCTTGTGCCAGGAGCAGGACCAGAATCCCTGCATGACAGTCTCTCTCTTTTGAAGCTGGGGTGGCAATGGGGTGGGGATAGAGGGGCGGGCCCCCTGACTTGCTGGTGATCCTAGGTCTCCCATTCACGTGTGGGTGTGGGCACTCAGAGACCCACTGAAATCTGTGTGTGGGTAGTTGGTCTTATTGACCCAGTGGGCAAGCTTCACGGTAGGGTAGTAGAATCTTCAGTTGTCATTTTTTTCTATTGGTTTCCCCCAATGGTAGTGTCTTTACATTGTTTCTCTGGGCCAGTTTTTGAGTGGAGACCTAGGGTCTTACTGCTTCACCTGTAACTTCCTTGTGTTCAGCTGCCAGAATCACCCAGGCCTTTGTTAGCACCAGATTCCTCCCACTCCAGAGCCTTTCAGAAGGGCTACAGGGCAAATGGGCCTCTTTCCCACCATATCTCCCTTCTCCTTCACCATCATTGAATGTTTCCTCCCTCTGACGACTCTTCCCTTATTCACGTCTGATTTACATGAGGTTCAGTGATTATGGATTTATTTTAGAATCATCATAAATTGACTTTCTGTTTCTTTACTGTTCTCAATTTTGGGCTGGTTTAAAAGTGATTAAGAAGTCAAAAGGTATTTTATTTGCCATTTTGTACTGGGTAGTGAGATTAGTCTTGTCTGAGCTGATAATGACTCCTTCACCCTCTGAAGTGTCCAGAGCCAAACTCAAGGGCGTAACATCAATCCAGGAGAGGAGCACTGTGCATTGGGAGTAAAGGGCTCATTCAAGTTTACCCAGCTAATTAACCCAGGTGTCCCATGATTTTCAATAATTCCAGACACTCTTCACAGAATGTTGCATTGAAAATCCTCAAAAAGAATGCTGGAAAGAATCGTGGGTTCCTGGGTTCTCAGGATTTTTGGAGACTTGGATTACTTGTTCTCAGGCAGCTAACAGCACTATTAACCAATGAGATGAACAACTGAGGCCATTCACCAAATGGTGGTTACCTCTCATTACATCACATGAGGTGAAAACTGTGTGACTACTGCTGCCGGTGTGTGTTTGAGCACCGTAGATGACTTAATAAAGAAGTGGGAACACATCCCTCAGAAGGTAGCAGGATGTGTACCAGGAACCATCAAACCACTGCAGAGATTTCCCACCCAGGTGTGTTGGATTAGATCATGGAGTGTCTTAAGGTCTTCAAGAATCCAATACACACTTTAAACTCACTTGAGTTTAAGCACATATCTATCTGTATCTATACCTATACCTATATCTACATATCTCTATCCCTATTTAAGTCTCTATCTATTTCTGGTATATTTGACCCTATTAGAAAATAAGCATATACATGTAAGTAAATTTTCTAGTTAACTTTATTAATTAATTATTTATGGATTGCTATATATTTTCTTGTTTTTCCAAAAAGATTTCATTTAGATTAACAGACACACGTTGTTGATGTAAGAAACTTCTAAATCTGTAGAGAATTTTTATGAGTTTGTTTGAGCCAAACTGATGACATATGTGGGGGCGCAAGATCTCAAACGCTCCAGGGAATAACAGGTTTGCATCATGTTTTATGCATTTGAAGTTCAGGAAGATTATATGGAGGTGAGAGAGAGCAAGGTGGGATTGGAATACAGGATAGTTAACAAGATTATGTGCTCTCTTCAGGGGGGTTATATTATTTCAAAAGATGTGTTAACCTAGATGCACAGAAACAATGGAAAGGGCTTGCTTAAGATAAAGATAAACCTTTCACTAAACAGGAATACACCTGGGGCCTGACTACCCACCATGACCTGCCGAGTTAGGAATGTATGATCAGATCACCTTGTGAGGTTACTTTCCCTACTTTTGGCCGCAGTATGATAATTAATCTCTCAGTGCCTCAGTTTTTAATTATCTATAAATGCCCTTACGTTTATGAGAAGTGGATCACACAATCTGAGTCTTGAGCTTTCTGGTATCAAGGCAAGATAGGAAAGGTGCTCAGTTATATGATTCATAGAGCCCATAACTTGAAAACAAGATATAGTATTATCCTTTATGTTAAGAACAGAGAGAAATGCTTCCCCCAGTTTCTGATAGCTATTATTTCCACTAAGTTTCTCAAACTTAATGAAGCAGCAGGTTTTATTGGGCTGTGTCTCATCATCCCTCTCAATCACATCATAAACATCCCACTGAGAGCAATCTGGCAGCAGCTAACCTGCAGAAGGAAGAACGCTGGGCAGTCACACGCTATCTTTATGGCCTGGCCTAGTCAAGGAGTAACTTAGAGAATGTCGTTAGGAACGAGCAGATAGCTTATCTTCCACGTCTCAGTTATCAAAAAATTAAAAACAAAAGGCAGAGGATGGAAATGGAACTTGGCACACAATAAACACTCTATGTCTATTTAATAAAAGAGTGAATGAAACCCCTTATTTCAGCCATTTTTATTGAGAAAATTCTATAATGGGCAATACGTATTCTACCTTTTTATTTGGAGGATTTAAAATATAATTTAACCTTTCTCCTGATGACTCAGTTCCACTGTTATGAACATCAGTGATGGCCGCAGGGGATGTTGAGATGCATAATAAGCCTGTTTGCTCCCCAACTCTAATTTAGAATGTTGTGTCTTTTATTCTGATGTATGTTTTGAAGTTCTCGCTCCTGCATCCGAAGCAGTTGTCAGGTTTATTTTTGTTGATTGCCAGTGTGCCTGCTTCTGCCAGCCTTCTTTCTTCCCTCTGCATATTTGATGCTTTTCTTCTGATGCTAAATAAGAAGTTGGTGGATTAGCATCTCAGAATTGTATCTAAAACAGAAGTAAATAAGCCCCGCGTGATGGCCAGAGAGAGATTCTCCTGTGAGTCAAATGCACAAGATTTTGTGCATATATTGTGTAAGTTTCCTTTGTTGGCTCGGATGACTTTTTATCTTCCTATTTATTCTTGGCCGTGTTCTGGGTATTGAATTTACCAGATAAATGATTTTGGGACAAATGCAATATTAATCTACACAGGATACAATGTTATATTGAGTAAGGTGTCAATGGGAGAGCTTTCTTACAAACTATTTCATGACAAAGAAATTGCAGAAGTGTTGCTGGGAAGGTCCTCTTCTTATACATTATATTGGGTTGGTGCAAAAGTAATTGCAGTTTAAAAGGTTAAAAATAATTGCAAAAACCTCAATTACTTTTGCACCAACCTAATAGATTAATCAAGCAAGAGCCCCAGATCAGTGGGGACCAGATAAACCAGGCTGTAGCATTGAGTCATCAGAGTGTTTTGCCAAGAGGCATTGAAGGCCCAGGGCATGGAGCTTGAATGTCCTAAATACCTATCTGCACCCACCTAAAACATCACTTGCCTGTCCTTGTGGAAAGATTTTGGTGGTTAGTCAAGGCCTTTTGTTATCATTTTCACTTTCCATGGGCAGAGTGAAAAGAACACTCCTTTCTTCTCTGAAATTTGAGCATATTGCATCCAGTTTTCGTTTAGTGATTTCATTGCCTGCCTTAAACTTTTTTCATTACCTAGAGATATTTGGGAATGGCACAATACAATGCATGGGCGATGTAACACTATGACCTTCAGGAGTTAATTTTTAATAACATGAGCAGAATAACTGAGGTCAGATTTGTTTTTTTAAATAGATCATTGTAGTTCAGTTAACTTGAGAATCAAAGGAGTATGATTTTCAAGAGAACAAGGGATGTATCATCTGTAAAGAAGAAACAAATCCTTGAGATTTTTCATTCTCACAACAAAAGTGTGATCCAGCATAACACAGAAAAGAATATATTGAGAGTATTTTTACATCTTATAAAGTTTAGTCTACACTCTCTATTTGGGCAAATTCTTCCCATTTTAATTACATAATTTAATCATTTGCTAGCAATTGAGATTGTTGATGCTGCTGTGAACTTGATTAATGAAATGGAGTGTTTGGAATTTATTCTTCTAAAAAACAAATCATTTATCTTTGTTTCTGAAATTTCTTCCCACGTCCGCCACCTTGGTCCCTATAAAGTTCTTTTCAAAGATCTAAATGCATCTCTTTCCTGTAAAAAAAAAAATGTGCTTCATATTGGGTGACCATTGCATTGTCAATAGGCTTGTTCAATTTATTTTAAGGTCATGTTAAAACGACATTATTCCAACTATAAGTAAATTTCTTAAATTGAGGTCAAAAGTAGCCCAAGGAAGTAAGCTTCTTCAATGAGCCACCTGAGCCCACTCCCAGAATTCATTGACCTACATACCGAACCCATGTTCGCAATGGATTCCAAGTGCCCTCCAGTGAACCAGCCTCTCATTACTTTCTTTTTAATCTCTTCATTCAGAGAACTTGGGAGCCATCAGGACTGTCCATCCTGATACATGGCAGCCAGGCTTACACTGGAGATAGGATCTAGGATTGGGGACTGAATCTTTGCTCATGAGATGAAGAAAGCAATGGAGCATTGTACCAAAAGGTGAGGCAAGACGAAGTTCTTGTCAGAAAAAACTGCAACTTTCTCACACACTTTTCTCTCTTCCTGATGCCAGACTTTGTATATTTACCATCTGGAGTTTTCTAAGACCACACTTAACTAAATTGTCTTAAGAAGACTAAAACATACAAAGAATAGAAAGTTTTGAGCATTGGGAAAATATTTTGGTGTTTCCAAGCCTACTTAATGACGCTGTTTAAACAAAGAGTTGATAACAGTTTTCCCAATGTTAATTTATGTTAGTTATCATCAAAATTATTCATATTTCTCTTTTATATGGAGCATGAGGGGAAAATGTTGAGACTTGTACGATGATCTTGTCTCTATTGATGGGCAAAAAAGAAGTGCTTGAATATCTTTCTAAATTAATGCAAGTTAAAAGACAGTCTACTCAAAGTTAATTCTGTATTTTGTGCAACTAATTCTGGTAGCCATTTGGGGGGGGGAAGCCAAAAAATCAAGCACAGTCAATAATAAGGGCCACACCAAACCGCTGGTAAGACTAATCCTGAAGAAGAGACAATTTTTCTGTCCTTTGACATATATTGTAAATTACAGGAAGACGTGATTTCTGGATTATAAACTTTGCTACACTTAACAATATTATATAGATTATTTCAATAAATTAATTTATATTGAATTGATGAAAAGCTGAAAGGATATGACACTCTAAGATAAGCATTTAGAATTATTACCACTGAAGACTGAAGAATTTATTGCTCTGGATATCGAAGACTTGTTTCTGCTGTTTCTGGGATGTGGGGGTGTATGGTGCACATTATACCAGAAGTAGTACTTGTTTAACTATCTGAAGAAAGTTCCTTTCCAGCTGAGGCATTTCCTTCTTTCCGTTAGGAAAGTGTAGATAGAATAACCTTGATGGCAGATAGATGATGCGTGAAATGATGAAAAGTTTTAATACTAGGTTAAAATAATTTGAAATGACCTTTCTATCCGTGGCAGATAGCAGGTTCCAAAGATATCTAAAGATAACTGTAATCCCACAATATCTTCTGCAGTGTGATCTTCATACTCCCTCATCAAGAAATAGAGTTTCTCTAGTTTCTTAAATTTGGATAAATCCTGTGTCTGCTTTGACTGATAACATACGGTGGAAGCGACACTGTGCTAGTTCCTGGTGGGTCCTTAACTGTGGTTGGTTAATTATCCCCCCTTGTTTTGAAGAAACTGCTTTTGAACTATGCTCACTCTTGATATGCTACGCCTCAGAACTGCCATGCTATCTATGACAAGCCCCAGTTAAGTCATAGGGAAGAGCCATATGCAGGTATCCTACCGCGTTTCCCTGAAAATAACACCGGGTTTATATATATATATATATATATATATATATATATATATATATATATATAATATCTATATAATATATAGATATAAAATATATATATATATATATATACACATATACATATATATATATATATTTTTTTTTCCTTCTAGTTAATGTCCGTCACCACAAGTGGTTAGAAAAATTATTTCTTCTTGTGATGAGACTTTTAAGATTTACTCTCTTAGCAACTTTAAAATATGCAGTTCAGTATTATTAGCCATAGTCTCCATGTTGTACATTACATAGTGATGTTAATTTTTTTAAAAGTTTATTGGGGTGATAATTGTTAGTAAAGTTACATAGATTTCAGGAGTACTATTCTGTATTACATCATCTATAAATCACATTGTGTGTTCACCACTCAGAGTCAGTTCTCCCTCCATCACCGTATATTTGATCCCCCTTACCCTCATCTCCTACCCCCCACCCCCCTTTCCCTCTGGTAACCACTAAACTATTGTCTGTGTCTATGAGTTTTTGTTTCTCATTTGTTGTCTTGTTCTTTTGTTGTTTTCGGTTTATATACCACATATCAATGAAATCATATGGTTCTCTACTTTTTCTGTCTGACTTATTTCACTTAATATTATAACCTCAAGATCCATCCATGTTGGCACAAATGGTCCTATTTCATCTTTTCTTACTGCCGAATAGTATTCCATTGTGCATATATACCACAACTTCTTTATCCATTTATCTATCGAAGAACATTTTGGTTGTTTCCATGTCTTGGCCACTGTAAATAAAGCTGCAATGAACATTGGAGCACACTTGTCTTTATGGATAAAGGTTTTCAGATTCTTTTGGTAGATACCCAGGAGAGGGATTGCTGGGTCATATGGTAATTCTATTCATAATTTTTTGAGGAATCTCCACACTGCCTTCCATAGCGGCTGCACCAGTCTGCATTCCCACCAACAGTGTATGAGGGTTCCTTTTTCTCCACAGCCTCTCCAACACTTGTTACTATTTGTCTTATTGATGATAGCTTTTCAAACTGGTGTGAGGTGATATCTCATTGTGGTTTTGATTTGCATTTCTCTGATGATTAGTGATGTTGAGCATTTTTTCATGTCTATTTGCCATTTGTATGTCCTCCTTGGAGAAATGTCTCTTTAGGTCCTCTGCCAATTTTTCAATTGGGTTGTTTGTTTTTTTGTTGTTGAGTTGTATGAGTTCCTTGTATATTTGGATAGTAGCCCCTTGTTGGAGGCACTATTTGCAAAAACCTTCTCCCATTCAGTTGGTTGCCTCTTTATTTTGTCAATGGTTTCTTTTGCTGTTCAGAAGCTTTTAAGTTTTATATAGTCCCATTCATTTATTTTAGTTTTTACTTCCCTTGCCTTTGGAGTCAAATTCGTAAAATGCTCTTTGAACCCAAGGCCCATAAGTTTAGTACCTATGTTTTCTTCTATGCAGTTTATTGCTTCAGGTCTTATGCTTAAGTCTTTCATCCATTTTGAATTAATTTTGGTACATGGTGACAGATAGCAGTCCAGTTTCATTCTTTTGCACATGGCTTTCCAATTCTGCTAGCACCATTTATTGAAGAGGCTGTCTTTTCTCCATTGCATGTTTTTTGCTTCTTTGTCAAAAATTATCTGTCCATATTTATGTGGGTTTCTTTCTGGGTTCTCAATTCTATTCCATTGGTCTGTGTGTCTGTTGTTGCCCTGTAGTACAAGCTGAAGTCAGGCAGTGTGATACCTCCAGCATTGTTCTTTTTTCTTAGGATTGCTTTGGCTATTTGGGGTCTTTTGTGGTTCCATACCAATCTGAAGATTTTTTGTTCTATTTCTTTAAAAAATACCATTGGGATTTTGATGGCATTAAATCTGTACATTGCTTTGGGTAACACAGCCATTTTAACTATGTTGATTCTTCCAATCCATGAGCGTGGAATGTCTTTCCATTTCCTTGTGTCTTCTTCAATTTCTTTTAAAAATGTCTTATAGTTTTCAGCATATAGGTCTTTCACATCCTTGGTTAAGTTTTTTCCTACATATTTTATTCTTTTTGCTGCAATTGCAAAAGGAATTGCTTTTTTTACATTTCTTTAAGATTTCATTGTTAGTAAATAGGAATGCAATGGACTTTTGAACGTTGATTTTGTAGCTGGCAACTTTACTGTATTTGTTTATTGTTTTGAATAGCTTTTCAGTGGAGTCTTTAGGGTTTTCTATATATATACAACATCATGCCATCCGCAGAGTGACAATTTAACTTCTTCATTCCTAGTTTGGATGCCTTTTATTTCTTTTTCTTGCCTGATTGCTCTGGCGAGGACTTCCAACACTATGTTGAAAAGCAGAGGTGACAGGAGACAGCCCTGTTGTGTTCCTGAACATAGAGCAAAGGGCTTCAGTTTTTCACCGTTAATTATGACATTAGCTGAGGGTTTGTCATGGCCTTTATTATATTAAGGTATTTTCCTCCTATACCTATTTTATTAAGTGATTTAATCATAAATAGATGTTGTATTTTGTCAAATGCTTTTTCTGCATCAATTGAAATAATCATATGATTTTTGTCCTTTATTTTGTTTATATGATGTATCATATTGATGGATTTGCATATGTTGAACCATCCTTGTGCCCCTGGGATGAACCCCACTTGATTGTGATGAATAATCTTTTTAATGTATTGTTGCATTCGATTCATCAGAATTTTGTTTAGAATTTTTGCATCGGTATTCATCAAAGATAATGGTCTTTAGTTTTCTTTTTTGTGTGTTATCCTTATCAGGTTTTGGTATCAGGGTAATCTTGGTCTCGTAAAATGAGTTAAGGAGTATTGTCTCTTCTTCAATTTTTTGGAAGAGTTTGAGCAGGACAGATCCTCTTTGAAGGTTTGGTAGAATTCACTAGTGAAGCCGTCTGGTCCCGGACTTTTGTTTTTGGGAAGGTTTTGGATGACTGATTCAATTTCCTTACTGGTACTTAATCTATTTAGATTGTCCAGTTCTTTATGATTCAGCCTAGGGAGGCTATATGTTTCTAAGAACTTGTCCATTTCTTCTAGGTTATTGAATTTGGTGGCATATAGTCCTTCATAGTATTCTTGGATTATCCTTTGTATTTCTGTGGCATCCGTGATAACGTCCCCTCTTTCACTTCTGATTTTGTTTATTAGTGTCTTTTCTCTTTTTATCTTAGTGAGTCTAGCCAAGGGTTTGTCAATTTTATTAATCTTTTCAAAGAAACAGCATTTCGTCAAGTTAATTTTTTCTATTGTCTTTTTGTTCTCTATTTCATTTAGTTCTCCTCTGATTTTCATTATTTCCTTTCTTCTGCTGACCTTGGGTTTCATTTGTTCTCTTTCTAGTTCTTTAAGGTATAATGTGAGGTTACTTGTTTGGGATTTTTCTTGTTTCTTGAGATAGGCCTGTAATGATATAAATTTCCCTCTTAAAACTGCTTTTGCTACATCCCCCAAATTTTGGTAGGATGTATTTTCATTCTCATTTTTTTGTATGTATCTTTTGATCTCTTATTTCTTCTTTGACACGGTCGTTCTTTAAAAGTATGTTGTTTAATGTCCACATATTTGTGGTTTTCCCTGCTTTCCTTTTGCAGTTGATATCCAATTTCAAAGCCTTGTGATCAGAGAATATGCTTGGTATGATTTCAGTCTTCTTAAATTTGCTGAGGCTGGTTTTATGTCCCAATATATGATCTATCCTTGAGAATGTTCCATGTATACCTGAAAAAAATGTCCAGTCTGATGTTTTAGGGTGAAGTGCTCTATACATGTCAATTATGTCCATTTCATCTAATGTGTCATTTAGGGCTGCTATTTCTCTCCTTACTTTCTGTTTGGATGATCTATCCATAGCTGTCAATGACGTATTTAGGTCCCCCTACTATAATTGTGTTTTGATCAATTTCTCCCTTTAGTTCTGTTAGTAGTTGCTTGGTATATTTCGTTGCTCCCTGATTGGGGGCATAAATATTGATGACTGTTATGTCTCTTCTGTAATGTCCATCTTTGTCTTTTGTTACCATTTTATCCTGAAGTCTTTTTCGTCTGATATCAGTATATGGCTACACCCAATTTTCTCTGGATACCATTTGCTTGGAGTGTCAATTTCCACCATTTCCCTTTGAGTCTATATTTGTCTTTGTAGCTGAGATGTGTCTCTTGGAGGCAGCATATGGTTGGGTTTAGTTTTTTTTATCCAATCTGCTACTTTGTGCCTTTTTATTGGCGAATTCAGTCCATTTACATTTAGGGTGATTATTGATATGTGAGGATTTCCTATCATTCTATCTTTGGTTTTCTGCTAAGACTGGGTCTCCATTGTTTCTTTCCATTTTTGTTGTTGTCTATTATTTCTCTGTGTGATAGTCTATGATGTTTCTTCTTTTATTATGTTATATATTTCAGTTCTGGATTTTTTTTTTTTTTTTTTTGAGTAGTTACCATTAAGTCTATGTAAAAGAAAGTTTGATATTTAGAGTATTCCATTTTATTCAGCATGCTTACTTTCTCCATCCCCATATTTCAGTTCAGGCCTTTACTCTCCCTCCTTTTATGTTTTTTTTTGGTTGCCACAAATTATCCCTATTATGCTGGTCAAATACCCTCCTTCAGTATTTCTTGTACTGCAGGTCGTGTGTTAGAAAATTCCCTCAGCTTCTGTATGTCTGGAAAGGTCTTTATTCCTCCTTCATATCTAAAGGATGTCTTTGCTGGACATATTATTCTTGGCTCATAATTTCTCTCTTTCAATAGTTTGAATATCTGGTTCCACTCCCTCCTGGCTTGTAAAGTTTCTGCTAAAAAATCTGATGATATTCCAATGGGCTTTCCATTGAAGGTTACCATCTTCTTTTCCCTGGCTGCCTTGAGGATTCTTTCTTTGTCGTTGATTTTTGACAGCTTCAATACAATGTGCCTTGGAGAAGGCCTGTTGGGGCTGAGGTAATTAGGTGTTCTATTTGCTTCTTGGATTTGAGGATCCAGTTCTTTTCACAAGTTTGGGAAGTTCCGATTGACTATTTTTTGAATATACTCTCTTTCTTCTCCTTCTGGTATGCCCATTATTCTTATATTGCTCTTTCTGATGGAGTCAGAAAGTTCCTGTAGCGTTCTTTCATTTCTTTTAAGTCTCAAGTCTCTACTTCCATCCGTGTCATTTCCAGATTTCTATCTTTGATGTCACTGATTCTTTCCTCCATCTGGTCAACTCTAATACCTAAGCTGGCTATTTCATTCTTAATTTCTTCTATTGAGTTCTTAATCTCCAGAAATTCTGTTTGGTTCTTTTTAAAAATTTCAATCTCTTTGGTAAAACATTCATGTTGTTCTTTCATTGTGTTTCTGAGTCCATTAAACTGCCTTTCTGTGATTTCTTGCATCTCATTGAGGTTTTTCAGAACTGCAATCTTTTAGTCTCTGTCATTTAAGTCACATATTTCCATATTTTAAAGTTCATTTTCTGGAGACTTTTAATTTTCTTCTGAGCTGTGTTATTGCCTTGATTATTCATGGCAACTAATGATTTATTAGTTCTTTTCCTAGACATCTCCAGGAATGGGTTCTGTAACAGGTTGATAGAAAGAGGTCTTTTCTATTGTTTTCCAGTAGGTGTTGGTAGAATGTTTTATTTTCTCTCCAACTGCAGCCTTTTATTCTCTCACACTGTAGTGTTATGTTTTCTCTGCACTATTCCAGCTTCTCACACAATGGGGGGATTCCCTGGAATGCGGGCTTCCCCTCTGTGAACAGTTCACCTGGGTCATATGGCACCACCTCCATGGGGGGATGTGGAGAGCTTGTGAAGTTTCAAAGCTCTTCCTGCACCAGATTCAGAGCCCATGTGTTTCAGCAGTTCTGTTTACTCCTGCAGGGATCCGCCCAGATAGGTGGGGATAGGGTAGGGGTGGGTTGTGAGAGATGGCCCAGAGCAATGGAGGCGACCACCACCACAGCCAGTCCTGCTTCCACAGCTCCCTCCCCTTTGCCAGAACTACTTGGGCTGCAAATATTTGTCTGTGGACCACAGTTTTCAGAACTGCAAATATTCTGTTCTTTTGATCTGACACCACTACTGTTCCGCTTCTAGCACTGGGTAGGTGGGGGCGGGGAGAGCTCTGGGAGGGTAAGAAGGGGGTGCTAGTCTCAGTGCCTATAGCTTCTGTTCTCTGCTTGGCAGTGAGGGCTTAAACCACCGTTTTCAGCCTTCTTCCCTCACTCTTTGCTCCAAGGTCTCTGCCATGAGCGTTGGGTTCAGCCATGTTATATGCTGTCCCCTCAGCCCTGTGGGCCATAAGCAGAGCCCTAGCCATCTGAGTTCTTCCCTCTCCTACAGCTGCAGTAGTTCCAGAATGCAGTGAGCTCAGAGCACCAAGCTAGGGTACATCCTGCACCCGCGCGGCCCTGTGTCGGTACTTCTCGGTTCCCTCCACCCGTGCTCATGCAATTTGCCCACCTTCAGGTGATTTCAGTAGTGTGCCTCTTAGTCTTGCCTGTCTGCTGCACCAGGAGTCCTTTGTGGAGTTATAGTTGTTCAATTTGTTGTAAATTGCAGGACAGAACTCAAAAGGCTCACCTCACACCGCCATTTTTATCCGGGTCTTATATTAATTTTTGCTCCAAAAGACACATTAGGGCTTATGTCCAGGGGATGTCATCCTGAAAAATCATGCTAGGGCTTATTTTCTGGTTATGTCTTATTTTCAAGGAAACATGGTAGTTCACAGCCCTAGCAGACCTCCTAGCAACAGTCACCATTGACTGTCAGCCATTTGAGTGAGCCTTCTTAGATGTCCAGCCCAAATGATCCTTCAGGTCACTAAATACCCAAGTGACTTGTGACCACCACGGCATGACAGATCCCAAGGAAGAACCACCCAGCTAAATTCAGCCAATCCATGGAACCATGAAAAAGTACTTTACCTTATTGAAATTGTGGATAGATATTGCAGAATGAATTACACTTCATCTATGAAAACCATATTAGCCCATTTAAAAACATTTCCTTTCAGAGTTGAGCATTGAGGGTTGACTATATGCTAGACAATAAATTCCTCTGGGTAAGGAATTTATGGGTAAGGAAATATGACTATTCAGCTTTGTATCTCTAACATCCAATAGTGTTTGGTGCTTAGAAGGTACTCAATAAACAGTTATTAAATGAATACATTTTCCCTTTCATATTGCATTCAGTCCAGTTTTCCTACTCATTGAAATCCCTGTTCAAAAAACTCATAGACACAGACAATAGTTTAGTGGTTACCAGAGGGTAAGGGGGCAGTAAGTGGGGTGGTAGATGAGGGTAAATGGGATCAAATATATGGTGATGGAAGGAGAACTGACTCTGGGTGGTGAACACACAATGGGATTTATAGATGATGTATTACAGAATTGTACACCTGAAACCTATGTATCTTTACTAACCATTGTCATCCCAATAAGCTTTAATTAAAACAAAACAAAGCAAAAAAACAAACAAACCCCTGTTCAATTGCAATGAGTTATTTTATAAATTGAATCCATAATCTTATCCCATGATTGTCAAAGAATGCAGTTCTGATAAGTTGACAAGTTTCAGTACATATTTGGGAGGTGATTAGTAATGTTGAATATTATATAAGGTTTTATCAATGTTATATATATATATATATATATATATATATATATATATATATATATGTTTATATAAGTATTTATACATAAAACAGGTTAAACATTCTTCAATTTTTGACCCCACTGACTCAAACAAGGACAATGTTTATTTTTATAACAACTAAACAGAGTTTGATAAGATTACAGATGCACTATTTACGTTTTTATGACAATATTCTCAAATATTTTAAATGCCTGTTAGTAAACAATTAAAATGGTAATTTGTAGTATTTACTCATTCATAAAAGAAAGTTGTTTAGTAGGGCTATTTATCCAGACTTTGTTAGCACTTTTTTTCTAACCCTGTACTCTAATTTAATGTAAACCATACCATACAGCAATAGTAAAACATTACTGAGCTGGAGAATAATTTCACGTAGCAAGCATGACTTTTACAAGTCCCAGTGAGCCTGGATTTAATGTAAGCTCCACCCCTCACTGCTTGACAATCACAGTCTACCTCTCTGCTCAATTTCTAAACTCAAATCTCATAGAGTTTGTAAGGTGCCTGCATTGTATCTGGGACATAATAGTGATCAATAAATATTAAATCCCTTTGGTTCCCCTCTGTTGGATGCAGGGTCAGTCCAGTTCTAGAATCAACTCGTTTCCTTGCACACAGCTTCCATTTTATTTATTTATGTATTTATTTAATTTTTTGTTAAACATTAGGGTGACATTGGTTAGTTAAATTATATAGGTTTCAAGTGTACGTTTCTATGATACATCATCTATATATTGCATTGTGTGTTCACCACCCAGAGTCAGTTCTCCTTCCATCACCATATTTGACCCCAAGAAAACTCTTCTACCACCATTTTAATAACGCTAATAGATGTGTCAGAAAATGGTTATCCTAAGCTTGAAGTCTTCCTGATTATGATAATCACATCTGTCAGCTTATTCTTGACTCCTCCATTATTTCTTCTAGTTTCAGTCCTAGTTTTATGGATTCATCACTAAGTTAAATTTCAGCTTCTTTCCTTCCTTCCTCCCTCCCACAAATATTCTATTTATACACAGTAGGCACCATTGTCTTGTCTGGGGACAAAATAGTAAATAGAAAACAAATAACCTCTGCCCTTATGGAGTTTACATCCTAGCAGGGGAGACAGATAATAAACAGATAAACATGAAATGCAATATATTGTAAGATAGTGAAGAAACAAATAAAGCAGGGTTTGGGGGTAGAAAGAGAGGGTGGATATCACTTTCGAGTGGGTGGTCATGGTAGGCCTCTCACAGCCTGAATAAAGTGGGACACAACACCAATGCCCTGGAGCTCTAAAGAGCCAAAACTTCCCGAAGGCCAATGGTGAGGTGAGGAAGATGTCCACTGCCCATTTTGTGTTATGCTCGCTTCTCTGGCCTACGCTGGGCCAAAGAGTCTCCCCATCCCACCAGGGATGTGAACTCTCTGTAAGTTTATGGAATCATAACTCTGCGAGGTGGCCATGTTCCACCAAGTACCAGCGAGAGAGAAATTAGCCTGCAGAGTGAGAGAAAAAAGTGCTTGTACAGTCCGAAGCAGATAAGAGACCTTAATAGCCCTCCAGACTCTGTTTCCAGCCTGTGGGCCTGGCTCCATTCCTGCTCTTGGGTTCCATAAGATAAACTCGGTAACTTTTCTATCACTTTCCTTTCCCTCTTTGGGTTTGAGGTAGTTCAAATTGGACTTGATGAAATAAAATAGTCTTGACCAACTAGTACCCCTTCAATGCCTGAAGGATGCAAAATAAATTTTTAAAAAGCAAATATATAAAAGGAGACTGTGATGGTCAATTTTATGTGTCAACCTGACTGGGCTAAGGGATGCCCAGATACCTGATACAAATTTCCGGGTGTGTCTATGGGAGTGTTTCTGAAAGAGATTAGCTTTTGATTCAGTAGACTGCGTAAAAAGATCTGCCTTCACCAATGTGTGTGGGAATCATCTAATTAATCTGATGGGGGCCTGAATGGAACAAAAGGTGTGGAAAGGCAAAGTCTCTGTCTTCTTGAACTGGCGTGTCCACCTTCTCCTGTCCTCAGATAGCTTCTGGTTCTCGGGCCTTCAGACTCTGGAACTTAAACCAGCAGCCTGTAACAAGTCTTGTTACAGGTTTTGGCTCACAGGGTTATGGAGACCCAATATATACATATGTATTCTATTGGTTCTGCTTCTCTGGAGAACCCTAAGCACCCCAGAGATCTGATTCCTCCATGCCACTGCTTTTCTCCGTAAATACCTCAAGTGCTGCCTGCATTTTTGTATCTCCATTCCATGTTTATTAGCTGTATATAATTCCATGTTTATTAGCTGTTTTCTCAAGCATCCCTCCTTCACCTTTTACCTCTTTCTCCTTCCCATTTCTATTATTTTTGTAGTCTTTTTCAACATCTTTTCTTTTTTTGAACTTTTTTTCCATGTCGCCTTTTTATTGAGTGTCTGACAATTTCTCACAACTCCTCTCCTGTTACCTCTTAACATTTGAAAAAAAATCTCAAAATCAGAGAGTAAAAGAATTTTCCTCAACGGAGCAAATCTAAGACTGTCAGCCATCACAGTTAGGCCTCTCCTCTTTTCTTTCTCCATTTTCTATTACCAGCAATTCTGAGAGGATAGGAATGTTATAACCGGCCTAGTCTGAATAGCTAGAAGGGATCTATGGCTGGAGTTAAGGTTATGATGTGAGCACGAGCGACCATTTCCAAACCTACACGCAATCCAATTTATAAAAACGTTTCATAATGTCCTTTCCCAAAGCTGGATACTCTCTTCATTGGGACTCTTGTTCACTGAGGTGTGTAATAGATGATCAGAAATCTCTAGCAATAGTTTCACTTTCCTTCAGAGTTCTTCCTGTCCCGAAGGCCACCTGTAATCCCTGAAGTTCTGTCCAAGGCAAATGGTTGCTCACAAGTCAGCATTACTCTCTTCGTAGGGGCCTTGAAGAGTTTATGCTGAGATTCTTGGGGTGGCTGCAGGGAGGAAGCAGGCAGGAGGCAGCTGGTATGCCCAGCGTGTGCATTTGGTGTTACCCATTCTCCTACGAGCCTCGCACAGAGTTTGTCTTCCTTACGGATGTGTCTAAACTCAGGTGCCTACAGAGCTGTGACCCAACCCTAAGTTCTGGAACGTCCACAGGGGCATAAATGCAAATTTAGTTCTAGGAATAGTTCAAGGGTTTGCAGTTCCAAAAAAATGAGCATACAGTTCTCCGTCGGTCTGTACTCGGTAGTGTACTGAGAACTTGCGATGTGGTAACACATTTAACTCTGACAATGAATGTTGGAGGTGTGAGGTTCTATTAGAATCTCCATTTTAAAGAGGAGGCTGTGCCTTGGCATGTCTAAGCCTGCACAACAAGAAAAGCGGGTGGGTGTGAACACAGAACCGTGCAATTCCACAATCGTTTTGACCGCTATGCTATGCTGCCTCCTCTAAGGTAGGCTATGTAAAATATTTACACACAAATGAGCCCTTAAAAATGGTCCTGTGACCCAAAATGTAATCAGTATACACCCCATATCTGTCATTCTGGTTCGTGAGCTCTTCCCATCCTGTTGCCACCCTTCCTCCCAGCTTCCCGGATGCACTTTCACTTCTTTCCCAACCTCTAAATGTCACCCAAATTTCCAATTTGATAGGGTGGATACTGAAAATCTTCTATTTTGTGCCACCCCAAGTTATTTCATGAGTCTTTGCTTTTCCTTTCCAAGAAGTAATGTTAACACTCTTGCGCTGACTCCAGCCCAGAACCTGTCGCTTGTACTTAGAGCGAGGGGATCAATAGCTCACCCCCAGTCCTCACTGCACCGGCCAACACACATTAATGGCACTGCTATTTGGCAGCTCAAAAGACGGTCTCACTAGAAAATAAATGTATTGTCCCCCTTGGTGCTCCCCTCAGTGACGGCTACCTTACTGATTCCTGTTATAAGGCTTTGGAAGCCCTTTGCACCATCCAATGGCACCATTTCCCTTGGCGGTGCTCTGTTCTTGAGATAATCCTGTTTCTTTAAAATGCCTTTTATGGCAAGTGCAATTCCTACTCGGTTAATTCGTGTGTGGTTTGGTTTTGCAGATGCAACCTGGTAGCAGAATCCTTCCTTTTTTCTTCTTCTTCTGGAGTTGGGAGTTTTCATTATTGAAATAAAAAATGGGTCATGAAACTGTCACCCACGAAGAACTGTCAATTAGAAAACACTGCCCTGTTGCCTTCCTCCTGGCGTTTGGACTGGCTTTAATATTCTAGTTGACAGGACTGGTTTGCTCAGTTGGTTTGGCCAAGGGTGTACAACCCATCTCTGTAGGATCTGTGAGTACAGCTTCCTGGGCACAAGATGCCCCAGTCTCCTTGTAAATCTGCACAACCAGGAGGAGACACAAAGATATCCCGACTCCAAGCACGTATCTCACAGACACCACATGTTGGGTGTAAGCGACTGTCTATTCTATTATTTAGTTGATGGTGTCAAGCATCTTGCTTACTGGGGGTACTTGGGGGAAGAGCAGTAAACTCAGAGGAGAATGCCATCTAGATCATAATGGTACGAGCACGACTTGTCCATTTGGAAGACACACAGAAAATGGAGGGAAGCAGAAACAATAAGGTGAGCTAGGAAGAGAAGTAACTGAACTGCTTCCTCTTCAATGTCTTGATTATATTTCCTGTGAGGAGGTGGTGTTCCTTGGTTCACATACAAATAGATATTCAAGGGAACAGGTTGGGGGGCTGCTGTAGTAAGGTTCTCTTTGTCATAAAGGACTGAAGCAATCCAAGACTGTGTTGTTACAGCTGATTGCAGGCAACAGGATGCTGCTAACTGCCTCCTCCCCCTATCGGTTTTTGGACAGTTGCTCAAGTTGCAACCTTTGAAAAGATGGAGGTTTGGACGTAGAGTGTGTTAAAGAATTTTAGCCTTTTAATCATAAATTTCATTGTGATGTAGATTGTTTCTTAGAGTTCACTCAGTACAGACGTATGTTCTAGGTACTCAGTGGCTCTATCACTGTCATTTTTGTGTGGTTCAACTGACAATTTCCCTGGTTTGTTCTGAATTGCTTGGCACAAACACTGCGTGTGAGGTTTAAGCTTTCTGGTTAAGAAATGATTGCATGTATGTGTCCCCCAATCAATAATGACCCCATGTAGTATTTTACCTCATAGCAATAACAGTGCTTTCTTGTGCCTTTATTTTTGGTTTAATTCTTTTTCAAGCTTTTCTATTCTTTGGCACGTTTCTTAAAGACCAACGTGTAATCTTGTGATAGCTCTTTTTAGAACACCCAAGAAGCAGGGATATACAAAAGTTCCAAAGCCAGAAAATCCAGCCCCCCAAGATCTTCCCCACCAGGAGTAAGTTGTTACAGTTCATGCTGCCTGAAAAGAACAGAAGTGCAGGTCCCGTGTCTGCAAGGGACCAAAGCTATTACTAAGGACACACTTTTGGGATAACACCAGGGAACCAGTCTCACAGATACTGATTTATTTGCAACTGCTTAAAAAAGGGAAAGAACTGTGATATAGTTCAGAAAATAAGTGAGTTTATCGGCAGGTGGTATGACTTGTCAGTAACCACAAAGGATTTTGCATGAACACCCTCACTTCCTTTCTTCTGCTCCTGTGTTTCTCAGCTCTTCCAGCAGGTGTCACTATAATCACAGAACAAACATTCCACAGCATGGTATGTAACTTTATTTTTCTAGCATAATAATTTAAGGTATTTACACACTGCACACTCACTGTTTTACATAGATACTTATTCATATACCTATGAACCACATCTAAAAGGTTTCTTTGCAAAGATTTGACACACTGTGAGGTTTCCAAGCATAACAAAGAGTACAAAAAAATGTTTTGAGTCTTTTAAAGACAGCCATGTGGAGCATCTGTGAAAACCAGTGTTTTCCTCCAAGTTTTATGCTCCCCCAGGAGACCTTTGAACAGCTACAGCCTATCCATGTGTCGGAATCACCCAAAACTCTTCTGGTTAAGGAGGATTTCAGGAACCAACATGTGCAAGCAGTACTTTAGAAATCCTAGAAAAGAAAGGAAATAAAGCCGGCTCCTCTCTGGAGAAATACGTTATTTCTGGAACAGTTATCTGCGGGGATTGTGAACGTTGTCCAGTGACACGGGTTATATAGGGAGACCAGCTGAATACACTGGTACCAATACTAGTGATGTTGGATGCTTTTAAGCATCCTCTCCAGTTAAATGATATGGCAAAATAACCTTATTTTCTTTTCCCAACTATTAGTAGTGGAGGTGGTTTTGCTTTCCTTGGACAAAGGACAAAGACGTATTAATCATCTACGCTATACACCCAGATACTGTAGAGATTTCTACGATTGTTTTTACTTCACTTTTATACTATTTGCACAAAAACAGTGGTTAGAAGTTACCCTAAATATTTTCTCTCCTTCATTCTACTCAATTCCAAAACAAAATTAATTAGCTTATAGTTAGCTAATTAATTTTGTTTTGGAATGAGTTTGGAATATAGTTTCTGAACCTGGCGCATGGTTCCATAGGTGGAAAAATGCAGCCACAGCTCAGAGCTGATGGTAGGTAGGCCCCTAGCAGTTTTTATAAAAGGATGACAGGCTTACTTCCAACTTCTTGGTACGGAATCTTGGCGTAAGCAGCAGGATGCCTTCATTATGTTCCCAGCCCGGCCAGATTCTCTCGTACACCAGAAGATAGAGAGGAGGTCTGCCACCTCTACGTGAACCCACAGTCCTATCCTGTGACTGGACAGGTCAGCTCACTAAGAAAAAGAACTTCACAAAACGACATCGTCTTCTCCTGCCAGTTTGGGCCACTGGCAGTGAGTGCTACTAACCAGAGACATGGCAAAAGGAAGAAACTCCTGGCCAACTAAAACTTTGCACAAACCTGACCCAAATCACCATGATATTTAAGGTTCACTCACTTCTGTTTACACTTATGGAAACTTCAGGTAAAGTACAAATTCTGTCACCTTTTCTTGGAGCCGAACATTTCCATTTTAGGTTTAACAATATAAAGCTACCTACCCTGGAGTTCACTTCCTCAGTCTCTGTTGGGGTGGTGGTTTCCTTTTTCAGGGGTGCTGACGATGGACTAGAAGGGGTAAAGAGGAGATCTATTACCTTAGGTGGATTTTACCAAGTTACACGAGCAACTGAGTAAATAACATTCAGCTACAGATATTAGGAGGGAGGGTACCTAACTGAAGAGACCACCTGGGAAGCAGCACCGCTAAGGAGACTGTCCAGGTTAACCAGTTAGTTGCACTGAGGCAGGCAGGAAGCTTGTGTCATTACCACCCTAGTCCATTCCATCATGTGTACAGACACGGCAAACACTGATGAAGGCTATGGTGTGAAGGGCAAGAAGAGTGGAAAACATCGTGATGGGGTGAGGCTATCATCATCCAGTCCTGGGCTCATAAAGTGAGGCTGAGGAGGGCTGACTGGGAACAGTGTGTTTCTGGGCCGAAGGAGAAAGGCGGGGGAGCTAAGAACGTGGGCTTGCACAAATTAGAGAGAAGAGCAAGGTGTGACCACTGCACTTATCTTTGTGTTTTGCTTGTTCAATGAAGCATGGAGTTAAGAGAGGGAAAAAGTTTAGTTTAGACAGGGACATGAGACGAGAAGTGTGAGCTATTGGAATCCAGCAAAATGCCTGGCTATCTATGACGTTGCCGTCACCAGCTCCTTCTGACCAGTTTCATGTGGATCAGCTTCACATACCGGAGGTGCTTGGATAGAACCACCCTAGTTAATAAAGGTTAGAGTAATATTCTGCACGCCCTCTGAAAAAGTGACAGCTGTTGAAGAGGGAGGGCGTCCTAGAGATCAGTATAACAGAGCCAAAAGCACCTGTAAGGGGGAGTTAACAATTTTTCCAAATCGAGTACAGAAGAGGTGAGGACGGAGCTCAAAGGAACAAGGCGGCTCCACCAGGAGGCGAGTGGAAGCTGCACACGTGGCAGGTCAGTAGCAATGGGAAAGGGCGGGAGGGAGCAGCCAAGGAGAGCTGCAAACGTCACCACTGGTCATCTTTAAAGGGGGTGCTGTGTTCGGTGTCTGTGTATATGTACTATACATACTAACCAGGTACACACATAAATATTTAATATATAAAAAATAAAGTGCTTTCTAACAGGTCCCCAGGCAGGGACATTATAAAACATTTCACAAAACTGAAAAACAAAATTGATACAATCAAAGAATACTACATCCAACATACATGAAAACAGTCAAACACATTATGTACAAACGGTGGGTGTCCCAGGACAAACATCCTGTCATATACATGGTATATACATATATACTCTCTTACTCAATATATTATGACAATATATATTTTAAAATTTTGTTATAGACAAAAAATAAACAGAACAAAAGACAACCCCTACAAAAACACAACAAGGATCAAGCATGTGAGTCCTAGACCGACAGACAAACGGTAGCCCGCGCCGGGAGCCCTGTGCCCGCTGCTCGGGAAAATGTGCCAGCGCTCCTTCCTGGGGTGCAGCGCCTCCACGTCCTCCAAGGCACTGTGGGCGGCAACGGTGAAGTTGGCATCACCAGTGGTGAGCAGGTCAAAGACGCAGGACTGGAAATAGATGTCCTTCACTGGCATCTTCTCGTGGCAGTGAGCGTTGGCAGTCTCCAGTGTGTAGCCAGGCCAGGCCTGTGCCAGGGGGGTGCGGGGCAGGGCGTGCCCCAGGATGGCCGACACCTGGCCCTGCCCGTCATCGATGCGCTCGCTCAGCGGGCAGCCGTTCACGCACAGCTGCAGGTCCTGGCTCTCCTCATAGGACATGGCCAGGTCTTCGGGCATGCGGATGGCGAGGGTCAGGTAGCGACCCAGCTGCCGCACAAACACCGTGGTTCCTATGTAGCGGGCGTGCATCTCCACGTAGCGGCCGCTCTCCCTTTCCACGATACGCAGGCTCTTGGCGTCACCGTCCCCACCGCTGGTGCTGCCATCCACAAAGGCAGCTGGCAAGTCATCTGTCACAGCTTGGTATACTTTCTGATCCGTACACTCACGGTGGGCTTTGAAGATGATCGTGATCTGTGGGAAGAAAACACATGAAAGTTTAACACGATGGGAGGGAGACAGGATGGTACGTCCCTCTGCAGCGCTGCCCTCCATTCCGGAGTTGAAAGGCTAGAGACAGAAATTCAGCCCTTTGCTCCTACCTCACCAAGGAATGCTGTCACTGTGAGGGAAAATTAAAAAGTCCTATGTATTTAGAATGAAAATTCAACACAAATCTAGGGAATGTGCATTAGGAAAATTTTTTCTTTACTTTGCAGAACAGAACAGTGTTGCTGTTGGGACATCAGTAATTTTTATTGATAATTTTCCAAAAACAGATGAGCAGTGGCATAGCTCTGAGAAAAAAAAAAAAGATTCTAAGTTATGCAGAAACTTGAAGGGGCTTAATTAAAAATATACCCACCAGCACTTTGATTCCTAAAAAGTTTCTTCATTGGACTGTAAAACCATACCCCTTGACTAATCTCTACGAACTTACTTACAAACACTGAGGGGCCAAGCAGAAAATTGAGGCTGGGTGGTGGGGAGGGGTGGGGGGCAGAGGGTGGGGTGGTACATACATCCCAGCAGCAGCATCCAATCACGTGCCTCCAGAAAGATTTTTCTCTAAGTCTCTTCATCAAATGTTTCACATGACTGGCTAATCCCTGTGACAGGGAAATCCCTTGGCAAATGCAGCTCGCAACACTGGCAGAGAATAAATACCCTAAACCTAGTTACAGCAAATGTTTTCCCCAAACAGCACATGGTCCTTTAACTTCTCATTTTTTCCCCCAGCCAATTCTCAATTCTCCAAATTAAGCAGACAATTCATGGAGAAAAAACTATTGATAATACACAAACTTTCCTTTAGTGAACCTGCTTTCTTTCCTCAATTAGAACAGTTATTAAAACACCGAGCCTTTGAGCACCTTTGCCTCCAACACACTCTGCTCTGGGTGGTGGGAGGACAGAGGACTATGTAGAGACAGGGCTTTCTGGGTCGCACAAGGTGGAAAAACTATCCCGAAGGGGGAAAAAGCCTCCAGTTTGAGATTTGTGTTGTCAGTAACTGAGGTAACAGCTTATTTTTCTTTCTTCTTGAAGAAAAAAAAAAGTATCAGGTGACTTAGTCGAGGAGGAAGGTAGACAGGCCAAACACTCTACAAATTACTCTGGATGGAGGAAACCTTCCACCTCCTGCAAGGGAACTAATCAAAACAATAGACCCTTGTTAAAAAGGCCAGAAAATGCCCTGGCCCCCCTCCTGGCCCCTCTCTCTACAAGTCCTCAGCACCACCCTCAAGTTTATGTCTGAAGTTTTTTTTTCTCAACTCGGCCAGCATTTGCTCACACTATTTAATTCCAAATGTTCCCACTGGTGTTACTTGACTGGAATTTTCCAGCCATTTCATTTTACTTCAGCCAGTTATAAAGCCAGATCTGAACCAGCTGCACTGTAGCAACTGGTTAAACTCATATCCGTTGTTTGCAGCTGCAACTAAAAGCCAGACAATGTACTAGGAAAATGCTTGGATTTCTCTCTTCCTAATTACCTTGAACCACAATTTAATTTCACTACCAGCCTTCTCACATTTCAACACCTTCTTAACAACCCAAAGGAGGTGTACCAGAGATGATTTCAGGAAATTTGTTGTGCATCCAACCATAGGACCTTTCAGAGTGAACAGGATTTTGAGCTAGATATCTAATGGGACTATAAAATAGATTTATTTGGTGGCTCTAAAGACAGTTTGACAAGTTTTTTTTTTTTTTAAGGCAAGCTAGGATCCCTCCGAGGTGAAAAGATTAATTCAAGTAAATTCTGTACCAGAAAGAGTTGAAAGTTAATACAGATGGGTAAATAAGAGTTGGTAATAGACTTTTCATATAATCACTGTCCTCATTTTCAACTAGAACATTCACACTCAAATATTCAATGAACTCTTCTACAACAGCTAAGTAATCTGTCTTTCTAGTCTAACAAACCTCTCACATTTAAACCACGTTGGCATTATTTGCAATAATTAAGTACTTTTTTCTCTTAGGAAAATCTGAGAGAAATTAGTTTTGTTGGGACAACAAAGCAGAGATCCAATTCCAAACCAGTTTCCCAAAAAGACCAATAAGAGTCAATATCAAGAGGAGTGGAATCATTCCGTGTCTCACCAAGTCTGCTGTTTTCATTAAGCACTCCCATTCCAACCCAGGACTCATTTCAAACCCTCACACACTACGTCTCTTGCTATGCCTGTGACACTAACAGGAACTCCCACATCTTGAGAAGATCAGTTCAAGTCAAAGCTTGACCTCTACCTGACTATCTACACTTACAAAATATTCCACTTTACCTACCAGATTTTTGTCTGTCGGTCCAATTTCTTGGGACTGCTTTTTCTCTACAAGCCAAGGAAGCTGACATTTCTCTTATTGTTTCTCTTCTGGGTGAAATAATTCTCCCAGAACCAATGTATAGAATTAGCCCTTGAATAAAGTGCTGAGGGTGATGAATCGACCTCAAAGCATGAGAGGGGTTTCCTGTGTGCTCCTTTGTAGTTTAAGGATGTACCCAGAGACATACATCTTCAACGTAAATGTAGAACATTTTAGGTAACAGTTTCACATGACTTAAGTTTTGTAATGTAATTTCACTCCTCAGACAATTACAACACAAGCTCTTAAACAGCAAGCACTCAGCCATGAAGGGGGCCAGAAATCCATTTTCAGATGGTCTCCCTCTCCAGAAAAACAAAATTTATTCGTTCTTAATAATTCTTACTTTTAAAAACATTCCAAATTTAATCAGAACTTTTGAGAATTCCAAACACTTTATATTTCCAACTAGTACCTAGCAAAGCATGGAAACAGGGTATTCAAAATTGTGTTCTAAAGCTTTCAAAGAGATAATTTAAAAACACCAGCTATGCTGCTTACTTTCTCCCTCTATGAACTGACCCATCTGCTGTAATAACTCAATTTGGCACATCTGTTCTATGCCACAGCATTTATTATTGATGGATGGCATTTCTGTGCATTTAAAACATCAATGCCTTTTGTTAAACCTCCCCCACCTCAGTCCCTCTCAACCCCCACCTCAGACAAACTACTCCAGTTCTCCTCATTCATTTTTAATGTTTCACTCCCCGAGATCTTTACCACCCACCAGGTCTATTAGGAAGAGAAAGACAGCAGCTACAAATCAACCTTTGCACACATGAAAGGCAATAAGGATTTAAGGTTTGCTGTGAAGTATCAAAATTTAGAGGAATCTGTCTCTCCTTTATACTGGGATGGTTGTGTGGGGGAGGGGCGGTTAGGGAGAAGGGGAAGAAAAAAGAAAACACATTAAATGACAATGAGATAGCCAACAAAAAGGAAAACCCAAGGCACGGTCTTGCCAAGATGCAGACATATCTTCCCCAAGCTCAATAACTTTGTAAAGTGCTGCACACAGGTTTTCAAATAGCAGAATTCCCCAAAGGATTTGAACTTAACTATTTGTGCTTATTGCATTTTGGAAGAAACATTTATAGGTGTTTAATCAGGCCATTTGGCACTGCAAGTGTAGGTCCTTACCGGAACCCTCCAATACCAGAAGTGGACTTTTAGATCAAGGGACTCATCTCTCTTAAAGATGGGCCAGCAAACTAAAGTGAAATAGTCAAAGAAATTAGCTTGGAACATAAGGAAACAATTTCGATGTGTACTTGGGTAAAATTCTGCTTGTGTTAAAGGAAGCTAAATTAATTTTATTTCATATAATCAGCTAATATGTACATTTCATCAGATCCTCTGGGTGCATTATAGGTTGAAAAAGATCGCTGACTCCGAGGGAGGACAGGAGGTCACTGTGCCCACTGCCGGTTTTGCTCTCACACAGGTAAGTGGTATCCACATTCAGTCCTCTGGAGTGAGCAAAGAAGAAACCATTCCAGTAAGAGCACATGCTTCCGAGAAATACTCATGCTCTATCTCCAGCTCTAAAACACCTAATCTTTACCTCTGAGGGCCAATTTTTCTAAATGTTGAGAAGTCAGAGCCTAGAAAACTTCGAAGCACCAAAAGGAAGTAGAGGTCTCTGAAGGCACCTTCCGTGCAGTTTTTCCCTGGCCCTAACTCCCCACCTGACAGGGGACCTGTGGATCTGGGCTGGGGCTGAGCCACCCATCCAGGCTGGGAGGTACCTGTCCTTAGGTCACAGAAGACAGGAGAACTTGTTGTCTCTTCCCCTTGTTTGGGAGCAGGAAATAAAATATTCATTGAGAATAACTTTCTGTCTGAATTTCATACAAAACCCAGGAGTTTATATGGACCATATTTAATAAAAAATGTTGGGTTGGTTAATAAGTGATGTCACTGTTAATTTTCCTGGAAATTGAAGGAGAAAAGTTTGGTAGGAAGGTGTGAACTCAATGAACTGGAACATCATTGTACAATTACTACTCAGCCTATATATCAAATCTCTACCTACAGGAAGACTGAACACAACACCTACAGAAGTATATTTTGTTAACTAATTTTATTGGACTAGGACAAGATACTCACAGGAAGACAGTGCATGTGTTTTAAGAAGAGGGTGGCAAGATTAAAAATCGCACCCTAGGTTCCTTTTAGGGCTTGAGTGAGACTAAGAAATCTGCTACCTGCAAAGAGATAGCAAAATAGGTTTCTCTACCCTCAGTCTCTTTCCACAGAGCTCTGTTCTAGGAACACTCACAGGAACCCAGAGAAATGGAATGGATCAGGCTTATTTATTCTGCAGTGTTGCCCCAGGTAACACATGCAGGAACAAGGGCTGCCGTGGCTGCTGGAGGGGCTCTTGGCTGCACAGGGAGAAAGCAGAACGCAAACCAGAGGGCAGGACACCCACCGCTGAGGCTGCTAGGGTGGTCCAGGGGAGAAGCCTTCAGCTCAGTGGCTGGAAAGAGCATGCCAGAGGGAAAGGGAAGCAGGCCAGGGATGACACACAACAGGGACAGGCACAAAAAATGTTGACTTCCAAAGAGTAATTTCTGTACGGTCACAACAAGGAAGGCTGGAAGTACAAACAGGCTCAGAGACGGAAACAGGCTCGCTTCCTCATGCAGACAGAGCCAGACTGCGCTGAGCGACAAAGAAAGGTAAGGTCTGGGGGGGGGGGGGCCTTCAAGTGGCAGCCACTCAGCGATCCCCACAGGGAACTTACTGTTTGTTTATTGTGTTCAGACTTTGCATCACAAGGAGCCCAGCAAATTCAGGAACTCACCATGCTTCCAGATGTGAAGTTAGGCATGTGTTGTTATGTATTATGTATTATAGACCTAGGCTGCCACTGTGGTTCAGACCAGAGGCTAAAAATAGTTTGAAAGGTGAGAGCCAGGGCCGGAGGCAATAACTCTAGGGGCAGGTAGGGCCTTTCGGGATCTCACTCCTCAAGGGGGGGCAGGGGCTGGGCCAAAGATCCCTCAGCCCCAGCAAGACCCTGAGCCAAAGCTCTGGGCCTACCTTCAACACAGCTGTCTGCCAAACCAATGGGGATTAGGAAATCACAGCCTCTTTGATCATTCTTCAGTTTGGGGAGGTGACTAAAAAAGCAAAAGGGCTCGAAGGTCTTCACAATACACTCACACTCTGTCACTTCTAGGTTCAATTGCAAGTTCCCAGGGCTATTAAAAAAAAAAAAAAACAGGCCACTCACGAACGAGGTGGTTCCAGGCCATGACTGTATATTTCAAGAAGCCAGTTAACTGGAATGCTACAAAACAATATCCTTCTGTCCTCATTTTCCCGACAGAGGGAGAGGGGAAGACACAACACCACACAATGCATGCGTGTACACACATGCACACTTACACACACCTTTAAATGGACAGATTAAATCCTGACCCCCATTTCAAGGTTTATGAAAGTCAGTGTTTAAATTATGTCATATCAGTTCTACCCACAGTATATACATACTCTGTTCCAACACTGGAAGAACCCCACCAGAATTAGCAAAATGTTCTTTTGGCGCCAACTCTTAAAATAACCAGCTAATTGGGAAATAAAAAACTCTTCTTGCTACAGACCCAGTTTCACTTGAAGTTCTTTCTAGATCCAACAGCACCGTGTTTTCACGGCAAGGCTGTCCAGTTACATTTTGTATCTTAGGTGCGTGTTGCTATTCCTGTTAGTTATCACTTACTGACAAGTCAAGCAGTTTAAAAAGTCCTTAAGTTACCCCACCCACAAGAACACAAAATTCAAAACAGTGGAAGAGCAAGTTCTACTGCAGTCAAAACAAATAAAGACAAAATGGGTAAGGTAGCATGTTTCATTGTCCAACACTGTAGGTAAGTCTTACATGCCGCATTCCACACAGGCAGAAACTGTTTGGTTAGCATTAATTGAAGCCAACGAAAAAAGCACCAACTATCCAATGTTTCCTTCTCGCCCCTTCTTCTCAAAATGTTGACTCAAAGAAAATTTAACAGGGCAGAGAGAGACATTTGGAAACGTGACAGAAAAACAAGTTCTAACTCTCAGCTGTGTATCAGACTTGGCCTCATGCCTCTACTTGAAACTATGGAGGAGTGTGGATTTGTCTGAAAGCAGCAGAGGCCCACAGCACCGCGTGGAAGCCTGCCGGGCTCGGGCAAGGCAGGCACTGGGTTAATTTCACTAACAAATGGGGGCGGGCTTGAAGGTTCCCTGCTCCTTCCAAACCATTTCTGGACTGAGTGGCACAGTCCGGGAGATTCAAAATATAGGACTTAGAAGCTACACAGATACAAACTTTACACAATTTAGACGGTTTCTATTATCATATGCTGTCTCTTCATTCCAGAGAATAGAGAGATGGTGAAAGTCTCATTACCCAGAATATTTTAATATGTATAAAGGCAGACCTTGTTTGGAAAGAACAGCACAAATAACCAAGTTGGGCCCATTCATTTTACAAAATGATGTTTTCCACTTATAGGTACATCATAGTTAATCATTTCTCCTTTTCCTGCTTTCTTTCCCCACATACACTTGGAAATCCTTTTACCTCCAGGCAATTTGCTGAAACGGTATGAAGCATAATCCGGTACAAACTAGAGCTATGCAGGAAATAGAAAGGACAAAAATAAGAACACTACTACCTGGAATGACAGCTGATTTCTGCTCTTCTAGAAACTAGTCTTTAATGTTTCAATATTGTTTCTACAACAAATTCAGGGAGGATAGGATATCTTAAGACATGCTTTCATGAGTTTTAAAGTTGAGATGGGACACTGAAAAATGAATTTAACTAAGAACTGGTGACTCTGACAAATTTTAGAAAGCTTTTTGGTATTAAATCAAAGACCAATAACCTTTGAAAAGTGGCAGCCACGGTTCTAGACCCTACTAGGTTGTAGGGGAGTAAGGGGCCATCTTGATTGTGGGGGGTGGAAAGGGAGACTGTGTCAAATCCCAGGAGTAAAAAGAGTGACCTGTGACAGTGACAGGGGGAGCAGTGTGTCCTGGGTACAGCAGACACCCCTCTGGACTAGGTCCCGGGCCCTTTCTGATACCTGTGACAACTGATCAGTAGCAGCACTTGGAACCAGCGTATGAATGAGGGTCACCAATGTTCTAAAAAGAAACCCTAAAAATGACTGGCTTTACACACAAACCCCACAATTCTCCACTGGCTACTACAAATTTCAGTCGTAAGCTTAGGCTGAGGAAGAAACTGCATTCACCTCTGCATCTCCGCACACAGTAGGCCCTTTAATGCTTGATGATTCAGATGCAGCACTAAATCAATCAGACCTTTTATCAGAGAAATGACTGTACTTAGCAAGGAGATACAAATGCAATGTTCTTTCCCCTCTGTTCCAATATGCCTCAACTGGTTTGTAACTTTTTTGGTTAGTTTTGCAAAACAAGGAGCAAACCTTAAAAAGATGGCAAGAATTACCTACACAACAGGTAAATCATACAAAATCAAGAACAATCTTGAATTTTAAGGCCTGGCTACACTGTATCTGCAAGCTTGTACTCTCTGGAAGGAAAGGGCTCTATAGTCTCAAAGAACATGCCATGTGTCCCCGCTAACAACGCTGCAGGCAAGAACGGGGTGCCCATATATTGGAAGCACAATCCAGCTGATGGGAGCATGCAGCATCTTCCTTAGTCCATAGAAATGAGAATGACCACCATGGTGTCTCCATAAACATACCAAAAACATAATGGGTTACAAAAACTTGGCTACAAAAAACGCACTAGGCCTGGGGTCAAGAGAGGACAGATTTCCAAACCTTGCTGCAGCGACATGCTTAAAAAGACAGTTGGAAGCCTTCCAATGCAAGCACGTCTGGCTGTGATCTTGTAAGCAGCAGAGAATAACCCAGAACACTGGTTTACGTGCCTACGTACTGTGTGGAACACTAGCTACATGCTACGAGGCATCAGAGAGGAGGAGGACCCAGTTCATGCTCTGGGACCCTACAAGCTAATCATATTTATCACAAGGGAACACCTGGGGTTCACAGTGTGAGGAAAACACTAAGCAAGAATGAACTACATGAACTACGTCTTCCTACATCTCTAGTATCATCACCCAGTGGAAGTTTCCAGGAATTTCCAGAAAGCAGCTCGAGTTCAAGAATTAGGGATAATTATGGATTTTTATAAATATATAGATACTGATAGGCAGAGCCTCCTCCCCTGCCCTGGAGAGCTGAGTGACACTGCCCAGGAGATAATCCGGAGCTGGTGGCCCATGGCAGCAGCGAGAGCATATGAAGCGCCTCAGTGCCCACTCCCCTGGCCAGCAGTCCCCGGGCTTGGTCATGCAGGAAGACACCTCCTTCCCAAATGCAAACTGCCTTAAGGTGAGCCACCTTCTCTCACTAAAGGATGAGCACAGAAAAATCTACTGCAGGAGACCTATAAAAGGACTTGCTGTCATGCCGGGTTTCCCCTCCCACTTATAATTCTGTTTTACTGAGATTGAAGGGTAGGATAAGAAAGCTACAATGATGGGAAATTAAAATGGTTACATTAAAAGAAAAGGAAAAATAAAGCAAAGGTAAACAAATTACTTGTGCTCTCATTTCTCTTCCTTGGTGCCTGCAGGTCTGAAGCACCCCCCACAGCCAAAGGTGGGGGAGATGGACCGAGCTCACGCGGGTGTGCCAGAAACCCCTGCAGCCCTTGGGGTGGAGATGAAACCAGCCCTGGCCTGGAACACACCCACCTGGCAAGGTGGTCAACCAGGCCAACTTCTCCGAAGAGAGGGATCCTCACAGGCTGGTGGAGGGCCGAACAAAACCCCAGAGGCCCTGCCGAGAAAGCACACCTGCGCTCACCATGACAACTGGAGAAGCACCCTCCATTCCTAGGAGCAGAGCAAGGAGAAAGGGGGAGACGGGGCCACACTGTCCAGCACTGCAGGCCTAGCTGCCCTAAACTCATTGCTTCCACGTGGAAAAGGGATGAACTAGTAAGTGGCCCCTTGAGCAGAGATGACTTCATTTTCTTTGTTTAAATGTTCTTCCCTAAGCAGTGTCTTTTTGTAGAGCACACCAAGATAGGCTCGAAAATGGCTTGCTCAAGAAGCCAGGTGTCCAGGACAAGGTGCTGTCTTAGGGACGCCACTGACCGAACACCCAGGTCTAGTGCTTTAGTTCAAAGGGCCTGACCACCAGGACAGCACAGTACCCGCGATGGTACATCCAACAGCTGGAGGTACGTGTTCCGGGTCTCACACAAAAACAATTTTCGGAAAGATTTTTTTTTTTAAGTATTGCAGTAGACATCAAGATGAAAAAAACAGATCTTTCTTGGAACTTATTTCATAAGTGCTTTTTGCCTCATATTGTTTTTTATTTTTATTACCATCATTTTTTCATTGCTTGGAATTTTTTTTTAAGGTTTTAGTTTGGCTCTGGGTAGGTAAAAGGAAATTGTACTGCAAAATTTTAGGCCTTTCTTGGTTTCATCAGCACAGGTCATACCAGCATGGCGAGGGGCCTTCAACAGTAACCTTCCAGATGCTGCTGAGGGCTTTGGAGAGAGTTACAAAAAGAAGGAAAAAACAACTACCAGAGGTCATAAAGCCATAGAGAAATTTGTTGCTGAACAGCATGGTCACCAGATGTGGGGAATACTTTCCAACAGTGCAATTAAAGACCAAGCATTCTCATCATCGGTTTGAATTTATGTCAGAAGACAATTCTCCCCCTGCCCCCTTTGGAATTGGTAAAACCTTTGATCCTTAACAAACTGAGAGAAAAAGTTGTACTTTTTATTTACTAACAACTATGATAGAGTCAACCACAACTGAAATGGAATGATCTAAGTACTTCAGTGTCAATTGTTCCATCGAACCAGTATTTTCCCATGCACGCAGCACTTATTACTCGCAATAGTATTGTTTGAAGGTTACTCCTCCAAAACCTCAATTATTTTCACAATCAATGATAATTCTCTCCATTTCTAATGGAACTGCCTTCTTGAATTTCCAGTGTTATATTTTCCCAATGACTATTCCCAGCTTTTACGCCTTACGACTCTGATGCAATGATGGATTTTTGGCCATGATTTGTCTTGTACCTTTATATCATAGTTTACAGCAAATACATATTTTAATATACAAAGGAAAATCATTTGCATACTTATAAAAACCAGAGTAAGAAAAGTGTATTTGAGATGTAGGTTTTAGAAAGGCCATCTTGGGCTTGTATTGGGAGTTGAAGTGTAAACTTTTTTGAGTTCCCTTAAGATGTCTGGACCACATAACTTTTTCTAACAAGCGTCACCCCAATAAACTTTAATAAAAAAAAAAAATGTCTGGACCAGTGTAAGTCTTCTTTGTTCAGATCAATGACTTCTAATCTTAGATTTGACAGCCCAGGGTGTCAAATATAACGTATCTCTGGAGGTGTTATAAAACTCCCTCCACAAAATGCCAAGGGAAATAATTTAAATTCATTTTTAAAAAAGCTTGATCCTTGTTAATTGTATTTTAGTCTAAACCAAATGATAAATAGAGAAAATAAACAAAGGAGATTAAGCAAGATGAGATAGCCTGTATGTGTGATTTTGTGGCTGGGGGAGACAGGGATGGAGCTAGTTACTTGGGACACTATTTTTGGGGAAAGCCCTTTCTGACCTCTTTATTTACAAATGACTAAATTAGCAGCGACTGTTGATTGAAAACCCAGTTCATAGCTCCTCTCCACCTACTTGCGCTAACGCACTGGTGCCTTCATGTTGACTTAAGAGGATTCAGTATTAGTTTCTTTAAAATCAACCAACCAACCAATCAACCAACCAGAACCACAGACACTGGCAGCTGGGCAAGGTAAGCTTAACTTACCTTTGTCAGTTTTCCCCTCAGCTTCTGACATACATTGTTATCTTGAGATTATATGGGGGGGTTATACATCACTGCTCTGCAATAACCAATTCTTAACTTGCTTGATCACCATAAGGTTAGTAACTAAAAGACCTTTGTGGGGTTTCCATTGGGAAGCTGGCTAATGGCTATTACTTTTTACTATAGCTTCCAAATTTCCAATAAAATATGTTTCCTGTTGGGTTACTGCCCTCAGGCTTCACAGTTTTCTTTATTCAGAACACCCATTTCAGTCATCTGATAAATCCGAACATGGATTCCCTCATGGAGAGTCATACACATATGCACTCAAGAGACACCACTGAAAAAAGTACACATTTTTTTCATTAAACAGGCCTGCCTTTTCCCTAGAGAACTCAACTTCTCTGTTTACTTTTCATTTTTCATGATTGCTTATTTAAATTTAGATCCACATTTTACATAAGCCCTAGAATTCCAGTGAGAAATTCCTTACTAATTTTCATTTAATCCTTCATCTACCCTGCTAATTGCTTGCCAAGACCAAGCAAAGTTCCTTTTAAACTAGGTCTTTTGTATCACACTTCCAAAGTTGTCTCAAGAATCAGAAACCTGAAAGGCATTAAGAAGAAAAAAAAGTATTCTTGCCTTATTTGTAGCAGTAGCACTGGATCCAGGGACCACAGGCACATTTGTCACTTGAACTGAAAGATAATTATTATCTATGAGTGGCCAGGCCCCTTCCACTTTGCACGTCTGGAAGTGATCCTTGAAAGTTCTAAGGTGAGGATCTCCGAACAAGCCACAAAAAAGGTAATTGAGAGGGTTCTGATCCCCTCCTCTGTGTTCTCTGGCTCCTGCATGGCTGTGATAGTTACAAGGGTCATGGGTCACTTCAGGGTTGGTGGAGGATGTGGGTCCGTCCTTGGAACAGTTCCTCTGGCTCATAAGGTCACTGATACCCAACACAGCAGAATGGTATACCAAATTGCCACGGCAAGCTTTTGAAGTTCGCTGGGTGCAGCCAGCATAGGCACGTAGGGCCTTGCAAAACTCCGAGTCAAAGCCGTCAATGGCAGAGTTCAGGTGTGAAGTCAGGGACACAAAGTCTGTGGTACATTTCTGGATTCGACATTGGGCCGGCTGTTGGCAGTCACCTATGGGAAAGAAGATAAGACCACACATTTTTTTAAACGCTTCATAACTTCCTGAGCTACATGAGAAAATGACATTCTCCTCTGGGAACCGTTTGTTCTATTTCATATACTCCTATTTTAAGAAGGCCTTCAGAAACAGGGTTGCATTGTGTTTCTGTGTCTCTCACAAATAAAGCCACTGGGAGACAAATTATATGCAGTTAACTTAAAATGTTAAAGCATGGACCATTGTAAGTGATCATGAGTCCAGTCCAGGGAATGGTATATGACATATTTTATCAACTTTGCTATTGTTCTAGGTTTTGAGGAAGATTCCTTTCCTCTAAGGACAAGTAAAAGATGTGAACTTTGTTTTGATTTTGAAAACTGCATAAGTGATTTGCTTTGGAAAGTACTGCCTATGCACAGAACCACTATTAAAGCTTCCACACCTGTGACAGGTAGGAGAAAACCCTTACATTATAGTATGACTGGTTAAAACACCTTTACCCGATTCTAGTGTAGCTACAGGGTAAGCCTATCAAGAAAAAAAAAATCCAGGCACTAAATTATTCTGCGTTTCCTGATGGATGTTTATCAACAAGCTATATAAACTAATACCTTAATAACCTGGTGTCTGCAAAGTGTACGTGTTCTTTTAAAAAAAGAAAGTGATTCATTTGACCAAGCTATATATTCACTTTTCCCTTAACATCTATGACCCTAGGATCCAAGATCCCCAGCAGTTCACCAATAAAAGTACACTAAAAAGGACAAAACACTGAAATCATGCTGCAGAAATAGATGATTCCACCAGCTATCTTTTTTTCAGAAACACAACCGGACACAGAATTCTTAGAGTATATATAAACAAATTTTTTTCTTAGATCAACAATTCATATAAACTTAATGATTGAAGCAAAGCTCAAATGAAGTAATGAAAAACCAAGTACTACTGCCCTAGAATTTAAAAAGCCAATTTTCAAATGATGTTTTGCCACTAGCTTCTCACATAAAAATTTATAAAACCTCTCAAAGCACAAAAAAACACAAGAATTGCCAACACTGGGTCAGTCATGTGTGCCAATCAGTTTAAAATTCTGTTCCATAAAGTAGGAACAGGACAACTGAAAAGAAAAATTCTTTTCTTTATCATCCACCTCAAATTTTATAGACCTGAACTGTAATATGTATTTGTATTACTTAAACATTCTTTATAGGTCTCTAAACTAAGGAGGAAGTCTCAATCTCTTAGGTTCCTCATCTGAGAAATGAGAAGGTTGTTCTAAAATGAACTGTGACCTTTTTCAGGCATAAAAAAAAAGCAGTTAGTAGAGTATTATTAAATATGTAATTATTTAAAGATGTGGGCATACAAACTTCAGGATAATATCAAGATTTAGGATTTCATCTGATAAAGACTTAAAACTAAACCTATTAAAAAAGGTTTTTTTTTTAAATAAAGATAATTTAAAAAGATATGTTAATCTTTTCAGTAAACTGCTTTTAAATCTGAATTAAACAGCCTGTAGTCTCCTTTCTGTCTTCAACTGGGGAGAAAAGGGTAGGAGATAACCACCTCTCAGGATACTTCCCCCATTTTTACATTTTAAAGACCCAAAGGGAAAACTGTAGTCTAGATTGGATATTTACTTTAACCTGAGTAAAATAGAAGATTAAATTAATCACAAAATCATCATGTGTTTGGCCTATTTTGTGTATGCACATTCCAAAGTTAACAAAAGGAGCTCCAATATTTATAGATTTCCTCTCTCCAAAGTAGATCAAGTCATTTTCAACTATTTTTACAGAAAAAAGCAAAACCAAAATCAAACAAACAAAAAAACACCCTAAAGTCATTAGAGCCATTTTACAGATGGGAAAATCAAGGCAAAAAGGATTTTAAAGCCTTGTCCTGGCCGGTTCATACACTGCTAGTATGAAGCCAGGGACATGGTATCTTTCCTCCAATCTCATTACCCTTCCTCCACACATCATGTCTCCCCTAAATTCTTGACTCTCACAATGGTACTTGACAGCTTAAAAAAAAGACTTGAGTAACTACTGTATCAATTTTGTTTTTCTGTTTTAAGTTAGATTCACAGCAAATAGAAAGCAAGGAAATAAAAACTGGGCCAAGATCACTCAGTAATAAACAGCGTTTAGAGTACAAATAAATGACAGCACAAGAACTTTCCGCTAAACTTGCAGTACCTATGTTCTTTTTATGGTCTATAAAATCTATCTGAGCACACATTTACTTATAATTATTTCAAATAGTCATAAAATATCAAAAGTCAGAACAGCATGGAAATGCAGATGCAACTGTTCAGAAGGGATGAGAAGCAGAATTTATTTTTTAAAATATTTAAAAAATTTATTGGGGCAACATTGTCTAGTAAAATTATATAGGTTTCAAGAGTACATTTCTATAATACACCATGTATATATTGCATTGTGTTCACCACACAGAATTTAGATTCCTCCTCCCTTACGTTCCTCCCTCCTCTCCTTCCCTTTTTCATAGTAGGCAGGGGTTGATTCCTTTGAGAAAGCTCATAAAACAGAACTCTTTGGGTTCTTTTGTTTTGGATGAGGTTTCTAACAGCTTTTTCAAACAGAGATGATGGGAGGAAGGAGGGCTGACTAGAGAGAAAGTGCATTTGGGTCAGCAGTTTCAGCCGATCGCAGGCTCCTGTATAATGACTAATTTGCAGCCTACACCCAGAAATATTCAGGCTTCATGAATTTATAACGACAATGCACCCTTTGCCTGTTACAGGCGGTAAAGTAAGCCTCCTGTCAAAATGCCAAGACAATGCGGAGCAGAAACAATCTCGAGGATGTAGCCAAGAAGGCCATGAAGCGTATGAGTAAGCAAGTAACTCCCATATTGGATCTCCAGTCAGGAACTGCAGAGGTTTACTTAAGTGGGGGGGAAAAAAAAAGTAAATAAAGTACTCTTTTCATTTCTCAAGGGCAGGATTCAAAACCTGCAGGTATAGATCCCTATTTTTCAAGTCAGATCATCTATGATCAGTGTGATGGCATTTTCATTCCAGTTAATGAAAGTGCTAAAGGATTTCCGGGTCTAGAACTTTCGTTAATGATTTAGACATAAAGACCTCACCATTCAAAAGTTTCCTCAAGGCCAGGACTGCACGTGTGAATTTGCAGTACAATCACCAGTTTATAATAAAAGACACAAAATATGTTGAAGTGGAATTAGTGAAATGTGGAACCATATGGGGTGCTGAGGCGAATTACATGGATCCCGGCACAGAACATATGGCAGGCCATCTGCAAAGAGCACTCTGCTAGGCTCCCTGCGCTGAGAAACAACTGCACTTCAATAGCACCGTCCTTCAAAGAAATCTCTCAAAAGGAGCCCTCTTTTCTATAACCAGATTAACTGCTCCACTCCAACAAGTTGCCACCACACCAACTCTGGCTACAATACAATGGGACTTCCGTGAGGACACATTAGGATACTGAGTGAAATTTGACATTCCAAGTTCTTGAACTAAGGCACCCTAATTTTTTAAACCTTTCAACCAACTTCTTAGGTCTTTAATGGACCAGCAAAGAAATCTTCAAGGACCACATTCCAATCCTGTCATGAGAACCTATGGCAACTAAGAAACAATATCCAAGAAGTCAACAGACAGTCCCGTCTAGCACTTCAATTTCCATTTCAAGAAACCTACAGTCTGACATTATGGACACATATTTTTCACACAAAACACTCCTGAATATATCTTTTGATATGTCGTGACAAATTTCCCATGTGACTTTAAGCAGATTGACATTATTTTCTAAGGTTCTAAAGTCATCGATGTAAAGCCTTAATCGTTCTAAAACTTGCCATCACACTCTTAGACTGCAGTTTATGTTTTCCCAAGTGACAGTGTTAAAATGCAGCTGTTACATCACGATGCAAAGCTACGCCAAGTTATGCAAAGTAAACTAAGCCATCTCCTTAAAAGCCATATTTTCCCCTATTATTTAAAAGACCGCCCAGATTTTTAGCACAAGCTGGTATGACTTAATAGATAGATACAAATGACTCCCTACATTTGGGTAGCATTACAGTTCAGGAGTCTTCAGATCAGAGCATTGTAACTGCTGCCATACAAATACAGGACAAAAACATCTTGCAGAAAAAATTTATTTTACGTTCCAATTATTTTCAAACTAAAAATAATTTCTTTCAATTTGGCATTTTAAAAATTCTTTGTCTGGACAAACTCCTAGAAGTGGTCGTGTTTGTAAAGGGCGTCCTAGATCCACCCACCCCCTAACTTTCCTGAGAGTGCATAACGCTGACATTTAACATTGTGTTAATGAAACGGAAAAGAAAAATAGTATCACAGGCTAGAAGGCTCATCCGCAGGCATACTTCGCTAGGAACAGATTCCTCACTGTTGCTTCGCAGGGAAAGCGCCGACCTCCAGAAAGCAGCATATCTGTCAACCCCTCGGGGTACACGCGGCTAGCCACAAAGCAAGAGTTTTTTCCGAAGAGTTTGAAAGCTGAATTAAAAGCAGCTTTCGTAAATACGAAAGAAATTCCTGTTTAAAATAGTTTAAGTTACTCCGACATTAACCTCCAAGTTTACAAACTCTGGTGAAAATCTTTCCATGTGGTGCGTTTTCTTCGCCTCGCCGCCACCCCCCAACTCCAGAGCAGCAGCACAAGGCTCCTTGTCTCCTCTCCGAGGAGAGGCGGCGGCGGCGGCGGCGGCGGAAACCTGATCCCAGCCTGACTTTCAGTAAACACCAATGCAAAGAGCAATAAAGCATCCGGAACATTTGTCTCGGGCGCACAGCCCCTACCGCCCCCGCCCGCTAAATCTTTGATAAGAGGCTGTTGGAGGGGAGATTTATCAACGATCCGAGCGAAGGCGGGGAAGGCCGGAGGGAGGAAGAGAGGGAGGGGAAAAGGCCTCTCTTCTGCGCCCAGGGCGCGCCGCACCGTCGGCGGGTGTGTTCCTGACCCCGCGCTGCGAGCCCGGCTAAGGTACATGTCAGGGGTTCGTGAGGCCTCTCCCGTCGCGCCACGCCGCCCTTCCGCCCCAAGCGAGCGCCTTCGGAACCCAGAGTGTTTGGGAACAAAGCACTCGGCCCTAGGGCTGACTCCCTCGCGCACGCGCCTCGTACCTGCGTGGAGCAGCCCGAGGCTGAGCAGCAGCAACAGCAGCAGCGCCAGGGGCGGCGGGCAGAGCCGGGGGCGGCGGCGCTGCTCAGCCCCGTCGGCGGCAGCGGAGGCGGCGGCGGCGGCGCAGGAAGGTGCTGCTCTCAAGCCCATGCCCGTCCATGCAGGTCTCGTGGGCTCCGGCGAGGGCGGCGGCGCTGGCGCCGTGGCGGGTCCGGGGCCGTGGCTGCGGCATGGGCCGGGGGACTCTCCTCGCTTCCTCTTCTTCCTCCTTCAGGCCCGCGTCGAAGACGGGCCGCCGCCACCGCCGCAGCGAGCAGCGCGCCGCGGGCGGAGCGAGTCGGCGGCGGCAGCAACGGGGCGCAGCGGCATCGTAGCGGCCAGAGGCGGGGGGCGGAGGGAGAGGGGGCGGGAGAGAAGACACAAAGACTGTGAGCGAGTGCGGAGGTCGGTCCCAAGCACACGGGTGCCCCGGCTCCAGCCAGCGTGGGCTCTGCGGGTGTGGAGCGCGGGCGTGGACCCACAGGAGGCGCGCCCAGCCCCAGCTAGCAACCGCAGGCCGCCCAGATATCTCTGCGCGAAGGCCCCCGCAGGCAATCAATCTCAGCCCCTCACTGCCGCCCCGCCCACCCTACAGTCACCAATCCCCGTCGCCCACACCCCCGGCACGCCCCGCCCTCCCTCCCCATTGGCTGAGAGTGCGGGGCCTCAGGACTCAGCCCGCCACTAGCAGGGCCCAAAGTACCCACCCCCGTGCCTCCTCCTGCCTCCTCCCTGCTCCTTGTAATTCGAGTTCCGCGTCTGCCCGCTGCGGGTCTGGTCCGCAGCGCCCGGGCCGGGTTTCCTCTCGCTACCTCTTCTCCTCTCCCATGTACCCTTTATTGCGATTTACTGTTTTCTCGAACCCAATAGAAACAGGCGATATTCACTCTGCCTTGCCATCGTTACAAAGGAACTGGCCTTTGACCTCTCCTTGAATTAATGTGATTGGGTTCAACTTCCCTCCAAGTTTTTTTTTTGTTTTTTTTTTAAATCACCCCATTCTGTCCCTCCACTTCCAGCTGCAGGAGGAAACGAGCGCTTTTACCCAGCGCCGTCCGGCAAATCCTTTCGCAGCTAATCACATCTGCGGAACCCCATTTCGAGCCTATTGCGGACGTTTGGTAACGCTAGCACCCAGCCGCGTTGGAAATCCGAATGTGACCCGCGGTCCGGAACAGATTAGATGGGCTGGGAAGGTACCCGCCAGCTCCTGGCGGAATTGGCAGACAGCTGTGCGAGGCCCAGGTGTTCTTGTTCCTTTGACGTTTCCCTTCCTGAAAGCAGCCGGGGGGAGGGGTCTGAGAGTGGGCGAATTTCAACGTGTTCGGTTACAGTGTAATTAGATTAATGAGGATAGTCAGTTTTTAATGCAGTGTAGAGTAATTATGGCATGATTTGTTGTTGCTCAGTGGCATTTTCATAGTCTATTAGATTAATTCAGTGGCAAGTCAGTTTCTACTTTTGCGATTGGATGGCTCCAAAACGAGAGGGGAAACCAATTGTCTGCCGGAAAACAGGCTGCTAAGCGGAGACATAGGAAAGTTTGCCATGAGGTTGATAATAGGTTCCAATTTGTTATCAGTAGGTGTGAAGTGGTATCTAATCTCAAGAATGGCCTCAAAGGCTGGGAGCCACTTAGTACTGCCCTCGCCTTTGCCGCTCCTCAGACAGCTCAGAGCTGCCATTTTACATTCACTTACAGTTTATCCAAATCGAGGTTTGCAACACTACCCGCTACATTACCTCTAATTAGGAATTTGGTATCAACCATGGACATGTTAATATTCCACGTTACAGTGTGCTAATCAATGGGCCAGGATAATTGGTGGCAAACCTTGTTTCACTCTAGTTTACTTATTAGACACATTAAGAACTGTACGAATCACTAGGTCCCTTATGAAGGATGCCTATCTTTTTACTATAAGTTTTTATTACTTATTACATATCATGATGACTCAAGTGGTAAATACACCTTTCACTACCGAAGATATAATCCAAGCTTTGTGTCCATCCATAATATGCTTAATAATAGCTTCAGAATTGCCTGAAGAAATGACTTTTGGGGGGGAGATATCTGATATAATTTTTAGATAATACTATGGAGTAAATACTATTAGGCCAAAATTTTACTCTCTTGCAATTACTACATATTATCAATGAAATAAAGTTAACTAAATACTGGTTAACGAAAAACGTCTTTTAAAAGTAATCCAATGTGAACACTGTTTTTCATAGTATTTTGCTAACAAGGACTAGCGGTAAAATGTTTCTTTTGGTTTGACCCAAGATTTGAAACCGCTATGAAAGAAACATCCCACTTTATTGAACATATTTAAAAACACACAATTAAGAGTTAAGGATCAAATTCAGTTTAGTTTAGGCCTTTTCGCCAGTGACCTATGATTTTTTTCCGCGTTTCTCATCTTTCCCCCACCCCCCAATCCTGTTCCTTTAGTATAGGGGTGCTCTCGGTTTTCTTATCAATAGAGGGCGCCCTCGAGTCACTGCAAATCCTAGTGTGAAATGGAACTGCTCTTAGAGGAAAAACTTCGTTTCTTCTAAGGTGCTTTATTGCTCCTCTGTTGTAAAATTTGACGGGCTCAAGATTTATAAGCCTAACAATTCACTTTTTATTGCTGCATAAGTGTTCAGCCGGCTAGAGGAAAATGTTAATTTTCACAATTAGACCGCAAGTTGGTTCCTATTTTCAAGACTTTAGGTCAGTTGACGCACTCTCTGGGTAAATTCCGCCTGCTACTAGCAAGATCCCGAATCGGCTTGGAAAGCAAGAGTGTGGTGAATGATCGCTTGTAGCGTATTTACTTCTCCAGCTCGTATGCTGCTGGATTTTAAGACTCCACAAAGAAAAAATGGGGGAGGGAGTTAGAGCACACTTAAAATCGATGACTTATAAAAGTTTTACGTTTTAATCAGAAAAAATATTGTGAAGTGACAGTTTGTACAACTACAAATCCACCCTGTTTCTTGCCACTTGTACCCTTTCTCCTTTCGTCTTTTTTTCAAGAAGGAACGATAAGACCAGAACAGTACAATTAGGGGACCCAGCAAAGCAAGTGGATAAGAATTAAAACACATGCCAGCAACATTAATGGATTCTAAACAAGATGCGGTTTCTTTCCCTGTTCCCCTGTTAATATACCTTTGTTTCCAGAAATCTAACACGAGAGTCTGTCTGCTTAACAGCTCAACTGGGGAAGAGGAGCCAGGAATCAGTCCCGGGGTTGCTATTTGTGTAACCCATTCCAGAGTAAGGGCTCCCCCCGCCGCTCCCAGTCCACTGAGTACGCAAAGCCTGGGCTGAAACAGCCCAGGAATCGGACAGCCCAGCGGCAAGCAGCTCTTGGATTGTACTTACATCATTCTTAACCCTTCCGCTCCTGGAGGGGGCTTGGCGGGATCAGGGGGCCACCGAGCTCCGTAACACGCAGGACCTGGGTGTGAGACAAGAGCCCCAGAGCCCGGCGTGAGCGCTGCGCCCCCGGAAGGCGAGAGCCGCGGGCGTGCGTGAGGCTCATCACCCGAGCGTACACCACCAGACCCCGCGATCCCTGCGGGCTCCACCGCGGCTCGCACTGCTCAAAGCGGCAGGTGCAAAAAGCATTTGGGAGCCGCTTGCCAGCACGCGGAGGTAATGCGCTTCCTGTCCATTTATCTCAGGAAACCAGCGCAGCCTTCCCTTCGAAACAAAATTAACCTCTCATTAGCCAGCCACTCACTCCCGAGAAGGCCTTAAAAGCTTTACCAGCTCGCTAATGTATTTAGGCTTTTCTTCCAGGCAAACGCAGCCATGGCGGTGACTGCCATCAGCGTCGCGGGTTCCTCTGGGTTCCCCGGGAGCCAACCGCCCTCCTCCCCGCAGCCTCAAATCTGAGAAACTCTGGCTAACCCGGATCCCAGTGTGTAGTACTGGGCAGAACCTACACCCTTGAACAGACTTCATATCAGAAGCAGCCAAAACAAGCTCCCGCTAATTCCACGAGGGACCCTTATACCAAAATCTCAGCTCCCCTGTCCTCAAGGGAAGACACTTCCATGGCCAGCTGTCCCCCGGGTCCTGGGCGCTGACTGTCCTTAGGAGCGCCAGCCCTGTCCCGAGCGGGTGCGGAAAGCAATGGTCAGGGACATCGGGGTTGTGTAACCTAGGATCTAGCTGATTCCAGGAGTGAAGAATCAAATGTGATTCTAGATCTGCAAGTGACTAAAGGGGGCCTTTTGGAGCAGCTGGGGTTTTCTCACTCTGGCTCCCCGCCGCCCTGAGGCTGGCAGATTTATACCACACAGGTGGACGGAGACCTAAACAAAACAGTCCCGACCGCTGCCTGCCGCTCGCCCCCCACGTCCCCCTGGCCCACCGCAAACTTCAACAAAATAAACAACTCACCACAGGCATTCCCTTGTCTGCAGCGCGACGCTTGCCAGCTGGGAAAATAAGCCGCAAGCCACGCGGCCGGGGCGCAGAGGGAGGGCAGCGCAGCTCCCGCCTCTCACCCCCAGGTGGGGGCAGTGGTACCCGGGGGCAGGAGCGAGGCTCCGCCTCGGGGGCTGTTCTCCCCGCTCCGCGACTGCGGAGTGAGCACTGGGCGAGGGGCTACACGCTTCCAGGCAGCGCGATCTCTCTGCTACCTAGGGGAGGGGGCGGGGAGGCAAATCCCTCAATTCCCTCCCGCTGTATCCCCCCACCTCCAGTGTCAAAGAAGACCAAACCTGGGGACCTCCACCCCACCCCTACAGTACTACACTGCCCCCTGCCGGCACTACCGGGATCTTTCTAGCGCGGCTGAGGAGTGGCGACTAACCGAGTCCCAGAACCCCAGCCTCCAGGTCCTGGCTCAGCCCTCGCCTCTCTCATCACTCCTTCACTCCAAGTCCTGCACAAAGACGCCTTTCACGCTGCCAGCGCCACCCTCTGCGCCGCCCTTCAGGCCCACCGCGTTGCCTTAGCCCACTCGCCGCACCACCAACCGATTCCGGGTTGGTGATTGTGCCAGCCGCCGCTGGGGCAGAATGGCAGCGGACCCGTGCAGGTTGTTCCTATTCTGCGCCTCCGTGCAGGCATGGATGTGGTCCCCCGCCCCACTTTCCACCACGTTCTCTAGCTGCCCACCAGCGGTCACAAAATGCACCCCTTCCTCTCCATAAATGATCTCTGCGGGTCTTCCTAGTGTGTCTAAATGGGGGTGGGTGGGTGGCAGGAATGATCGTGTGGACTTTCGCCGAAATAAGGAAACCAGCGATCTTTCCTGTCCAACTAAGGTGCCCGTATAGCTTGAGTTTACAGTTTAAAAAAGCCCAGAATGACCATTTGGGAATTACGAGGGGAGAGAGGATTGAAAGAGACACCTAAGACACACGTGACGAAGTGTGTTATATGCGTAAAAAACAGGCCCACGAAATGTTCAGGGAACGATAGGCACTTGGATGTGTAGAATGTGTGGAGGATGAACAGGGAAGCGATTAGCTTTCTTCCCTAGACTGATCTTCCCAAGTTGAAAATAAGCATCACAGACATTCAGTGGTAGCTATCGTTCTGTGCGTTCATTGCCTGGGACAAGCAGGCTGCTTCTCTTTATCCAGGCTAATGTTGAAATATCTTGACTTAGGTTTCACTCTTTGCCTCTTTAGGAGTGAGTACTCTGACCGTCTACCTTTTCTTCCCATACTCCCGACCCCAGTCCTCCTTAGAGCTTCTTGGTCTAACGCTAGAGGCAGCATAAGGCAGTGTAAAGAGCGCACACTGGGAGTACAGCAAGGCGAGGTCTCCTGCTGACATTCTGAGTAGGAGTCTTAGGCAACTGATTTAGTGTCTTGGGAGCTTAAGGTCACTGTCAAGAAAGGGTGTATTATGGGCAATGGCTGGGTTCCTTCCGGTTCTGAAATTCTACAAAACACGCCACTTCGCACCCTCTGCAGATTCCCTTTTAAAGTGTTTCCCCCACCTTGCTTTATCTTCTCTAAGTGCCAATCAAATTGAAAAAAAAATAAAAAAATACTGCGGATGTTTTAGGGTAAGTGTAAGATACGTTGAAAAATGCTCTTTTTTTGCTACTGAGAATTAAATAAAGAAGAAACCCTCAGCTCCTGGTCCACAGAAACAAGGTATTGTAAAGTCCCCACGTGCTTTGCCTTTGAAAAGCCACTCCAGCAATGGGGGAGCAGAGCTTTGATTTAGAACCTAAAGGCAGTCTCCTGTGTTTTTCTTTTCCATTCCACCAATACAAAAACAAGCTGCCACATAAAATAATGATGAACAAGAGTTCAAAGCAAGCCTAGAAAGCCGGCCCAGAGGATGTTTTCTAATGCAGCCTCAGTCCTTCACCACTCCCCCACTAAGCTGGCTTTGGACAGTACATAAATAGTAGGAATATGCTACCAGAATCTTCTTTCTTCGCACCCCTTCCCATAAATATTGGACAGTGGAACCTGGATTATAACTTGCCAATCATCATGTAAATATATTAATCAAATCAATACATTAAATTTTTCCTTAGCATCATACTTTCCAGGATTTTCACGTTGGAACCTTCAGCCTTAGTTTTCCCTCTGGACAACCTTCACTGTTTTCTGTAGAATCTTATGTGAACCAGACAAAAATGTTGATATTTTATAATGAAGTATTAATTTTTAAACTATAAATCTTGGGCTTCTTCAATTTCAACAAAAGAATTTCAGAAATGCTTAGCTTTCATAGCAATGTACATTTTAAAAATTGTTCATTAAAGAAAATTCTTAAATACACTTTCATTTGGAAAAAAGTTTCTTTAAACAATAGTGGTGGAAAAATATTTTGAGCTTGTCTAATTCTGTTGCTTTTATTTGTAATAATCTGTGTCCCTCCCCAATTGGACACGCTGTCCAATTGATATATGCTAAAAATGTTTATATTTCAAATTAGGCCCTGGATGTTCCATTTGTAAAAAGACATGGCTAATTTTTTCTCCCAAAATTCTTTATCTTGCTTAATGTTCCACAATGTTTTTCTCTTATCTCATTTTAATCTTTCTTTTTTTTTGTCATCCTACCCAAATAAACCAAATATGGGAATAGAAAAGGAACAAGAAATCACTTTTCCGTAAAATTGACTTAGTTTTTCTTTTTTGACTGCAAAAACCCTTGTGATGATACAATGTATATTTGCACCATCTTCTGAATTTCCACTTAAAGGTGATAGCTTTTACAATGTTCAGAGAATGTATACATCCAACTCTCCAGTTGTCAAGGTCAGAGGTTGCTTACTTTTGATGTTTCTAAATTTCTTCTTTTGCAAATTGGGGGAGTCATCTCAATTATCAAGCAGCATAGAGATCTGTTTTCTAGGATTTCTTTTGTTTTTCTGGCATGTTTTGTTGAAATTCTTCTCTCGCTTCAGATTGATGCCCATTTAATAATTCCTTTATTTACTCATAATGTTTGAGAATTACTATTATTTCTAACAAATCACACGAGTTTAAATATTAGTTGCACTAATAATCAGATTTGTAAAAAATGAAGTATTTATAAAATAATACAAGGAGAAAATGCTGCTTTCTGCATGTGATTAATAACAATATTTTATTCATTTAAATGCTATTAAAGTTCATCAAGATCTTTTTTGTTGTATAGGTCAGCATTTAAATTGAGTAAAAACATAAAGGATCTAAGACCTACTTCCACTTTTAAAAGGGTGAGAAATTGCTTTGCTTTCTTTCCCTCTATACAAAAATGTAAGACAGCTGTCTTGAACCATCAGCTCATATGATGATTAATGTAAAGAATTCTGGTAAATTGTAAATTTTAAAAATGAAACCTCTGGACATTTTGTTTATAGCTAATAAATGAAGAAAATTTAAAAATGCATATATATATTCTTCAGAAAATGAAAACTATTACATTCTATCAGCAATGCAAGCCTGACTTTCTGGAGAAATCCTGAAATTCTAAAGTATTCCTACATATGTACAAAATAAAATAGGTAAATTAATGCATATTAAATTAATAAAGTGAATATTCATGAAAAAATATGTGATAAAAAATAGACAATAATCTACCTGAAGTGTCAGGCGAAAAGCTTTTTTTTTGTTTTTTTTTTTTAATGTCTGCTTACTATTAGAAACTCTCTCGTCTTGAGTCTTGTAGCCATCATGACAGCGTAAAATAGTAGATCATGAAACATCGAGAATGGCCTTTTCCCTACTTGTTGATTATTTCAATTGCAGTGATTATAGACATATACACACTGTCTTTTCTAGATCTTGTAATGTAAGTCTTAAGAGACAAACTATATATCCCTGAAATAGTCATTCTTTTACATTACATTTGCTCTTTAAGAAATAAACTTCAAGAAACTGGAAAATAATCTTTTTAGAAAATAGCTGTGAAGTTACTCTTCTGTGAACCGATTTAGACCTACCATGGTAATTTATAGTTTCTATTAGAAGCAAAATCTCTATCCCCACGGTCATCTGTATACACAGTGGCAAGAACATTATTAAAACAAGACAGATCCTCGTATACTACAATCCTTAAAAGTCCATGAAATCTAGGATATTTGGGAAATTGGATACCCTCTATTCTAATAGCCAATGAATACTACCAATTAACAGTTTAAATATGGGAAAAACCCCAGAAACAAACAAACAAAAAACCAAACAGGTGTATTCTAATATACAGATGATATGTATGTTTATACCCTACCAACATTAGAGAAAATTCCAAGGAGATACATTTTAACTCAACTTAATAAACGGAAACAATAACGGGACTAAAGAAATCAGTATTCAAATAATCACAAGTACAGAAATAATAAGTATTCTCCTTTTTCATCTAGTCTCATATTTCATCATCCCATCATTTCAAATTGTCAAAGCCACATAAAGAGGTTCAGGTAGAATTTATGCCAAAAGCAAAGTTAGACTCGAGCCTGAGAATGAACCCAGAGATGAAAACAATGCATGTTCGTCAGAAGTTTGAGTGAAATAAATCTGGCTGAATTCAGGAGTGGGACTTGATTCAGAAGAAGAGTAATATAGTTTAGAAGTAGGAAAGGATTCTCAGAGGTCAGGCTCTTGCTGTTGAGTTGCTAATGTGCTCTTTAGCTGTCCCAGCTGGGACTGTCCATCAACAAAGAATGTGAAGAATGCATGACTGGTGCAGGGATCTCTGTGAAATAGATGAAGTTTCCCTTTCCCCTGTCCCCTGTGGGGGTGCCCCCCTGAGGGTGATGGGGTGCACTCTCCCAGGCTTCCTGGTAAGCAATCAGCATCCAAGATACTCGCTTCTTCTTAAAGAAAGGACTTATTATCAAGTACAAATCCTTTCTTTTAATTCTCTCATTAAGCAAATGATTTTTGAGGAACCGCTAATAATCCTGGCAATCTTCTCAGTCCTGGGGATATCGCTGTAAACAATTCAGACACAGCTCTTAAAAATGTACATTCTGGTGGTCGGAGAATAAATAGGTCAACGAGTCAATAAATAAAATAAATAATAATGTGATAGAGTTAAAGAATAGGGGGCTATGGTAGAGAGAGTAGAGAAGGAACAACCATAAATGGAAAGGACTTTCTGAGATACCATGCTAATAAGGCCTGTAATGAAACGGGGGAAAGAATTCCAGGCAGAGCTCAAGGTGTCCAGGTGTTGTCAACAGTTCAGAAATAAACAGAAGTAAAACCAATGAATTGCTGAAGCAGTAATTGGTAAACATTTGTTGTGTGTACACCAAAAAAGACAGTTTGCAAACCGGGAACACTCAAACCAAAACATGCAAGGAGTCTGAGAAGTATATTGTTATAAAGTAGCTTCTAGAGTATGGAGGCAGTGACTGCTTGTTCCCCACAGTGCTTGGTTACAATATTAGAATTTTCTTAAATGAGAGGGAATTTGTTAGTGATTACCTTATATCAATTTTGGGGAACAATTTAAATGTCTACTTTTTATAGTCAGAGATATAAGCAAGAAATGATCCAGGTTAAGTTAGCCTTGCTTGTCTTGCAAAATAAGCTAAATTAAGTTTTGCTTGTATGGCTAAACTGGTTTTGTCTGCTTAGAGTATTTTCAAGTCTGGTCTTCTGTTTTGATTTTTAACAGTATGAACAATATTGGAGTGTTCAAGAAACAGAAAATTATGACAGAAAGCAACTGCCGGGAGAATTTTTAGCAATTAGGCATAGTTCTTTAATTCCCAGTTGGCATTTGAATGAAAGAGACTTCTTGGTGTTCCCAAACCTCAGGAAGATAAGAAACAGAAGTAGCATTTATTTAATTACTATTAGGAGTGACACCTGGTGTCTGGCTCTGGGGGACTATAACTACACCCTCACAACTTCTCTCTGAAGCACAGGTTATTGTTCTCATTTTATAGAAAAGGTTGAAAGATTTAAAAACCTGCTCAAAGATACATAAACAATGGTTGATGCAGGATTTGAACCAAGTCGTTCTGATTCTAAAGTCCTGTTGTTTCTTAGACTTCATTGCTCTGTATTATTTACTGGAAAGTCCTGGTGTTGGAATGCACAGAGATTCATCATAAAAGCTGAGTCACTGACAAAAAAATGAATGTAATAGGGGAACTGAAAATGATCTGGTTGGAGAAAAAAAGAATAACCTTAAGAATTATTTTTAGAAATTGTACATTAAATCTGTGGTTCTCTTCTAGCCCAATCAAGAGTCTCTTCTCAATAGTACAAAGAGCTGAAGAGTTTCTTATTTCCTCAGCTTACATTCTGCCACTCTGTACAGCTCTTGTCGAGACTCGAATGGACATTTTTGGCTTGGTGGAATGCCCGGTAGCCTATGGCTTGATCTTGGGAGTACACTCCTTCCATGGGAGGCCCCAAGTTTCTAACGAATCCGCAAGCAGAATTATCTTATAGACATTCTTGCCTGTTTCACAACTTAGATTGTGCCATTTCCTTATTATTTCCTTATTTAGGGCTGTGTGACTATGGTCATGCATAAGTGGTTTCCATGGTGCCAGGTACACAGTAACACTGGTGATTTCCTACCACATTTAGAGCCTGGAAAGAGAACTAGGAGTAATAATGTGGTAAACGTCCACTAGAATCATACTGGAAAATAATCCTGATCATCAGTGTGCAGCTTCACTACTGCACTCGTCCTTACTTGAAACAGATAGCTTGTGTTGTTATGTCCTCTTACTCACTGTTGGTCAGTCCGTTAGTTATTCGGCCAGTCAATCTTTCAACAAATGTTTATTGAACTAACGACTATGTGCCAATGCTCTTCTAGGTACTAGGGCCATATCAAAGAAAAAGAGTTAGGAACTAAGAAATACATCAGCGAATAAAACGTAAAGTTCCTTCTCCCTCCTTGAGGGAGAGACAGCCAATAGACACAAACATGAGAACATTCTAGAGCATACTAAAAGGAGTCAAGTGCTCTGGGAAAGATAGAGCATGACAGTGAGATATGGAATGCTGGTTCATATGTACAATCTTTAATAGGTGGGCTTTACTGAAAAGGTGACATTTGGAGGACTCGACTGAGTAACCTACGTAGCTCTCTGAAGGAAGGGAGTTCAGGCAGAGGCAACAGCAAGTGCAAAGCTGCCGAGGCAGGAGCATGGCTGGCATATTCATGAAAGACGGGGCCATTTTGTCAGAATGAAGTGAGCAGGGGACAGTGGTAGGTTACAAGTTTAGAAACATTATAGGGACCCTGATCTCAGAGAACTTTGAGGCCATCGTAAGGAGTCTGATGGGATTTGGGGCCTTTTGGGGAATTTTGAGCAGAAAAATGGCATCTGAATTTTAGGACTTCACTCCTGTTGTTTGTTGAGAATATGCTATAGCCAGGGAAGGGTAAAAGCTGAGAATACAGTGGGATGGTTATTTCAATAATCTATGTAAGAGATGATAGTGGCTCAGACCAATGGTGGTAGCAGAGTAATTGTTAGCAGTGGTTAGATTCTGGATATGTTTTGATTTTTGAATCAAAAGGATTTCTTGATAGATTAAATGGGGGTGTTTGAGAGCAAGAGAGGAGTCAAGGCGCACTCTAAGGCTTCCGGCCTGAGCCATCATGCAGATGGGTTGTCATCAATAGAGCTAAATTGGACCAGGTTTTTGGTGTGTGACAGACAAAATGCAACAATTAGGGAGATGATTTTATTCAGTCTGTTGTAACAGGCAGAAAGGTCATTAATGAGGACTATCTCAAAGGAAAAGAAAGGGGCCTTGGGAGAGAGGCAAGTAGGCAAGGGAGACATCAGGTGTGTTATGGGAATCCTGGGGAAGAATGGACAGGTCTCTTATCTGCTTTGTGGTTAGCTCTTTCTTTGAACACAAAAGGATGGGAGTAGAGGGCTCAGGAAAGGTAAATCATATATGGGGGGAAAAGCAAAAGTTTAGTGTGGGACTTAATTAGGCTTAGGTTTGAACTGGTAAACTTCCTAGTGAAAATCCCTTCAACATTTCTTTGCCTGACATCAAGATGTTTGCTGTATCCAGCCCTAAATTCTCACGTTGCATGTAAAAAATATGAGATCTGAAGAAACAATTTCATTTATTTGTGGATCAAGTCTGGGTTACTTTTTTTTATATACATATTTTTGTTTTTAACAGCTTGCATATTACTAAATGATCCATTTTTAATAAAATAGAGCCAGGTTTTCTTCATCTGACACTTCTGATAGTCCATGTCTTGGGGATAGGATTCATGAACCATGAAAGACTGCTGAGTGCTTGCTGTTAATTGATTTCATATTCACACCTACCCAGATATATGATATGTTCTCTCTCCTTTAGGTACATAGATGTCCAGTGAATTAGAAAAACCGTGCCTTTCTTTAGTAAATTTGCCTAAAGCTGCATGAAAGCCTTTTTGATAACTATACTGGGGGTGCCAAAAAAAATGTGTACACATGACCTGTATTCATCTTTTGTTATTGGTATATATTGAGTATTACAATTTTAATACAGTTTTTTCCTTTCTTAAAATGTGTACACATTTTTTTCTTTGGCAGCTTCTGTATGCAGTAAAATACGTGAAATGGTGCATTTATAGTTTTATAGGTTATTGGTCTACCTTTTCTCCAAGTGTCCTACCAACACCTCTCAGAGTGCCTCACATTTCATCTGTAAATTAGGACAGCCAAAGTTTGATCAAAGCAGTCAGAGAAGTGATAAGTAATGTAGGCCTTTTAGGGAAGAGACTAGAAAAAAGAAGTCTGCAAATCATATGTATGTGGCATGAGAAAAGAGTGAGAATACAGATATGTTAGGTAGGAAAGGGCATGTTGAGTTTAGAAACATTAGAAGTTAAATTTAAGGCACAAAAGATAAAAAGAGTGAGAGCAAACTGTAGTTTTGTCCAAGGACAAAAGGTACTTGTGAAATATAATAACACTATAAACAAGCTCTGTTTGCAGGTCTGGGAATCTGATTTAGACTATTCCCTTAATTTTGGGGAAAGGATGACTTGGCTTTAGAACAATCCATAGTTGGAATCTATTTTAGTATTATTATTATTACCTGTTTTAGGCTTTAGAAAGGCATAATTTTAAGCAAATTCTCATAACTGACACTGGAAATGAGCTCAGAAACAGTGTAAACTGCACTATTTCTCACTTAATTCTCATGACAGTCCTATAATCCCAGATACTCTTATTTTCTGCATTGTGCAGATGAAAAAATTTAGAAGGTGAGGTAATTTACTAAGTCATACTTTGTGTGTGTGTGTACAGAAGGAAGAGGTAGGATTCAAACTCATGTCTGTGACTCTAAGGTCTCTTAACCATTACACCTAGTACGACTTTCCATTTATGTATTATACAAGAGTTCCATCATTCTTTGCTTTGTCTTCTTTTTTTTCTGGATTAACAATTTTCCTGTAACTTTTGTAGTGAAGGGATTTCTTTTTAAACCTTTCATTAATTCTTCGATTCTCTTCTGAATTATATAATTTGTGTCTCTTTTATTACATAATGCTCCCAGAATGAACTTCACTTGGTACTAAATGAAAACAGTGAAATGAAATTCACTCATGCACTCCTGTGTAGTTCTATGAAATTTTATTATGAGCGGAGATTTGTATAACTATTGCCACAGTCAAGATACAGAATTGTTCCATCACTACAAAGAAATTCCCTGATGATACTCCTTTATATTTGCACAACTTCCCCCTACACAGTCCTTTTGCCTGTACCCTGGCAACCACTGTTCTTCATCTCTGTAATTTTTCAAAAGGAATCATATAGTATGGAACCTTTTCAGATTGCTTTGTTAAATTCAGCATAGTGTCTTGAGATCAACCCAAGTTGTTTCAGGTATCAACAGTATGTTCTTTTTTGCATCTTAGTAGTCTTCCTTTTTATGGATGTACCACCGTTTGTTTGTTCATTCACCTGTTGAGGGACATTTGAATTGTTTCCACTTTTGAGCTATTATAAATAAAACTACTATGAATGTTTTACAAAAAATGCTATATGTAATGAAGAATGAAATGTATAGAATTTTTGTGTTAGTGATACATTATTGATATCTTTAATTTTTCTCATGCTCTATAGTAGTCTCTTCTCATTCGCATTTTATAGCACTCACTGTTTTCAAAAACATTGTGATTCTCCTAATGATTTATAAATTTAATTATTATTAAAATCTTCACTCCAAGCTTTTAATGAAGACATTGAATGACACTGGCTTCTAAAGGACTTCTGTGGAATTATAAGTAGCATTTTCTACCAATCAGTTTATCTCACATTTCTAATTTATTGTCTGGACTTGGATTTTTGCCAAATGGCATGTTTGATTTTTTTTCGTTTGTTTCTTTTTTACTTTTTTTTTTTTAAAGCAATGTTGTCCAATCAATAATTTCAGTTTCTCCCATCTCTTGTCACAGAATAAATTACACACATTTAATATTGGCTTAAATAATAATTTCTAGATATAGCTATTTTGGTTACAGGAGCTTTAGGTCATTTTGCCTTCCAGGTTCCCAAATTCTAATTGTCCCCAAAGGTTGCCTACAAGGGCTAACTCATTTAATCAGACTGTGTGTACCTGCAATACTTATAACCTGGTGACTTCAGGAATGCAGTTGCAGCCTTGGATCCTGGAGCTGGTCAATACTGGGTAATCCAATAAATGAGTCAATAAAGAAATTATGAAGCCAGTTGCATGTTGTAGCTAAATCTTTGAGAAAAAGACAATTCAATATTTAGCATATCATTGAATTCACTGTCCAAATTTACCTTTCTAACATTTATCACCAGGAATCTGAATCTTGGGATATCCTTTGACTTTTCTACGCTTCTTTGCAAGGTACTCCATGTTAACTCACTGATTTTTCTTAAACTGTCAAGACTGATGTCAAGGAAGACATCAATCAAATACCATTTTCCAATGTGAAACTTCTAGCCTCTGAGTTCTGCCAGAACAGATTTATTATGAGTAAGTCCTCAATTCAATCTTTCTCTTCTATTTTCTTAAAAATAACTCAATAAAATGGAGCTTGAAGGAAACTGTTTCTTTCTTTTTTTTTTTTGGTTATCCTTCAAAGGATGTTTCTAGTCAGGAGGGTTAAAAACTAAAGTAATGTGACATTTTAAATTGAACAGGAAGAAGAACTCTGTTATGTACCTTTTATTACTCTCCTTTGTTCGAGAATAATAGGTAACTGATAGAACACTTGGAGCTTTCCAATCATCTACCCTCCCATGTCTGGTTTGACAAGTGTACAGTTTGCATCGTCATACTATAATTTAGAGCTGTAAGAATCCATGCTGTTCTGAAGTGAATTATGGAACAATTGTTTTAGGATTTTTTTTGTTTAAACTTTTGATTATATTATGACCATATGAATTCTTAACTGATTCATAAAGAGTGCTAAGCTTGCTACTTTTTTATAGGCACATTAGAGACAGTTAATCATATATTATTTGTGGTTGCTGGACATCAACAAAATACTTATTGAATAAACAAGTATTTATATAGGGAAAATAGAGACTTTCTGGTTTATTATTTTAAACACATATTATTAACAAAACTACAGAGGGTACATTTTAAAAACGGAAAAAACTATTAAAATTGTAATACTCAATATATACTGATAACAAACAATGAATACAAGTTACGTAAATCATGTTTGACTTCTGCAATTACAAGAGGTCCTCAAAGTGGTTACCATCAGCGTCTGGATACTTCTGATTATGGCGAACTACTGCTTGAGCAGCGTTGACCAGTGTCCACTTGCATACATTTTTTTGGCACCCCTGGTATTCAAGTAATCTTTTCTCGAATAACACACACAGAAAAAGGAAATGAATGATGTCACATCAGAAATATATATAACTAATGAACTGTAATATATCTGCCAGCTTTTTGGTATGTAGATGAGCCTGAAGGAAGAACATTATTCAGAAAAATGCTTACTGAGAAACCCTTGGTACTGGAAGAGCAATTCATTTTATTTCTCTTTATAGTGGTCAACTCTCCTCACTTTCGTAGCATATATTTTTATTAGTTTGCAATGCAGGAAATATAATAAATAAGAAAATTAACAAGTAAGCAAGATAATTACAGATCACAGTAGTTTTTGTTTTAGAAAGGTACTAGGAGAGACTGAGTACATAGGGAAGGCACTGTATGTGAGGAGACATGGAAGTTGGAGCTCCACTCATGGAAAAAGCCAAGAGGGAAGCAATTTAGGCAGAAGGAACAGAAGGTAAATTCACTTTCAGATAAGAAAACTGTCAATGATCAAGGAACATAAAGGGGCAACAATGACTGGAGACGGTGAGAAATGAGAGGAGCAAAGAATATGAGCTGAGATAGGAGAGACACACAGCATCAGATCATGTAGGGACTTGGTAAAGGCTTGGATTTCTTTCCACGTGCAATGGCAAGTGACAGGCATGGGAGTGATAAAATCTGATTTATGTTTAAAAAGATCATTCTGGCTGCCTAAACGTTACAAATTCCTATAACCATTTCTCACAGGAGTGATTTGCGTTGTTTCTCTTGGTCCCACCCTACTCACTAAACATGCTCTAGTTTTTCTACATTCTTCTCCAGAAGGGAGCCCAGAGCTGAAGGCAGTGCTTCGGGTGTGGTCTACAATCACGTAGAATAAGGTGAAAGAATCACCTCTCTTACCTGGGATGGTCTTCCATTAATGTAGCTGAAGATTGAGATTTCCTGCAAGGTTGGAAATCATATAAAGAAGCTCGTTAGAAACAAACGTTAATAAACTCTGTTCAAGGGCTTATAGCAGTGGCTCTCAACCTTGCCTGCCCATTAGAATCACCTGGGGAGCTTTGAAAAATCCTTGGTATCCAGACATCCCAGACCAGTTAAATCAGAGTATCTGGAGGCAAGCCTTTAAACATCCCCAGGTGGCTTTATTATGCACCCAAGGCTGAAAACTATGACAGAACAGTGAGACATGCGTTCCCAAACTTTAATATACAGATGAAGATCTTGTCAAAATGCATATTCTGATGCCATGGGTCTGGGGTAGGGCCCAAGAATCTGAATTTCTTAGTACCTTCAGGTGATACCTTTGCTGCTGGTTTAAGAACCACACTTTAAGTAGAAAGGGGCTAGTCCAAACATTCTCATAACATATACCAAAATCACTTTGAAGGCTTGTTAAAACATAGGTTTCTGGACCCCACCCTCAGAGATTCTGATTCAGTGGTCCAGGGCTAGAGTGAGGCCTGAGAATGTGCATTTCTATAAAGTTCTCACATGATGCTGATGATGCTGGTCTGGCGACAACACTTTGAGATCCATGGGGCTCTCCAATGAGGCGGAAACATGTGAACTATCGGCTCTGATATTTAGAGCACAGACTTTATAATTTTGACTTTCATTACCCAGAAAACTTTTTCATCTCTTTTGGTTCTTCCCCAAATTTTTTCTAGGCACACTGTTATGTATATTCTCCACAGGAAAATGCTATTTTGAATTATGTCTTTCTTACAGAATATGAGTTTTATGAGGACCGAAACCTTATTGGTCTTAGTCATTACTATATTCCCAGTACCCAGCACAAAATCAGGAGTAAATAATGATTCATTGAATGAATAAACAATGAGAAAAAGAGAAGACTTTGGGTACCATGAGAATTATTTTGGGCAAACACTGTGTCACACAGGGTCTCTGGTCCCGCTCCCCGCATAAGAACACAGGATATGGTGAGGCCAAAAAGGAACACCCACTGAGCCTTAGATAGGGGAGTCTGTGGGGACAGAGCCCCAGAAAGCAGTTTCCAGGTTCTCAGCCTCACATACAAAGGTGCTGGCTCAGGTAGTCAATGGCCCTCAACTGTGATTGGATGGCCATCTGCTGTGGCTAGTTGGCCGTCAGCTATAACCAGTGAGCCATTGGCCACTAATATAACTGCTATGGCTTTGCTAGCAGAAAATGGGGGCTAGCAAGAAGATGGTGGCTGAGCCTGCAAGCAACGCAGTGAGGGTTGCAAACAGTGTGGCTCCTGCTTCCTGTGTCTCCAACCCAGCGCCAGGAGTGGGAGCTGACACCCCACATGACACCCTGCATGACAGAGTCATACCGCTATATTCTCGCTGGCAGCTGGGTTGGAGACACAGGAAGCAGGAGCCACACGATCTGCAACCTGCTGTCCACTTCTCTGCCAACCAACCCACCCCACTTGCTACCTGCAATCCGCGCTTTTCTGCCAACCAACAACTCACCAGCCAACTAGTATAGCCACAGTAGTTATAGCAGTGGCTAATGGCTAACCAGTAACAGCTGATGACCATCTACTACACGAGCCAGCACCTTTCCAGGTGAGGCCGAGAACCTGGAAACTGCTCTCTGGGACTCTGTCCCCACACACTGTAACCAAAAAGGGAACATTGCAAGGAGACAGATAATAGATTCACAAAATTGAAAGAAGCCATAGGCAGTCAGAGGAAGAAGCAAGTTGTAAGTGGATGGGTACAAGTCTCAGCTGGAGGGCATTTGGCAGGGTTGTCAATGAGGTGACGAGCATTTGGAAGGCGTTTGGCTTCAATAATCACTGATGTCCTACTCAATCTCATGACTCTAAGAGAATGAAAATAGAGGAGGGCGGCTAAGGACAGGTGCACTGTCAATAATGAGAAGAGAGCAGACAGCACCACAGCAACGGAGAAAGGCAGAAATCTTAAAAGTTAGGCACAAGACCTGAAAAGGACAACAAGAGAGCCTGGTTTTTGTGTGTGTGTTAGAGCAAACAGCTCTATGCTCATCAGTTGGTCTTAAGGTCACCATTGTATCATTGCATAATATCACAATTAACATTTTCATAATAACATTTATATTTTTGTTTCTTAAAAGTGTGACATGTTCATTGTCATTTTTCATTTTGTAAAAATATTGTAAATGTTGCATATTTATTGATCTACACTATTTAACGTCTTTTGAATGTACATTATATAAGTAATCATTTATGAAACCAATTTTATGGGAACATCCTTGTAGTCAAATCTTTATGCATCTTTATGATCATGTGATAAAGATAAATTCCTAGTCATGAAAATATTAGTTGAAAGAATATCCAAGTATTGTAGGCTTTAATAATGTTATTTATAATGATAACCTGGAGTCATTAATATTCTTTGTTTAGAGAGTCAGGCAAGTAAGTGATTTATTCTGGAAAGAATTCCACCCAAGATAACTAAGAGTATGTAAAATTATGAAATCAACTTTCAAAAAAAAAAAGTTGGTCATCCAGAAATATCAATTCACCAAAAGTCCCATAGTCAAGATGCTATACTCTTTGTCTAAATCTCGTACATGCATTTATATTGCTCGAATAAAATTGTGGTTAATAGTATAGATAAGCTACATATTATCTCATTAGCCATACTGGCACTATCCACTCCAGCAGTGAAAATGTATTGTCATAATTAAGCTTAACTCTTTTCTAGTAATGAAAAAAGAAAAGTAAGAAAGAGATTAGTGGGCTAAGATCTCATTCATTGATGTGTACAATATCCATGTATTGAACGGATGCTTCAACCTCCATTTCATTTGATATTTAGACTTATTCCTGAGGTTTCCAGTCAGCAAATCTCATCAGAAGGGTTCAGCAGAAATTCCATAGGAAGGCCTGGGACCCTAAGTAATTAGTGGGACCCTAAGTAATTGCACAGAATTGTACCAATTAAATACTAAGGTAGTTTCTTCTGTAAGATAGCTCTACCTCACTTTGGATATTCAGCTGTTTCCTTGTTGTTGTTGCTGTGTGCTGTGTTTTATCATTAAATTGTTTATCAATGAGCTCAATGCTTACAGCTAATTTGGGCAATTAATTACTTGAGTGGCTGTTGGAGACTCTGACAGAGAATCAAAGTCTGACTAATCAACATGTTCACAGCAGTTCAATTATACAGTTTGCTATTGCTACTTCCAGTTACATTGTTAGAAATTTGGAGGAGGATTTCTTAACCAGTTGATAACATGGTCTGTGCTTCTTTTCTGGGTCATGATGAAATCATCAGTGATCTCTCTGAGTCCTCAAATTCTTCTAGTTTACTTTTAATTATCTGTGTTCTTCACTCCATCTATTTAGTCCTTTGCCAAAATTTTTTTTACTTGCCGTTATCTCCTAAATTTGCTTTTGTTTCCCTGTCACTATAGTCCTCTATCACATTCTCATTACCTCTTGCTTGAATTATCAGCTTATACAATGTTTGTTGAGAATGGAATTAAAAAAAACACTGATTATTGAGGACTTTCTTGTAAGCTAGGCATCATGTAGATATATTTCAAACCTTATTTAATTTTCACCGACATCATGAAATTTATGTTACTATTTCTATTTTGCATATGGGGACACTGAGGTGCCAAGATGTTCTATACAGTAGACAGGTAGCTAGTTTGGACGTAGTTGTGCTTGCTTTCTAGCTCTCTCCACCACCCCACACGCACTGCCACTACAATTAGTTTTAGTACCTACTATGTTCCAGAAATGAAATTGACTAGGCTCTGTGATATGAAATAAATAAGACATAATCTCTTTCCTGGGAGAGCTCTTATTTCAGAAGGAAAAAAGGCCTACACACAAATAAGACAATTCTGTAACACGAGGACATTTGGAAAGCGGTAGAATGAGTAGACTCAGAGAAAATAAGGCAGATGGTTTGAAGACCAGGAATAATCCATGCATGAGTAAAGAAAAGAGGAAGAGGTATATCAATAAGATCTGGCAAGAGCAGAGAAAATTAAACACTGTGTGATATGGAAAGAATAAAATCCTATGATACCCTTTGCCGAAAGCTGTGTTTCAAAATAACACCGAATGGCAGACATATGGTCTGGCTGGATATAGGGATTCAATCAATGCCAACTGGAGCTGGGGTTTCTCTGTCTCTCATCTCTACATTGTTCTTGGTTGACTTTGACTTCCAGGAGGGCTCGCCCCTCATGATCAGCAGCAGCTGTTAATCTTTTTGTGGTCTGCTCTTCAAACTCCGTGCAAAAGAGTGAGAACCTTTGTCCTTGGATTCCTAGAAGTATATCTGTCTCTAATTGGGTGAGGTGCCCATCATTGAACCAATCAATACGGGCCAGGGTAATGCACCATGCTGATTGGCTGAGGTCTGTGTGCACACGCCCTAAGCTATCTGTGGAGGTTCACCTGAGGTACATGTGCTGAGAGGGTGGAGAACCATCATCAGGGCACTATTACCAAGAGGAACAGGAGTGGGTGCTGAGTGGTGAAAACAGACATTCATGGATGTCATTGTTCTCCACACATGTGGCTTTTCTAGTGTTCCCTTTTCATTTCAGGTCCAGTTAAATGCACCAATGCCTTCTTAGTTCAATTCCATCCAACAATCAAGTACTGAGTACTTGTCTTATGCCTAGACATGTGTTAGACCCTGGGGAAATAGAGCTGAAAATACATGGATCCCACTTTCAAAAAGCTCATAGGCAGGGCGTTGGGATGGTTCAGTTGGTTAGAGCACAAGCTCTGAACAACAGGGCTGCCGGTGAGATTCCCACTATGGCCAGTGAGCAGCGCCCTCCACAACTAGATTGAAGGACAATGACTTGGAGCTGATGGGCCCTAGAGAAGCACACTGTTCCCCAATAAAGTTTATTAAAAAAAAAAAAAAAAAGCTCATAGGCAACAAAACATTTCAACTTTCTTTTCTATAACTAACTTACATTTCCTTCCATTTTCTTGACATAATTGAATCCTTTGGCCTCATCAGTATTGGCTGCCTTAGGTATTAGGTTTACAGGACAACCTACTCTTTTTAGCTTGTTTTCTACAAGTTCTCAGCTTTTCAGACAACTGCTTTCAGCAAAGAGTCCTCCAATGGACGTTGCTTTTTCAAGGGCAAAAAGGATATTGAGAATTCATGAATTTATCTGTTTAGCCTCAAGTAGTGTCACATACATTGGTGACAGGTAGAAATAATGGAAAAGAACTCAACAACCTTCATGAACTGCATTACTATTTAACTACCTCTATTCTTAAAGCACCAAAGTACCTTCATAAATTTTTCTTTAACCTGTCATATAAACTGTCAGATTTTACATATTTTTGCGATGCAGCTCATTTTGTCTTCAAAATTTGAAAAAGCTTCCACCAAACCAAGTGCCTTGTGGCATGACCTCCTGACACAATCCAATCAAAATTTATTTTTTATAAAAAGAGATTTCAGGAGATACTTTAGAGCCAAGGATTATGTCTGTTTTAACGTTGATAACTTGTTCACTTATGAAAGTCAAAAATGTTACTTGCTATTTACAATGTGACTTAAATAATTCAAACTCCCAAAGAAAAAAAATTTTTTGTTGTTTAACTTCATTATTATTCGTAGTTCCTTGTATCCAGATCTTTGTAACTAGTGTTTTTTTTTTTTTTCCTTCTTTCCGATGTCCATCATGACTTTGGTAGTTCCTTGTCCTTCCTCCTGATCTATCCATCTCCTTCTTTGTAGGCCTCTTTACCTGATGGTACCTCAATTTTTATGGTGGATCTTTTTCATTTATTTTGTTTTTCCTTCTTTTTCTCTCATTTTGTGTCTGTTAGTATCACATGTATATATATATATATATATATATATATATATATATATATATATATATGCATACTTATATACATATATATGTATGTCAGTATGTATTTGTCTATTAAGCTTTACCTAGTTAAAACAAGAACATTGCATTTAGTAATACAAGGATGAATATCACCATTTCATAAAGAGGGAGCAGAATTTAACTGATTGATGTAAAGTCTCATAATTAGTCAGTTCCCCAGGTGGCAGTAGAAAGAAGTTTTTCTTGATATGTATTTCTAATAAAAGTAATTAAAATTTCTTGCTTTTTATGTTTATGCCCATGCTATTAGGTACATACAAATTCATGAATATTATTTCTTCTTAGTGGGTTCTTCCTTATATCATTATATAGATTTCTTCTTTGTCTTGGTTAATGACTTCTCATCTCATTTTGCCTAATAGTAGTATTGTTACTCAAGCTTTTTACAAGACCAGTATTTTGATAGTATCTCTGTTCCTTTCCCTTTATTTTCAATTTTCCAATTTGGCTTGGTTTTAGTGAGGTTTTTTTTGAAAGCAGAGCATAGGTTGAAATTAATAAAAAAATTAGTTGATAATGCTATAATTTGAATTATTGAAGTTTTGGGGTAGCAATTCATATATTTGGGCTATTTCTACTATCTTTGTATTCTGTGGTTGTTCTTTTTTCTTTTCACCTTGCTTGCTTTCTACTAGATTGATACAAATTTTCTTATTCTGTTATTTGAAAGTAGATTGAGTAAGCATTTATATCAAGGGGAGGGAGGGATGGTATTTGTGAAGAGGAGACATTATAATTTTGAGGTTAAGATAACAGATTGTGTCATCCAAATGTGTGGGCTACAATCCTGGTTCCACTGTGTATTAGCTCTGTGATGCTAAGAGGGCACTAAACCTTTCCAAGTCTCATATTCTTCACCAACAGCTGGTAATAAGATTCCTATTACAGAGGAGACTTATTTTTATTCAGAAAAAGACCTTGATGGCCACTTGGTATAGATAACAAATCCCTTAAAGTATGAACAAACATATTGCTCCAGGGCAAGATAATGAGATAGTAAGTTTCTCTGTAGGAGAAAATAAAATACACTTTTTTTTTTTTTTTTTGCTTCTGTATGAAGCATGGTGGTATGAGGCCAAGACATGATGAAGGAGGACTAAGCACTGAAAATTCTCCAGTTGTGCTGTGGCTGAAGGATATCTTAAGAATTAAATGCATAATGTTTACTTTAAAGTTGCTTATTTTCCAGAACTGTGATTCTGTCTTATTTCCACAGCCCCAAAACTGCAGTTGATGTCACTAAACTTGTCAATGGCTTATATGTATTTACCATTTTTCATGGAAATGGGATAATGAAGCAGTCCATAGACTGAATGAAATCATCAGAACTGGTAGAACGAGCCAGAGATGAAGAAGAAAACATAACATCCTTGGGTATTTATAGAAATCCCAAGGAGGGCTTCAGATGTCTATAGAGATTTGAGCCTATGGTATTACCTAGAAGACCCCAAGTTAACAAGTGATTACAAAAATGAGGTGGGGTAGGAGGTAAAGTGAGCAAAGCTCTTGTTTAAGTGGGAGGACACAAAAGATGGACTGAAGGCACCTGTGAGATCATATTGAAGGGCTGCTTGAGAGTATATCCACAGTTTGATCATTTGTAGACTAATTCTCACCACAAGTATTGACAGTAGATTCTCGTTATTCACAGTAGTGCTGTTCTATAAAGTTGCCTCAAACAGAATTAATGAATACTAAACTAGGGGAAAACCGGGTTAGGTCCCTGGGAGCCACTGGTCACAACATTGATCAGTGTGCGATGGATCAATACATCACCTTATTTTATGTGTGTTTCTGTTTAAAGACATCTTATTTAATATAACTGTTGATTCATTAACATTGAACTCATGGCCACCAGTACATAACTCATGCCTGGTGGAAGCTTAGCCAACACATGTAGTTTCTGTCTGAGTCACATCAAGCATTAGTGTGCTTAGGAACATTGCAGAGAGCTTTATTACTTTGCTTGGGGGCTATTTTAAATAGCAAAACGACCAACAAAAAGTAAATATGTGAAAAACATGGCACTAAATGGACCATGAAAAGGACACTTGTTTATAATATAAGAGCTGAAATAAGAAGGCAGAGGGTCTCCTTGTTCAACCTCAGCTGGGAATGTGGCCATTAGACGACTCAAATTTTTTTGCTGCTCTGTGCACGTCTGTGACTGTGACAGCACAGCAAGTATTGACTGGATTACAAATAAATTTTAGCAAGTTGGTGAATTTGCAAGTATAGAATCAATAAATAATGTGGACCGATTGCATTTTTCTTTTGACAGGTATCAATATGTGCCTAGGACTGGCAGCCACAGTAAAATCTTCTAGTCTATTTTTAATATTCTAAATGAAAAGAAAAAAATAGAATGTGATCTTTAATTATATCCTTCTATTAAAACATGGTTAGAAAAAATAAGACTTGTTTAGCAACTCTGCTTCTTTTAGAGGTTCTGCTTTTGTGCAAAATGTGCATCTACTCCAGAAAACTGAAGGAACAAGTTCCTAAAAATTTAAAGCTTAGAAGTTTACAGCCTTATGAGTTCTTTCTAACTGACTAAAAACTGCAGAAAATTTTGGAGTAATTTGATCCATTAAAATCAATTTCACCCTGTATTCCCAAAAGTCCCAACTGCTTTTTAAATCTGAATGTCTAAAAACATTTATGAAACTACAGCAATTACTAACAGAATATATAAAAATTTGCAGGTACTAAAGATTCCCCCTTTGCACCCTCAAATTTAAAGTAAGTCACACAGTTATCTAATTCAACAATTCAAACTGCATTGCCTGGATCAAAAACGTTAACAATCACATTAAGAAAAATTTAAAGACATTAGTGATAAAAATATAGTATTAGGTATCTAACTTCAGAGAAAGAATAATTTTTTACAAACAACTTTGGCAGCCAGAGTCTATCGATTGTTCTCACATCTCTGTCTCTCTCTTTCCCTTTTATTATTTTTGGGCAGCCAGGATTCATCCAATATAAAAATTATTTACAGCAACAGGGAACACTCACTCTTATTTTCTAAAAAGTTTTTATATGTGGTAGCATTAGGGTAAGCTGCAAGGAAGGACATAGTATGTCTTTTTCATCCAGTGTCTGCATCAGAATAAGACTGTTGAGCACAAGACAATTGAGTAGTGACTGCCTTTTAAACGTTAGAAATGAAGCTCTGAGGGATGTGGATGAAGCTCTACCAGGGATGTGGAAGGAGAGAACTTGATGGCATCACAGTGGGTAGATGACTAGTGTCTTTCCCTTAGGGGGTAGGTACTAGCTCACTCTGCAGGATTTGTGCCTTGATTGTTTTGTCTAATGGAGCCATAATCTCTGTCTCGGCCTTCCTTTTCTCCAAGTAATGGATGTCTTTAATTTTGTAGTTCTAGGATTAGGAAAGCACTCTGTGATATAATATAGATAATAGATCTATATTAACTGGACCATTAGAGAGCTTGATTTTACAAATGTGGCCTCATTAGCACCATGCTTGACCTGAATGCACTAAACGTAGCACCTAATACTCTTGTCTGCACGTGGTAAAAAGCGTAAGCAGTAAATATTTGTTGACATGAATTGAATTGAAGTGGACACAACATATATAGATTAAAAAATCCCTACCTATTTGGGGTTTTGTTGTTGTTGTTGTTTATTTACTGCTATTTGGATTATTAGATACTACACTGGGTGACCAATGAAGGCCATTAGCTATATGAGCAGGTTAGATACTAACATGTTTAGGACTTTTGGCCTCTTGGGAGGCAGGATCACATAGGCAGAGTCTTTGGAAGCTGCTTTCAGTAATATAAGATCTCATTATATAGGTGGAGATTTATCTATTTATTATCTATCTATCTATATCTATAGATCTCTACCTATATCTATAGCTATATAGACAGAGACCATGGCCATATCAATGAGAAGACAGTTTAATCAGAGATAAAAAATGATATAAAATATACAAGGACACAAATTATTAACTCCTTTACCTTATTATTTACCTAACTCCTTTGTATCTAGCCCAGGGAGTGGGTTTTTGTTTATTCTTAAGGATTCTGGTTGAAGCCTGTCAAAACTAACCAGACCAAAGGCCATAGGGGCTGTTAACAAATAGGAAAATACATGCTTTGACTTGGTTAGGAAATGCTTAAAACATTAATCATGCTCATATCACTTGACTAAACTGTCTACTTCCCTGTTTTATTTCAATCTCCATTCAGTTGTTAATAAAGAGAAAGCATTCTGCAGTACAGTTTATTTTCTACTTGCCTGACTTCTCTTAATGTGTTCTGCTTTGTCTTTGAAAGATAAGTACAGAAATTTGCAGTGATTTAAAGGAATAGAGAAACTTCTAAGCCAGATTCTATACTTCCCTATGTGACTTAGAAAGAGGACGAACCCATTAATGCAAGATTTGATTTTCTAATAGAAGCACTGGACTTATTGAAGCAGACATTTGTAAGTAGTCCATTTACTCATGGTAGGCATTGCTCTTGCCTCAGGACCCTCACACACAAATGGCAAGAATAACTTAACTTTCTTACTTGCAATCAGACATGATCTACCTTTCCTGATCATGCTCAGCATTGACTCATAGTTTCATTTATCTACAGAGAGACGATGATCAAGGAAAGGGAGGGACTCGACGTAGTATATTACTGAGCACCTACCATGTGACAGATCATATGTTAGACTATTCTAAGCATATTATCATATTTGATCCTCCCACCAACTTATGGAAGTAAATACTATTCACCTTTTATGGTAAACGGTTGAGACTCAGAAAATTTAAATTATTTGCCCAAAATAAAATGGTTAGTAAGTGGAGATGATTGCTAAATCTGGGCTTAAAATGAAAACAAGAGCATAGCATATAGAAGGCCAAGGAAGGAAGCAGAGGAGACAATACTTATGAGTAATCTAACCAGCTTGGAGTCCTTTTGGAAAGTTTGGTTGCTTCTTTTGCAGAATCAGATGTGTACAGTTATCTGTGTCCTTGTTCTTTTTGCTAAATTCATTTCCCTCTCACAATAGGGAAGGTTTTGCTCATTTAAAGGCCATGTTTTTAAAGCTACTGACCTAGAATTGTCATCACATTCTTCCTCCTTCAAATAGTCTGAGTAGTAAGATAAATATATTCTCTATCATTTTACTGCTAGCCAGGTGGACTCTTCAAACAAAGGGAATAATACATAATACATCGTGATAAATTTGTCATTCCCTTTGCCTCCAGGATGGAAACTTTCTCCCTAAAATATGCATGGGGTGTAGTATGTCCACTCCGAATAGAAGTAGCCCATATGAAAAGGCAGGAGTCTAAAACCATAAAAAAATGGAGTAAAGAAGACTATTAAATAAATGGGTAAGTAGAAAAGACACAAGGTAGTTGGATTTAGGAAAGAGAAAGGGGTAGAAAAAAGAAGTAGAAAATGCCCCTATGGACCTTTCCCTCAGAACATGCTAGAAGAAAAGGAGCCCAGTAGAGAGGGCTTCTCTAAATATGGAGCCAACCAAGGTTGATCTTAGTTCTCCAACCAAGGTTGATATTCCTAGTTCATGTTTCTCGGTGGTCAAGTTTCACACTACAGGGCTCTAACTCCTTAGCACTTTTAGGTTGTATGGTTTTACCTTCAGTGACCACTCAGACAGCCAGCCACTAAAGATTCAGTGCATCATTTCATGCAAATGTGGAAGTGGAGAGGATCACAGAGCAGTAAGGGTCATGAATGGGCCATGCAGGCATGGGGATTCACCTGGGCCTTCAGCAAGCTTGGAGAACTCATCAAAGGGACCAGTAAAGGCAGCTGTGGAGTAGTCCAGGCAGTGACTGGATCACTGGAAAGAATGAGATATCCTGAGAAGGCACATAGGTTTGTGTCCAATAGGCAAAGATTTTCTGGTTCATCTTGTTTCTAGCCAGCCAGTATAAGAGAGAACAGAGAGGAGCATATCTGGGAGGTTTTTATGAGATAGGCCTTCAAGGCAAATATCACTTCTGCTCACATTCCATTGCCTAGAACTTAGCCACATTTAATTGGTGGGAGGCTGGGAAATGTAGTCTAGCTGTGTACCTAGAAAGAAGAGTGAAACATAGGTTTTGCGGGGCATCAGGTATATCTGCTATATATTTAAGAAAGTGAGGTCTAGAGAAATTGAGAGCCTTGCTCAAGGTCACATAACTTAGAGTCCAACTTTTCCCTATAATGATGTGCTTCTTACTTTTTGCCTCCAAAGCTATCTACAAGTCTGTGGATATGAGCATCCATATTCTGTTCCAGACGTAAGGACTGACCCTTCTGTTTGGAATTACAAGGAAAGCATGACATTTAGAAGATACATTTAATAGACCCAACCATATCTTACTTCTTTTGGTATTTTAATAGAAAATCTGGAATAATGGGAGAAGATTCAATTTACCTGACATTTAAATTGCAGTTAGAAATAATTAGTTGTTTTAACTAACAACAAAAAAAAGAGAATCTCTTGTTTGACTTTTCAGTGAACCATTAAACCATAAGACTCAAATCATGGCTCCTCTGTGACATTACAATATAGGTAGATGCTTTACTTTTTGCAAGTCTTTGAAGAAAATCAAGGCATTTTAGTTTAGCAAATATGAGTTAGACCAACCGAAAATACGTGGCCACAAACATATGTTATAAACAAAGTTATTTCAAACATTATATAACATAAAGTAAATAAGACTTTTTCTGATAGTTTAGAACATTGGTTAAACCTCACAGCTGAGGTCAATGGATAAGTACTTCATGATCTAAACAGATATGCTAGATATATCTTTGCAGCACACACTTAAAGGAAATCATACAGATCTAGTCTGCATTAGAGGGGGCTAGAGATTTGTCAAGTAAATCCTCTGAAGAGAATTTTGAAGAATAGAGAATACCATGGCATTTCTGTTGCTTTCACTCATGAGAAAGAAATGGGAGGATGGGGAGGGTAGTCCATTATCTTTTCTTCAAGTCAAGTGAGAGGGGACTCAAAACAACCATCCAGAAAATTAGTAAAGCTCTTTGGAAAACGAGGAGGCCTGTGCTTTCTCCTCGCCTGGAAAACTCTGAAGGCAGGAATCAGGCTGGTGTGTTTCCTCAGGGATTGAGCCAACAGTTGGTTAAACTGTACTCTGTAATATGTTGGGAGTCCAACATTCGAGAGTCTCCTTGTAGGCCAAATGGGCAAATGCAGAAGATAGCTAGGCTAGAGTTTTCTCAGGACCCAGTGCAATGGGGCTGAGTGTTGGGGCAAGAGAAACCCTGCAGAAGGTCCTGGGTCAGGGAAGTGTACTGGGCCGTGCAATACATAGGAAGAGCCCTGCACTGTACCCCATGGAGATTGTTGACATCAGATGTCCTTGGGTTCCAGACTCTGTTCAGTCAGGCCTTCACTTCTGCAGCCTTCATCCACCTTTCTTTTTCTAGTGGTCTCTCTGCTTTCCTGCCTTTGTCAATGGAGGTGAAAGAAGAAAAAAATTAGGAATTCTTCCAGGTAATTCTGGTACTATTTAATTGTAACAAAGTTGATGATATTCACATAGCGTTTTCTAATATTCTGTCGCCAGGTTGGTTAACCTTTTAGTGTGTTTTCATTTTTCCCTTTTCCTTAATTCTATTTTGTTCAGCATTTGCAGTGGGTACAGTTATTTTTGCAAATTAACTACTGGGTCTGTCTTGCTTCTTTTTAAGTGAGACAGTGAAATGTTTAATACATTTGTGACTTCCTTTTTCTCAGTACTGCTTGAGGAAATGGGAAAGGGAGATGCATCATTCCCAGGGTTCTTTATTTTCTTAAATATAATAGGGGATCATAATTAATGCAGACATTTTTAGATTCACAACACAACCTACAAACAATTGACCCACATTCAATTTGATTGGGAAAAAGGCGAACTAAATCCAATAAAAAATTCAATCATTTTCTTGTCCTTTTAAGATTAGTAGATGTGAATAGAACCATTTAACTCTGAAATTATTTAACCTAATGAATTAAAATTGCCACTTGACATAATAACATAGTGAAGACTACTCATATAATTATTATTATTATTTTTTTTTTTTTTGCAGAAAAGGCCATTTATACGTTTGTACATTAAAAATAAAGAAAACTTTTTCTGAGCTCTGGTGACTACACCAGCGGAAAAACCAAACAAACCAAACACCTTTCCTTCTTTCAGAAATGTTCTTTTTGGTAAGGAAAATTAGGTATTTGAGATTTTCTGCCTCTTTAGTTCTTTCAATAATGCATCATGAAAGAATATAGAAACTGTATTCTACAGAAGTTCTCTGTACAACTTGAAAATGAAAGAATGATTTAAAGAATACTAGGAAGATGTTTGAGAAGAGAACCAGTTTGATCTGATTGTTAAACTCTCTATACTTCTACGGACACAGAACAAAGCCACTGCATTTTACAACTTCTGGAGTTACCATTCACGTCGTATAGTCCCTATGAATGTTGCTTCATGGAGTTGTATGGTGTTGTGTGGTGTGCAGTCTAAGCAACGTAGTTGTTTGTGGAGGTCCTGCCGTAGAATCTCTTTTATATTACTTTCAGACGACTTCTCCAACTTCTCCTCCTCCTCCTCCTAATAACAAAAGGGTGATTCTTCTCATGTCCAGTCAATTTTAGCTTATTCTTACTGAAATATAAACAAGTTAGGTAGGAAATCTCTGCACCTCAGAGACAGCAGGAAGAGCTGCAGGAGGAGCTGGTTGGCTTGTAAAAATAACTGGGGGAGGGAGGCAAAGGATATGTGTGGGCCTGGCAAGAGAAGAAACAATACCGCCTGTGCCAAAACAATGACAGCTGGCATTCCGTGGGTTTTTGCTATGGATGAAAGTACTCAAAGTTGGGCAACTTCAATATTTTCAATTATGGGTGGCAGCTTCATTGGTCATTTGTTGGTCAGTCTTGACCAGATCCTTAACAAATATACATTGCTCACTATTATTTTTAGATCTACTCTTCTCCCATACCCCTCTCTCTCCACAATCCTGATATTTCATATTGAAACATGGACAAGAATAAATTAAGTTACCTGTAGTTGGCCAGATTGGTTTTCTTATTCAGCTTTCATGTTAGTGTAAAGATGAGGGAAAAACATTTAAACAGACTTGCTTTCATGTTTATGAAATGATGGTGGTGTAAATTCAAAATGTAAAATATCAACCTTAAATAAACAACTTAAGATTTCATACAATATGTTTTCCATTTGCAAAATATCCAAAACAAGCAGACTTTGGTTTATGAAATTTTTATTTGTCTTATTTTCCTTCTGTGGCTCAGACTAAGTTTCCCTGCTATGCTTTAGTTTTTAAAAATCGTTGTTACTGGTATTTTTTTGGTAATATCAGTTCTAATGGTTTCTCTCCTCCCCATAACGTTCCTGCAAAGCCTCCTGAGGAAGATGAGTTGGAATGCAGGTATAAGTTTACCTATTGGTATAACGGACTCATATTACTATAAACAGTCTTAGCTATATTTTGTCATATGAAAGTTGTATCATACAGAACCTGTTTACTTTGCTTGAAAATACATGCAAGATAGGGCTTTTGGTTAGCACAGATTTAAACAGTATACAAATGAACCATGTCTTTTGAGTTGCTTTTCCAGGGGAGATGATGCATTGTTTTGGAACAGATCACCTTTATTCTCTTGTTGCACTTCTCTGTTATCACCAAAACATCATTTGTGAGATAGCTGGGTCCATGCGAGTCTAGAATTCCTATCATTATTCTCTGTACTATTCCTTTTGACAGGTGATGTTTATTGCCTTTGGCTTTACTACTTTCAGGATTTTGGATTTCATCTAACTGCCATTCTAGCTCAGTGGTTCCTCCATTTAGAACTTAAGAACTCTGTAATACTTAGTTATTCTTAGCTAAATTATCTATCACTGTCTGTCTCATGGTTTTACATTTTTCTTTCTTTTACATTTATGCTTTAGTTTTTAAAAACTAAAACTAAAGTTAGTCATTTTTTTCTATTCCCAGTCCCAGTCCTAGCCTATGCCTAAATTTCTCTGTAAGAGTACAAGATTTCACATATTGAGAAACATATCAGAATTTAATTTCAGTGGTAGCCATATCACTCCCAGTTAGGATCAGGAAACTAACCCAATTCTTTCCCATCTATATTGCAGAAAAGAAATGTAACTGTGCCCCCGCAAGTGGAACTTTCTCACTGCTTGACATCAATGATATAATGATGTAGACACCCCCATAACCACTCCCAGCTCTTTTTGTTAATTCTCTAGATATGGAATGATATAAAATATCCTATAAGAGATGACCAGAAAATCATTGGAAATGATCATTTAGAAAAAAAATCAGGTGGGAACAACTAGGCAACTGAATCAGGGAGCCAGGGAAAATGTAGGAGAGCATATTTTGGACCAAAAGAAAAAAAAAAAAGGTCATTATGGACAGATAAGAATATTTTCTCTTCGTTCGATGTTTCTACTAAGAGAAGTTCAAAATAATTTACAGGCATACATTAATAATTAGTTCTCTGCACACCCGCATTTTTGAATGCTTAAATTGAGGCAGATGGATGATGACTGCCGTATTCAAAGCACTCAGCACATCAGTGGTTGAATTTTGTTGCGATCTCTCATTCACTGTGGACCACACCGCTTCTAATGACCTCTGTATAATTCACCTCAGCTTCATCCAAATTAGGAGCTGACATTTTTTGGTAACACAAATCACAGCTTCTTGTCAGTAAAAGAACCCCAGTGGGGAAAATTCAGACTGCTGGGAGGCTCAGTACGCTGCTAACTTTGTTGTTTTTGTACAGATTTGAGAGAATCTAAGAGTTTGCCACCTTTATGTTGGCACATACATACATATGTTTATTGATGAAGTTGATTTTTTCATCAACCCAGGTATTTCCTGGGCAAGCAGGAAAGGAGAACTTTCTGATGATTTTCTCCTGGGTGGTTTGATATGAATTAACAATAAAAATGCATTAAAAATGCTTTTGGTTCAATTACTTTTTCAGTCATGATCTTCCAATGATAACTATGAGACTAAAAAAGGAATCAAACTGTTTTCTTTCAAATTTTTAAACACATTTTTGGAACTTAAAAAATATTTTCCCTTTGAGAACTGTGAGACCCTTTTTCCTTTTAGTCTTTCCCTGTTGTGGGAGTGAATATCAATAATCAGAGGCTCAATTTTGCTTCCTTAGTGTGCAGAAGTTGTTGACTTCAAGGCAATCTGAGATGAAGCTGAGCCATGCACTTATAAAGGCAGAAGAAAGCAAGACCCAGAATGGGACCAAGTGATGTTGGAAGACATAGCTGAACTTTAGATATTTCAACCCAGGCTTTCCCTTTCTCTTCATACAACATAAGAAAATTTACTGATTATGTCTTTACATGGGTAAAAATTATGCAAATGTCCTGAATACTAAGAATTCTAGCTAGAAAGGTTCTAGATGCCACCTATTTTGTTGCATGATATTTTCTAGTAGATAGACTCTCTTTGAAGAAATTGGCTGGTGGCTCATTACTAACATTTTTTTCCATAGAATAGTTTTTACTTTACAGCCTGAGAAATATCTATGGTTAAGTTCTATTTAAGTTTAGGAGTCTTTAGAGACACTGCCTAATTAATTAGACTTGTTTTAATGTATTATAAAATCATTTCAGTAAAGTGATACTAAAATAGTGCAGTCTTCATCATGCTTAGAGATTTCTATAATAAGATATTGTTATATCTTGCTTTACCTAGCTAAAATTCTTAAATGAGTGGAGTTTTAAAATGTAACTGTCTTTTCTGAGAAGGAATTAAATCAACAAAGCTGCTAATTAGGGAGTAAAATTCTTAAAAAATCAGCTTAGAATGTTTGCCTTGATCAGTACATACCCAGTACTTGTCTTCCAGGTCTTCTGTATCTATCACTCTCTCTAAAATCGTTGATGTGGACAGAGATTGCCCTGATGCCTGCAATATACAAAATCAAAAGAACGATTATATGATAATCACTTACATTCTATTGACGAAAGCAAGACGAATATTAATATATTTTTAAAAGACTTTAAATAAAAATGAAGTGAAAAAAAAAAAGAGCTTAAGTTAAGACTATGATAATGAGAAAATCAAATCTAAGCAGTCATGATCACCCATGACCTAAAAAGTAGATAAAACTGGGTTCAGTGTTTGCCAGAATTCTTTTATTATTTTTTAGCTTTCCAACTTAATAAAAATGTAGTTATGACAGATCAATAAAACAGGCTTGTCTACTTCTCACAGTGTCACACAAGTGGTCTCAGTTAATAGCAAGAAAGAAAATTAATCTATTCATTCAGGGGCATCTGGTATTACTAGCAGTGTGAAAATTAACATTCAGAATCTATCTTCCTTATTAGAACTTTTTCTAAGAGCCATTGGGAATGCTACAATTTTAAATATAAATACATGTTAAAAGTCATAAGCCAATATTTAGGAGTCAAAATCAAATGCTAGCGCAATGAGCCCCATGGGGTTATACACATTAGTTACTGCATTGAAATTTTACTATTGCTTAAAATAAGAAGGCTGGAGCTTAAAAGTATTTGCTGATAGTGCAGAAATTATTGTTGAAGTCATATTGTAACTATGGCATCTAATTACTCATGAGTAGAAGTTAAATGGTTTATATATTTTCAAAATGAATGATTCATATAATCTATCCAATAGTTCACTATTTCATTCATCTGTCGTGTACTGAGAGTTTGCATTGTATATACTCTAATATTGATAGATATATTCTAATATCAAGATGATTATGAATAGTGAAATAAACATTTAACATTCTTTTACTGATTCTATTTTACACTTACTCTGTGCTAAGCATTGGGCTTAGAATTAGGTATATAAGAAGAAGCATGCAGAAACGGACAATTACAAGGCAAAGAACTTCAAATTCATTTTTGAGAATGTACAAACAGGGATCTAGTGTAAGAGATTAGCTGAATACGTCCATGATATGAGTAAGTAATCTAAATATCTGTATGAATGTTTTCTATTAATTAAGTAAAAGAAAATAAAAATTCTACTTTAGGCAGTTGAAGAGAAGTCCTTAGAACAACATCATGATTTAAGTGTTGTATTTGTAAAGTTACATAGGTTTCAAGTGTACAATTCTGTAATACATCATGTATATATCATGTGTTCACCACCCAGAGTTAGTTCTCCTTTCATCACCATATATTGGATATTTTGAATATTATTTTGTTATACGTTAGGTCCTATTAAAATTCTATGAAGGAAAAAAAGTATTGTATTTGTGGCCTTAATTAAGCCAAGTAATTCTGTTGTTGAGAAGATACATAAGAAATTCTTTATAAATTAGTTGTCTTCATAATTTTATTAATCTTGCGAGGGGGAAACAGAGATGAGGGTATATAGGTAGAGAGGACAGTATCAGTTACATTTAAAAATGCCTAACAAAGCAGCATTTTTGCAGGATAAGAGTTGGTGACTGTCTTTTCAAAGATGTTTTACATTTCTGAAATATAATGTCGATTTTTAATTACACAATACAATATGATACATTCATATCAAAAAGAAAGTGCTGAAAATTATTTTTGTAGGTCTTCCTTATACTTATAATTAAATATTTGTGAGCCATAATTAAAGTAAAATATAAAGTTATTTACTGGTAAGTCAGGTTGTCATTGTCTCTTGTATTTCACCACAAAAAGTACACTGATCATTTCATAAAATATCTAAAAGTTGAAAGTGTCAAATAATTTTTATTTTGCTAGCATGAATAAACATGCTATCAACCATGAAGATATACAATAGCTTCAAATTAAATAAGCAAATCAAATCTATAGATATTCATTGAAGACCTTCTATGTGTAATAGAATCTGTAAATACTGAGCACAAGTCAGTCCTGAATTTTTTATGTTGACAAAGGGTTTTCAAGCGGCCATGGATCTCAGGATGAATATATTTTTGTTGTGTTATGATGGTTTCTCTTTGCTATCTGTTTATTAGATGTAGCTACCATCAAAATGAGAAGATTCACGTCTGCTAAATATGAAAATAGTACATTCACAATCTGCTAAATATGAAAATAAACAAATAGGAAATCAAATGTATTATGTAGTGGAAAGAATAATGGGCTCATTTAAACTTTGTACTAAATTATAATATTTTTGTGATGATGAAACACTATCTTGGTTTCTCCATTTCAAAATAAGGAGTTTGTTAATATCCAATATCTCTTTGATAAAAATTATTTTATAAATACAGATGAAGCCAGAAATGTAACTGTGTTATCATAGTCAGACCTACCAAATTTTCCTGTATTTGGTCTTAACCCATAATAAGTAGATATTAAACTTCTTATCCAATATTTTCTACATACATTTTTATAGCAACCTGGGCAACACAGATCATCTTAGACTTCACTAGAAAATACAAACATTTCCTAAAAGTGACTGGATGTGCATACGAGTATAGCATCTGTACTCTGTCTTAGTAGTCAATAAATAAAAACTATACCTGATATTCCATAATTTTGTTTGAATGCTTGATGGACCATGAATTGAATAAAAGTGATTAAGCAGTAACAGCATAAAGTAACACTGTAAGGAAAAGGGAGCATAAGTAGAAGGGAGCATATGATTAGCCCTGGTGCTACCCATTGTTTTTTTTTTTTTTAATCAAAAGTGTCATCCATGGGATGTATCCAGACCTAGTCTATATCAAGAGTTCTCAAAGATTTTGAGAAGTGCTAGTTTTTATTTCCATGAAGATTTGAAATCTCTTTTCAGGGGGATAAGAAAGGAGGTACTAAATAGAAAAGCGAGTAGTGGAATTATAGAATAGAATAGCGTAAAATTTGCCCTGTGGGCTCTCTGTCTACTGGCAAATGACACTGAGCATGGTCCTTGGCTGGAGATCAAGCAGGGAAATCTTCAAGCTCTATCAGCAGAGTCCGATTTTCTTGTTGGAAACTTGTCCCATGCCATGATTATGTCACATTTTTGGCAATAATATTTTATTTCTAATGTGATAAACTATGTAGAAAAGAACTTTGTTCAACATATTTTATTAAATACATATTTTTTTAAAAACACAAATCTGGAAAATCCTTCCTTCCTCTTCCCTTTCTCCCTCCCTCCCTCCCTCCCTCCCTCCCTCCCTCCCTCCCTCCCTCCCTCCCTCCCTCCCTTCCTTCTGTAATTTATTGAGAACCTATTATTTCCAAGAAACACGGAACTCTAAAGCATTCAGAAAGATCTAAAAGACATGGTTCAGGTCTTGGGTAGAAGATGGGCATGCAAATACCTGTGCCACAAGCAGGTCATCTTTGTCACTGAATTAGCATAAAAACCTATGAGGATTCAGAAGTTAGAGGGATCCTTCCCAGCTGTAGTGAGCAGGAATCAGTCATTTCTCCAAGGAGTCCTTTTTTCCTTTTAGTGGACCATGGTATTTAGAAACCAAAATCTGACAGGGGATGCTGCCGCTTGTTTCCAGTACCTTGCAGTGGACAGAGTTAGAAAATGTATGTATGAATGTATGAATGTATATATATATATACACACACACATATATTACATTAACACATTTCATCTCTATTTTTAAATTTATATCTACATAAATTTAAAACCATAAGTTTATACTGATATCTCCAATTCCAATTAAAATTAGGCTTCATTTAAATTTCTCCCTTTTCTCATTATAACTTCCTTCCCTAACACTGAGAAACTTGGCTCTCACCATCATTACTATTATTAGGCCTGTGTCCCCTGTGTGTAACCAATCTTCCTTTGCAGCTCTTGGTCCCTCCTACATGCAGAAGCTTTCCTGATTCCAGCCATACTCTGACTTTTTGTGACCAGCCACCTTACCATGTGATGCCCTGCTCACCCAGGTCAGGCCACAACACCCTGCATCATTAGGTCAGCTGACATGTGGGTTACACAATAAATATTTGATTGATTAATGTACTCAATAGCACAATGTTTGGGGTTTTCACAGAGCAGCATATTGTCACAAGAACAGCAGTTTCCTGTAATGTTAACAATTTAAGTTTTATTTCTGTGTTAAAATTACATTATGTTAGTGTCAAACTCAAGTCCAGTTATTTCATTCCAGACAATGGAAATGAAGTATGCAAATATATTTTGGATGATGAGGCTTGAAAATCCCTGGGATCAATAAAGAGGAAGGAAAAGGATTTTCTGTTGACATTTTAAACTGACTCTTTAATAATTTAATTCTCCCTGGCTTGTAAAAGAAAAACAGATGAGGTGTTTGAAGTTACATGTAAAAGAATGCAAAGGATACAGAGGGGAGAATAAAGAGATTTAAAAAAATCCTTTGGTTAATTCATGCTATTTCCTAGCCACAGCTTCATATACAAGTAGGAAGAAAAAAAAAAAGTGAGAAACAAATTATTCTTAAATAATCTTGTAGAGTTTAAGTATTGGCAAAAATGCTCTGCTTATAGAAAAAAATAGTAGAAAATTAAGATGTATAAAAAATTTTATGTTACATATTTAACTTGAGAGAGAAAGCCTAACTAACATAGGTTGCAATCACATACTAATAACAACCAACATCTGTAAACAAGAATAACATTGATCAATGTGTTATCAGTGAAATGTCAATGATTTGGTGATAGCCAGGATATTCATGCCAATTTATTGTGGGCAAGGGATTTTAAAACTGCAGATTTTTAGTTATAAAATAGTCACAGAGATGAATAGAGAATACAGTCAATAATGTAATAACTATGTATAGTGCCAGATGGGTACTAGACTTATCGGGGAGATCACTGAATAAATTATATAAATGTCTAACCACTATACTGTACACCAGAAACTAACATAAAATAATACAGAATGTGAACTGTAACCTAAAAAATAATAATAATTAAAAAAATTACAGATCTTTCATTGGTATCCCCATTTGCCTTTTCCTTGCTCCGACAGACTCAGTTTACTTGGAGTATAATTATTAGTAGCACACTTTAATTCTGGAAAGTGTTCCAGCATGGATTATACATTTTATGGTCATCTTAACCTGAGGTAGAATTTGGAGGTAGAAAGCTGAGGGATCCCAGCTCTTCTTGTCACTTTGACCTACAGGAAATAAGGCAATTTCAAGTAAACCATTCAGAGCCACATAGGCCTAGTTCCTCTCTGGACTACATATGAATGCAAATTGGACCAATCAGCTGCATTTTACACCAGCTGTAACTTCTGGGTGGTCTTTAAAGAAAACCCCATTTAGAGTCTATTTCAATGATGCAAGGGAAGTTTCACAGACTGCTAAAAAGGAGGGTGGGAGGTCTGCAGTTGAAAGACAGGGTTCAATCACGATATTACGGACAGCAGGAGAAAACCTTTTTTAGCTACAGCTGTCACCTGAAACTTCAGCCACAAGTTACTCACCAATATACTTTGTTCATAGCATTCTACTATTTCCCCATAATATCGAGATATATTCTGAACGCCACGTTATTCAAGATGGTGTCATGGATTTAAAATGTAATTTAGCACTCTTTGTTCACAGTATTTAATGTTGACAAAATATGCTGTCAATGCTGCCTTTTGTGCAATGAAGGGAAAACAAGATTTAATAGGATTTCATACCTGAGTTGTGTGATTCAATGCTAATACAATATGCTCAGGTGCAAAATTATTAGTAATATAATACTTTCACATTGAGTATTAAGATAGGAATGGGATTTCTGTCTGTCAAGATTAACTGAAAAATTCAAGACTTGATTGTGAAATATAATATAAAGTTTAAAGACCATCTTGTCTGATCAAATCCACAGAGAGAAAAGTTTATGTATACAAATAAGAAATATTTGATGCAACAACACTTGATCATAAAGACACTGTGAAATCTTTAATCCATCTTGGATGAAGTGAGGAAAAACATATGATGAGGTGGAGTCAAGATATGGGAAATGGAAAAATAAGTACAAAAGATGAGAGAAAGAAAAATCAAAGCAAACAAGAAGGAAAATACAGTGGCTGAGAGCCTCCAAGGATGAAACAAAAAAGAAGGAATCAAGCAAGAAATATGAAGGCCACTGCTCCAAATAAAGCAGTAGTGTAATAATTTGCATTTTCTTGTTTACAAAGAACTGACTTTTCAAGAGATAGTTTTGGAAATAGGGTCTTGGAATTACTTTTTTACATTTTGATCAATGCTTTGGGGTATGGAAAAGCAAAGTTACCAAGGGTTACCCATTTGTCTCACATGTATCTTCTACATCTTCTGTGAAGACAGTGATCTCCTCGCTCAAGGCTTTGCCTACCAGCTAAAGCTTGTCAGCTCTTCAAGCATCAGGCAAGTTGGAGTTTTGGAGACAAATAGGATGGCTGGTTTGGGTGTCAACTGACTCTTTTATTGGCCCAAAAAAGTTTTTGCTAAATACTGAAAATAAAATGTACACTTGTTTACATCTTGGCAAACCAATAATAAGAGCTAACATTACCCTCACTTGAATACATCATATCATTCTGTCCCATGGATATGGACTCACTGTAACAGTGAATTACTTTCAGAAGTTACACTAAAAATGGGAGTTTCTTTGTGTACAACCCCTGTTCAAAGAGTTATACAATCACAGAATTTTGGAGGAGAGGGATTCTTAGATATCTGCTATGCCAGAAGGATTTGCCCACATGGTATTTATTCCACTGCTCCATAAATCAACAATCTCACAAAGTTTGAGAAAACATGGAAGCCCCGTTACTTAGTCTGCTCTGTTGAAGGGTAGTAGAATATGCCATCCCCCAAAGCTACCCCTTTGAATATGGATTATTTTGAGGTAAAGGCTATTGAGAACCAGCATATGCAGGAAAAGATCCAAAAACAAGCTCAAGTTTCCCTTTCATAAAGGAAATTTCCATGGAAAGGTGTCTCCCTTTCCCATACCAGGAGGACTCTTAATGACTTTTATCAGGGGAAAAGACACTGACTCAAATATGCGTAACAAAACTTATTGAATAACCCATACCACCACACTTTTCCGGGTCACCTTTCCATAACTTGCCTTCCCTATCCAGAAGCTCAAAAAACCTTTTCTTTTGTTTAGCCCAAGATGATATATAAACCCAAGTTCTAACCAGCCTGTTGAATTACTCATTACTGGGTGCGCTCATGTGCATGTGTGATGCACAAATGAATCAACTTCTGCTTGTCATTCTCTTGCTAATTTGTCTTTTGCCGGTCTAATTTATAGGGCTTCAGCTGTAGAACCTAATATGGGAAAAGGAAAAATATTTTTTTTCCTTCCTTACAAAATTCACCAGTATTTACTTCTCTGTACATACCCAGTAAAATATCATCAAAAAGCTTATGATTTATTCTCACACAAAGAATAAGACATTTTGTTTGGCAGCATAATGAAACTCTTTGCCAAACAGTCACTCTGGAAGCTCTGTGAAGATTATAGATCAGAGAGCAATATAGCTAAGAGGTGATGTATTGAAATGATCATATCATTAAATAATTCAATTTCCTCCCAAATACTGATATGCTCAAAGATACCATATTTTGAATATTTAAAATCATAATTATAACCAAAAACTGGTATTTCAAAGAAAAGACGGAAAAATTAAACAGTTTTTGTATATTTTTTGCTTAAATTTACAAACCAAAGCAACTTAATATTTACACGTAAATATATATTCCAAATTATTTTATTTGCCAATTTGATAATCAGTAGTGACTATCAGTGACCAAGAAGTGCATATAGATAAAATAAAACAGCCCAAACTGAATCTTGACGTCTTCCTTATTTCTTTCCCCATCCTTTAAACTGTTTTTTAAGAGAATATCTGAGAACCAACCTTCATTTGCATTTATAAAATTCAGAGATCGGGGGCCCATCAGAACTATGCAGTCATAATATCTAGCTTGTGATCATTTATTTTCAAGTCTTGCATATGATTCTTATGCCTTAATAATTCTGTTTTCCCCCCAAAATAACACCTAGTCAGACAATCAGCTCCAATGCGTCTTTTGGAGCAAAAATTAATATAAGAACTGGTCTTATTTTACTTATATAATATAAGATCCAGTCTTATATTAATTTTAACTCCAAAAGACACATTAGAGCTGATTGTCCGGCTAGGTCTTATTTTCAGGGAAACACTGTTGTTAATCTTCTTTTCAATAATTTCCTATTTTGCCTCCTTCTGGCAGCAAATCTACCTTAATCTTGTTATACTGCTTCATTCAACCACTTCCTGTCAACTTTCTCTGCTTATTTGCTCACCCTTAACACTACCTTTACATTAAAAATAATAATAATATTGATGTGCTATATAGTCACCGCCTTTACTTATCCCAGGTAGCCAACTGGCAACTTGCTGATAAAAAGGGAATGGGCCATGGGCTGTGGAAGATTCTGTACAGTCATCCCCCACCTCCAAAAAGCAAATCAAAAGGAATGTCCAGTCTTGGGCCAGTGCTATTATGCTCTCGAATGAAAGGACAGCTCATTAATTATTAATTGTCATGCTGCTGTGAATGGAGCAGAGTGGTTTCCAAAGAACACACCATTCTCCCTCCTTGATCATTGGCCACATTGTTCTTGCAGTGGAAGTTGCTTAGACCTCATTTCTGGGCATCAGTTAAGTCAGGTACACATGTAGTCAGGTAAAAAGAGTGGAGTGCAAGATAAAGGGATACCAGATGCAGAGTTTTAAGCAACATGATGTAGTGTTGTCTTTTGTGTTGAACCTTCTTTCAATATAACACAAACTCTTCTCCCATAAAGGGGGACTCCTGAGAGGCAAAGAAATCTTGGCTCCAAGGATTGTAGTTCTGAGTGCACTTACCCTGAGGAAGAATTTAACCATTTTTAGTATACTTTAAAATGTTGGTGGGGGGCTGCAACAGAAGGTTCCAAGAGATGGACAAGGGCCCTGAAAGTTCTAAAAGCCATTGTGTGATGGAGTGGGACCAATGGATTTTCATGGTGGGATAGGGGGAGAGGGAACATGAACAGTGAAAGGGTGTAAAGTAACAGAAGATAGGTGGAGTCCTAATAGTATAATTCAGGAACTGTATACTAAGAATGAAAGTAAAAATATCAGTGTTCATATTAGATGTCACCAAACAGAATGAAAATTTACTAAATTAGAATTAAAATTTAGGCAGTGATGTACGGGTAAGATTGCATTACCATGATTCTCAGAGGAAGTTCAAACACAATCAGACAAGACCTCTGTTTCCCCTTTTACCAAAAATATGGTACATTTTAAAATTTCTTTGTATCTCAAACTGTGTTGAGATATTGGTTAATTCAGTTCTTTTTCCTGAACTTAACTTTAATGTTATATTTTCACAATGACAACAAAGATCATCTCTTATCTCATAAATAAGGGACACATATGCATAAAATTGGTTTTCACAAGAGTCTTTTAAACTCTGTAGTAGATTTCTCCTTTTAATTTATGTGGATTCAAGTATGTCATGAGCCCATAATGTTCTCTAACACAACTTACAAAAAAGTCTGTTATTCCATGTCTAGCCTATTCTAAACATGTTAATCTATTTATCCCCATCCTTTCTGCATTAATAAAATAATTTCATTTGACTTTAGAATAAAATCTAAATCATTAAATAAAATAGATGTTAGGTAATATACAGGCTAAGTTCCATTCAATGTATAATATGTTGTCAAGAAATTAAATAAAAACTTAAAATATAGATAAATGGTAATACGCTTTAGGAAATAGTGCCATCTCTATTGATTTTTACTCCATACAAGACATAAAAGTCCCACCGTTCTCTCTGCCATTAATTAATTCATCGATTCAATTCAAATTGGGGGGTCTAAATTGTGCAAGATACTGTGCTAAGTGCTTAAAAACGTGCCAGGAAGAATTGCAAATGTTTTGATAAAACCAATATTAAACCATGCTGTAACACATAATGGGTGTTCAATAAATGTTAGTTGAATGAATGAATGAATGAATGAATGAATTTTCAGGGTTTTCTCTATCTAATTTTACCCTTACAACTTGATTTTGTCCCTCCACCTATTTGCCTTCCGAGTTATCCAAGAAAGAACAAAATAGAAACAAAAAACAACGATTAGTCTGATGTAATGTGTTATATTTTACCTATACTGGTCCATTCACTAGATAAATCATAAAAGATACTGATTTTTTGAAATATGGAGGGATTTTGTATCCTTTCAAGACCAGTTTCACTCTAAAACTAATCAGACTAACCAACCAGCAAAGTTAGACCTGCTTATGGAATATTTCACGTAGATTAAGTGGCCATGACGTTCAGCATTCTTTTATATTCCTGTCAAACTTGTCCACATTAAAGTTTTTGCTACATTTTCTCCTCAGAGAATATTTTTCTGATCAGCCCATCAGTGCCTCCGCTGATACCCTTTGGCACCTCATTTCTTTTGCTTTCCTTTCCCTCTCTCTTTCAGCATCTATTGTGTTTGGGGTAGATTTAATGGAAGGGATGGCAGGGTCAGCACATGTACAGACAGACTTTCCTTCCTTGGTTGTTGCTATTCCTAAGGCTAAAACTGATTGGCAATGCAAATGTTGGCTTTCTTTTGGAGCATACGTGTGAGTTCTTCAGGGAAGTCTGTCTGTGTGCTTGCTTTGTTTTCCCCTAATACTTGTAGAGGAGTTATTTAAAAACTTCAGTCACAAGAAAAATATTTGCAACATGCATAACATAAAGCTGCTTTCCCTTATGTTTGAACAATTCTTATAAATCAATTGGAATAAGATAAGTATCTAAATATGAACTTTAAAAATGAGTAAACAACATAAAAAGGAAATTCGAAAATAAGAAACACAAATGGCAAATACACATTTCAAAACATTTAAACAGATAATAATGAGAAAAACAACAACACTGCTTTGGGGACCTATTAGATTGCCAAAGGTTTAAAAACATAGTGTATGTTTAATGTTTTGGAAATGAGTATTCTTACAAACTGATGAACAAAAAATGGTTTGACAAATTAGCCATCAGCTTCAAAATATCCATGAATATGTGTATATTTGACTGAGAAATTCTACTTCTCTAAATTTATTCCTCCCGAAAATAGTCAGAAATATATGAAAAGATATACATGGGCATTACAGTATTTTCAATGGCAAAAATTTGCAAATACTTAAACAATAGTGGATTTGTCAAATAAAATGTAGAGTACCTATTCAATGTACTATTATAGAACTTTAAACATAACTGACATTTATCGAACATTTATTATGTGCCCGGTATTCTTATAACTTCGTTATATATATTGATTCATTTAATCCTTACAATGACCCTAAGGCAGGTGCTATTATGATAAACATTCTATAAATGAGAAAATTGAGTATCAAGTTGTTTAATCATCTTGTACAAGATCACAGAGATAGTCAATAAGACTGGGAATCAAACATAGGTAGTTTGAGCTCCAGTCTGATTCCAGAGCTTAACTACTATGACATACAACTTCTCCAATGTGAATAATAAAGTAATTGCACATTTAGTTGTTAATACAGACACACGTTTAAGACATGAAGTTGAGTAAGAAAAAAACTACCATATGTGTTGAATGAAACTATGTATATATTTAACATATTCTTGAATAATCTTGAGTGTATTAGAGTTCCCTAGCTCAAAGTATTAATCAGTGGTTATCTCTGGGTAATAAATAATAGATTTTGGGTGATCAGTTTTTCTTATTTTTTCTTTATGCACACGCAATCCTTGTGTTCATATGTAGGAATATGCAAAACTTAAGCAATAAAACAATACAACATAAAAATAAAACTTCTAGTTATCTTTCTGTGAACTATTGCTGGCCCGGTATGGTGCTGGCAGCTGTGCACTTCCAGCTATTGTGGGAGCTGTGATCCTATAGGAATTGAGTAAGGAGCTGGAGGAAGAGATCTGGGTCAATGATGAGCCTGGGGTTGTACATCTGGGATCCTACCATAAATACATGACAATGTTCAAAAACTAGTTGCCTTAAATAATTTTCACTGGGCTTATGTTTCTCTAAAAATAAACTCATAATAAACTATAGAATCCATACTTCCCCCCTTTTCTGTTGGGCATACATTGGCCCTTAGTGTGCTTATTGGTAAGTTGTTTTGGGTGCAGAGATCAATAATAATAATAAATACACAAAAATCTGTAATAATAATCATCATAATAAATTATAGCTTTCCCAATAACATATAATTATAAATGGGTTTAAGTTAGACTTTCATAAATTCTTGAGACTTTTGGGGAAAGAACACATCAGGGAATCATAACCTGTAACCGTGTTTTAACAACTTGTTAAATAGATTTTAACATTAAGAGGCAAAGGCTCATGTTCAAGAGTTGTCTAGATTTCACAGCAACTTGAAAAATCTATTGTCCCAAATCATTTTACAAGGGCAAATTTTCCATTAAGCATATTGAGAATCCTCTTAAAGATCATGATGCTGACTACTTTACTTCTAAAATAATAACTAATTTAAGAATAGATTGTAAAAAGCTGACATAACTGTTAGGAAGGGATTTTAGTGGGTACGTTCTCATCATTAATGACAGATTGGGCCATTACTGATCTTGGAGTTTTGACCTCTCTGCGGTTGTCTTTTCAATTGCCCACTTCTCGATAATCAAGAGGGATTACACAGATTTCTTCAACCACAGCTGTGCTTGAAAAGAGGGAAGGCTCCCTAATTTCAAGGTATGGAAACTTTTTAGCTGAAGAAACTGCAATTGTATTTTGAATTTATTTTGCCCTTTGCTAGGTCTTATTGCAGTTGACTCTTTTATTTTCCCATTTTCAAAATAATAGAAATAAAGACCGTTCAACTCAAGGAGAGTTCAAGCCACGAAAGTGAAGGGAAATATCTGTATTAAGTTCTCCAAAGACCATTTGTTCAGGAGAATGGGAAACCTTCCAGAGCGCAGTGCATATAATTGATGCCTATGGGGGGCTACAAACCAAAAGAAGGGAAAGTATATTCAATGGGAAATGACTCAGGCTCTTGACTTTTCGTCACTGGTATGCAATTCACAGTTCTTTCCTTCAGGGGTTCCTTTTGGCATGTTCTCAGAAAGTGCTTTGAGACTTCTCTCAGATGATCTTTTAACATTCTTCCATTTCCATGCCGAGTTTATGGCATTCCCACCCAGAAACTTGTACAAACTTTTCAGTGAACAATTGCTCAGCTTTATCAGCCTTGTGGGTCTCTCCAGGATGTGAGCAAACAACACTGAGGAAAGACATTTCACACCTTCCAGTTCCTAAGCCTCTATCTTTTATACAAAGCCAACATATTGTGTATACCTCAAACTTTTGCATGAACAGTGCAAGTAGACTGGCACCACCATATCAGCATTTTCCAAAATCCTCGTCTAGGGAAACAGTTATCCATTATCACAGGAACAAGAGTAAATTTATTTTTGCTGCTGAAAAAAGAAATCATTCAACTTAAAGGATTAACAGATATTAAAATAATATTTGTGTAAGGTTAAGCCCACAGACTGGCAAACAGTGAGCTCTCTTGAACATTAGTAATCTGGAGCTAATACCTGCTGTACTTCAAATACCTTAAAGGGAGTCTCTCAGTAGCAAGTGCATTAAAATTAATGATCAAGAATTCATCTTAGAGTACCAATTTTTAGCTGAATGATCAGAGACAAATGTTCAATCATAGCAATTTGAAAATCTGCAATCCAAAAACATTCTTTAAAGGAAAACTACTTAGCTTGCTCAGTTTGAACAAAGAATCCCTCATATTAAATTTCACAAAATTGGTCATCCAAAATAAAGAACTCCTTGTGCCATGTTTGATGAGTTACTGGAAGGTGCGAGGGTCAAGTTCATTGTATAATCATTACAAATCACACACTGCATTATGCTACATTTCAAAGTATCTGCCAAGCAATATTCTGGATAGCAATGCACAGAACTGGCAAAAATAATCTGTAAGAAAGGGGTTGGAAGGGAATTGGGAGGAAAGGCAGGCTCTTAGTTTGAGTCATTAGAAAGCAAAGCTGAAGACAAGGGCTTGTCTATGTGGGAAGGTGATCAGTGACATAGAAGTGTACCAGAGGGGAGAATGAAACAGGGAAAGAAAGCCAAGTCAAATGGTGTGCTCTTTAGTTGATCAATGTTGCAAGCAACTGGGCTTGATCCTCTGGGGATCTTCTGAGGAGCTGTATGGACTATGTCAAAGAATTTTGCCCTTGTGACTCTGCTCCTCTCCCACCAGGGACAGAAAATAGCAGATACTCTTGATAAGCTCTTTCCCTTCCCTAGAAAAGATTGTTGTCCTATGGGATGTCAGTTCCTTTGCATATAGGTTACACATGTAAGATTGCTAGTGGTCAAAACACCAACAGTTTTATACTTCCACACCATTGTATATGCTGATATACATACACAACATACAACTAACTGCCTGCAGCAGCCATTTCTCTTTCCATCTAGCTGCTCAGTATTTATCCTTCAAATATGGCAGCACCCAGGATATCTTTCTTGAATCCCAGCAATGATCATATCGCTCTGTAATTATTATTTTACTTGTCTGCTTTCCCTAACACACTCTGAACTTTAGGAAGGTAAATAGAATGGTTTATTTGTCTTTATATTTTCTGTGCCTATCACAATGCTTGGCATAAAATAGGTCCCCAGTAAATGTTGGTTGAACGGAATTACTCAGATACAGGGCTTTTTTCGATTTATCTTTCCTGTTTGTCTTGCTTTCCACTAATTCCCCATATGTATGTCAACTGTCAATCTTCTTTCTCATGCCTTTGATGGTATACGTTGGTTATAGAGTCGTTATAACATATTTGCCTTAATGACATTGGGACAAATTCTCAGACAATTCAGCTTCCAAAAAGTTCAAAATGGAAAGCATCGTCAAACAAGGTGTGAATGAATACCTCTCTCCTTTTCACCTTCAAAAAAATCATCTTACTTTTTGAAAGAAAGACTAAGACACTGTAGGGTACAAAGTCTGTCTGTTATGAAATATTTATTCCTAAAAAGAATTATTTGACTTTGAAATGTAACAAATTATTCTGATGATGATGGCTCTACCTGAATATAATTAAGTCAGACGTTATAGCAGACATTTATTGACAAGAGGTGTAGTTGCTATAAAAGTTCTCATTCAGTTTTCCCACAAAACTAACCCAAGTTAGGAAAATGAAAAAATTGATGGGGAAAATAGAGACAAAAAGTGATGAAGAAATTATTTCTTTTTAGTTTTTTAATTTCAAATGATTCACTTTACTGAAGAGATGTATTTCTTCAAAAATAGCTGAGTCAAACAATTTCTTTTCCTTTTTTTAACAAACATTAGATCTTTCTGATAAAAGGGCCATTTCAATCTTTCACTCAAGAGAAGTATCCAGAAATGATTTTGGTCACTATTTCTTATGTTAAATTTTAACTAAATTCTGATGTGTTAGTGACAGAGTCAGTGTGTGTGTGTGTGTGTGTGTGTGTGTGTGTGTGTGTGTGTATGCACACACATGCATGCATGAGTACATGTGTGTTGAAAGAGGAGAAATATCTTGCCCAAGATGACATGTATGCTCCAAATCTTCATGTTATATCCTTTTAAATTGACTGGCTTCCTCTGAATGTATCTATTTTTCCTAGGTCTCTGACTTAACCATCTCTCACTCAGGTCACTATGGAATGTTCTTACAATTTTTTAAAATTAAATTATTTTATTTTTCAGTTACAGCTGACATTCACTATTATTTTATATTAGTTTCAGGTGTACAGTATAGTGGTTAGACATTTATATAACTTATGAAGTAAACTCCCCTTGTAATTTTAACAACCCATGTGACACCATACGTAGTTATTACAATATTATTAACTATATTCCCTACGCTGTACTTTATTTCCCTGTGACTATTTTGTAACTTATAATTTCTTTGTACCCCGCAATAGTAAGACTCTTTTTGTCTGGGCACACTATCTAGTTTCATTTGTAATTCCTTCCCTAAGTGCCAACTGAATTCTGATCTGCCAATTTCCTTATATTTTGGGGATGCAGCATCTTACTCCATTATCCCAGGCTGACTGTTCCCTTACTTCCATTCTTTTGCTGTCTTTTCCTCCAAATAGATTAAACTGCTCTCTCAAATATCCAAGTGTTTTTTTTTTTCTGAACTTCCTCAGTGTGTGTTGAACAGAACCCCTACCTTCATCTGGAATCATCTCTGCAAACTTCCCCTCCCCATGATCTTGCTAATCCTTCAACTCCTAATACAGTCATTGTCTCATACCTTCACATACCAGTCCTTTGCCATCCTTTAAGACAGTCATCTATTATTAACAACTTAGGGTTCAATTTCTCTGTTTCCATGCAGACTGAGGGAGGCTTTTGTGTTTCTGGCTGTATTTATCTCACAAGAATAAAGCCTATCAATATTTAACATTGGAAATATAGAGTCAGTAAGTTTTGTAAGAGAAAAGATGTTTTGAATTTATGTTTGTTTTATATTTTGAAAAATAGTAGCCCATATGCCCTGTAAAAACAATCCGCATCTTGTACACAGAAAGCAAAGGGTGAGAAATACATTAGTTTTCCCTGGGAATGTGTTTCCAGAGCTAATAAAGAAGCCGAGACTAACATCCAGGATGGTGCCTTCACTCTGTTGGCTGCTTGGTTGGCTTCCAGATCCAGAGTTTCTTCATCCAGCAGAGTATCTACGTTTCATCACATGTAATCCTCTATTTAATTAGACTAGCTCTTCAAGCAAATTTCTTCCTAGTATTTTCACATCATAGGCCAAAACAACCATGCTCTTAGTTCTTCCTGCTGCTCAAAATGGCACTAGCAAGTTGTCCCTGGGGACTAGTTAGAAAAGCACCCACTTGCATCTATCTCAGCCCACACAAAATTCTGGAAATTATATTGCAAATTAACTTTTTCAATTGACAATAAAAATAAAAAAATAAATTCAACATATGTAAATTGAAGTTACTAAATAATATTTACTTAGAAGTTTTACATGATATGATTCATTAGTGGGGGTTGTTGGGAAGGTATAACATTCAAGGATTTCTCCTTGTTTTGAGAAGGCGGAATGGTTAGATTCAAGCCAATTTTAATTAGGAGCACTTTCATAAAAGTATTGTATTCCCCTTTTTATATTCTTGGCATAGGAAGATAGCCATTAAAATTGGAACGTTGACTTTGGTAATCAGTGTTTAGTAAACACTCAGTATACGAGTATGAGGCTTATTCTCATTCTTGTATTTAGTAACAGATACAACTAAAAACAATTAAGATCATTGGACCTAAGGTATTAGCTGTTGGAAATGATGCACAAGATGTCATCATTCTTCTTATTTTAGCCAGTAGGTAGTTTGTCTACAGTAATTTCGTTTCCAAATTCAAAGGTCATATCACTAATGGGGAAACTAAATAAAAGTAAATAATATTCTTTTCAGTATGAATTTTCTTTTCACAATTTCCAATGCTCATTGTCATACAGATTGAGAGTGAATTTGCTCTGCCCAGATTTTCTTGGTAAATTTAGGCAACCAACAAAGATAACACAGGAGGCTTTAGCTCTGCTTGTCATAGGAAACAGCTGGATCTTTTCTCTGTCCATACTATTGGCATTTCACAGGTATTTCCAACTTAAGTCTCTTTGGTTGCCCAGAGCCATGTAAAATACACTGGCTAGTTGGAGCATTAATTTTGACAATAAAACTTACTACGCAAGGAAAACAAAGGGCCTAATTGGGCCCAGGTGTTCCAGGTTGATGACACCTTAGTTTGAAGGTGACGGGGAGTGATTTCACCCCAGCTTCATTCTGCCAGGCAAAACCAGGACGTAAGGCTCCAACTGCTTAAGTAAGAATTTATTCCATGGATTTCTCCTTGTAACCAACTTATTAATTTGCAGGGAACCCATGTTCAAGTGGGTTGCTTGAAAATGTTTACTTCATGATTGCAAATAAAACTATTTGATTTACTGGACTGAAGGGAAAGCTCCTCTTTGGAGGCCACATTTTGACGGTGTCAGGATTTGAGTCTTATAGTCACTTCTCCATAAAATGGCGGACTCCAGCAATCTCGCTGAAGATAGTCCAGGTATGAGGAGGTGCTGACCATAGCAGACAAAGCCTGCTGGTCCAGGCTGACCTGGGAAGTTGGTACCCGCTCCTACTTCTGCAAGACCACCTTCAAAGACACTTGGGGGAGGCAGACTTGTCAGCTGTCTTTCAAGTCAATCCACATTTCCTGAGCTTCTGTGTTCTAGAGGTGTTTTGTATATCTTCACTGCTTACCTTTCAGCCTGAGAACCATATTGCTTTCAGAGAAGGAAAAGACTTTAGACATTATTATCCTGACCTCTTCCCACCTCCTATTTCATAAATGAAAGAATCGAGGTTTTGAAGGGGTAAACAAGCTGTGCAGACCACACAGCTACCCATGGAATTGCTGAGACCAGAGGCTCTGTGCTCTGGGTCCTCGTTCAGAGCTCTTTGCATGGTGTGATGCCGGGGTTCACAGACAGCTGGCCAAATGCTGTTTCTCTGCTCTGTTGCAAATTTCCAGATTTTTTGAACCTGAAATATATACATTTTTCAGGTTCTATCTTGGCTGTCAGTCCTGGTTTATAGTCCTGATTCCTCGAACCATTGCTATGCAAGGACCATTCTGACAGTTTTCATCCTGCTCCCCACCCCCCTCCCCCTGCACCGCCCCTCCCCGCTTTTGCCAGAAACAATTAGAAATTCCAAAGAGCGAAACATTCACTGTGTTTTTCAAGATTGTGCTTTTCAGCTCTACTTCAAACACCACCCAACCTTACCTTTTCTGACCCTCTGCCACAACTGAATAATAACTGTCCCTCCATTAAAATGCTATGGAGATTTGTTTCTTTCTTGTGGAATAATTGCTGCTGTGTACTTTTCTTACGCTCACTATTTGATTGTGAGTTATACGAGAACAGTGAGCATGCATATGGTCTTTAGATTTAAAGTGAAAGCTCATTGTAAGTCATCATAGATGTTACAGTATTAAAAGTGCTTTCTTTGAGTTGTATGCACAAATATAGATGTTTTTCAAGGAGCATATACTCCTTAAGACTGCTTCTTCCAGTATTAGCACGTTGCTTTGTCTCTGCTCACTGTGCAAAGGCAGGTGCTTGTTTTTTTTTGTTTTGTTTTGTTTTGTTTTATCTCTCCTGAGTAGTGAGATTTCTATATTCAGTTAGGTCAGGTTTTTCCCTGCCTAAAGATTCAGACAAAGGGGCCCAGAACTTGAGTTAGTCTATGTATCCACTCTCAGATTTTATTCTCCTTGGCTTCCTATCTCTCTCCTGTACCAGAGATGTCTCCCCACTAACCAAAAGGGACATTTGCATATGAATCCTGACCTTTACTGTCTCTCTCATCCTTTGGCTTCTGAGTCTGGCAACATTTCTCTCACAGCCAATAATAGAATCTTCACTAAATGTGACACTTGGTTTCTTGACAAGTTCTGAGGTAATGATGCTGGTCCAGACACTACCCTTTGAGAATTATTGATCTAGAAAAACATTTGACTCTGTTTTGTTTTTGTTTAAAAACCTCTATTTTTTTAAAAAGTGATTATCTTGAAATAACTTTAAATTTACTAAAAGTTGTAGCAAAATGCACAGTGTACCCTTTACTCAGATTCCTGTTTCATGTTTCTGAACTACTTGAGAATAATGCTTCTATAGCTAAGCAACCCCTAGTTGTACCTGCCTAGCATCAGAATGTGAAACTGTTACCAGCTTGGCTATTAACCTCACTGTTTTTTTTTTTTTTTTTTTTTTAAATACTGGTTTAGTGTTTGCTTTTAGAATTGGGGAAGTTATAAAAAAAAAAAGAATTTTCAAAAAAAAATCTCCTTAAAACCTCCTTTGAATGAGAAAATACCTACTTTCACCCAATTTTTGAAGAACAGAGGGTCAAAGGTAGACACAGAATCCCTAGAAACCAGAATTGGTGTGTTTGAAACCATTGCCAAAGCCGCTCCTACAATGTTAAGGCAGGGGCGGTTTGCATTTACTTGGTACTTTTTACCAGCAAATTGTTTTATCGTCAACGTGTTCTGACTGATTTATTTCAACAACAACATGAAATATGTAGGTAGCTTGGATCTGTTAATGAAGGTTAATATTGAATTTCCTTTACAGAAAATCTTTAGAAAAACAGTCTCTGTCTCATGTTGAGATGGATTTGTCTTACCTGTCTCGAATCCAAGAGGTATCTCTAAATATTGTTTTATAGATAGATAGATAGATTTTAAAAACTTATTGGTAAGAAGCTTTATTAATCTACAAAATTATCTGCAGCCTTTTACGTAACTATCAGGGTCTGATACCAATGACTATCAGAGGCTATGCGAAGTCTAGTACAGTTGCCAGGGGCAATCATTTTAATTTTTATGAAACAACTTATTTTCCTGGGTCATGACTTATTTTAGGCATGGCCTAATTTCTTTTAAGCCTTAGAACCATGTATCTGTGATAGTTTGCAAAACTTGGTGAGATAACAGAGTTTTCCACATGGTACTATAGGATTACTGTTCCTAATTTTGCAGCAGAAAACTGAGACATAATAAAATGAAAACTTGCACCACAAGTCAGCAGAATAGCTCAATTAGACATAAATCACTTCACTCACTATCAAGTTAGAAATTATCTCCCTTGCTGGCTTCCTTTTCAGTCTGATTTCCATCCCCAGGCATGGACCTCTTCCTCTGTTCTAAGCACGAAGCTTCATGTACTTCAAAGGTGCTCCTATACAGAGGAGAAATGGCGGCACTGGGCTTGATTGCTCTTCTGCCTTGAGGTGTCTGTTGAAGACTAATGCTATGAGCCTGGTTAATGATGTGGGCTCCACGGAGAGAAGTCATTCCTTGCCCTATTATTTAAAATGACACAGCTATATGATACGAACTTGATGGTTAAAACTATTAGCCATGAGGGCCCATCTAATGATCTTTAAAGCCCAACAGTTTACATGGTCATCGCCCCACTACAGACATGAGAGTCTGTATTGAGGGGTATCTGCCATCTGATTTTAATAATTCCTCTTCTCACCAGTACTCTCCTAACCCACCTGATCGGCAAATCAATTTGTGCACATAGAGGCAAAAACGGATTTAAATGTTGATCTAGGTGAAATATCCAAAAGGTAAAATTACCGTTCCTCCCCACTGCCTCCTCAGATTATTTCAAATATCTTAAAGTGGAATGAAAATGGCATCTGTTTTTACTTTCAGAAACTTATTTCTTTCCCTGCTTCCATTACTGATGATCGCCCCAAACTGGAGGTTAATTTTGGGTTTCCCTGTATTCATGTTGCCTTTCCCCCCTAGTGTGCTCTAAGTGAATTGTAACAATTCAGTACTGCCACCAGCATCTCCCTCATTAGTGATTCATTTACTAAACATGAACTGATAAAAGAATAGGCTAGCATAAAATTTTGCACACTTGTCTATAAGGATAAAGATCGAAGAAGCTGACTTGGAAACAGATAAGAAAAAACAAGATAATATTCCCTTTCTTTACACTGACCATTCTGCTGAAGGGCCAGAGGTAAGACACCTGCACATGAGTTAGGAAATAGAACTATTAGGCAAGAAAAATTACCATTGAAAAGAGACACATTCAACTTCTACACAGCGAGATGATCTCTTTTTGGAATGACCTGTCTGTTATCCTCTCTTATTATCTCTTGGCACTCCAAATAAATTTAAATGAGTAATAATGCTGTGGTCCGTGGGACGCACAAAAGCAGTGAGTGCTTGGGGCTCATCCAATAAAACCCAATTTAGTGCTCAGTTGAAGGGAAACTTGTAGAGTAAGATGGCAACTTGCATTTTAGGGCTGCAGTGCTAATTCTGTCTGTTCTTCTACTGATTTGACTGCTCTGCCCTGCTGTGTTCTTGCTCTAGGCTGTGCAAATAAAGACCGTTAGAGGAAATCATAAATACTTGATTTAATTAAGGCCATTACCAACACCACTTCTCGCCTCATTTCTCCAAGTGTCAAGGTACAGATTACATTTGAACAATGGTGATGCAATAAATGCATGGGGATAAAATGCAATTCCTCTTTTATGGTTTGTAAAAAATAGAGCTACACAACAAGATGCCCTGCAGCAATTAAACATTTCCCGGTCAGCAGTTCCTTTTGGAGTTGCGGTCTCCAGGGCTAAAGGCCAGGGGAATGCATTCAAACCTTTTCACTTCAGTCAACAAAGAAAAGAAAACAAAAAAGCAGCCCTAGCTTGGCCATCTGATTCTATGCTGAGGTATCCAGTGCTGATATTTCAGAGCCACAAGACACAGGGACTGTATGATTTCCTGCTCCAGCTGGACTATTTTGACTTTCATGCAGATCTCCCACATTAATGCCAAGAAGAACCATGTTAATCCTGTTTGTCCACTGATTCTTATGTTTAGTTTGAAGAGTTCGTACTGTTCAGCCAGATGCTGTTACTAATATTGGTAATCATGGAATAGAGTGAATTAATTTTACCCACTTGTGGATGTTTCTTGGGGTTAAATATACTTCTTTTTTTATGGGTAACTCATCCCAGTTTGCTTGGTTTTAAAACTGAAATTTCTGCACCCGGAGAACCACTTCAGTCCAGGGCAAACCAGGTCAGTTGGTAACCTTAGTTATAAATGACTTTCAAATTCTACTATTTTATCCTTCCCTTTGGGAAATTTCCTTTTGAGAAATAGTATAAGGATAGCTAACATTCACTGAGCGCTTTAGTATGTGCCAAGTACTGTCTAAATCCTTTAAATGATACTGCTTTTTTAAAACCCTCAAATCCTGACAAAGAGGGTTGACTTATACAGTTGCCCAAGATGTGTACTGTACAACTTTAGGGAGTACCAGCCACATACAGAGATGAGGTGGCCCTGCTGAAAAAGGTAGATATTATTGTTATTACTCCCATTTTATAGGTGAGAAGACAAGTGCAGAGAGATTGAATAACTTGCCTATGATCAAAGAGCTGAGAAGTGGTAAATAGGGAGTTTACCTGGCAGTCTTATTTGAATGCTCCCAATGGGTTTATTCTTAATAACAGCTACAATAGCAATCCTTATTTGAAATGCATATTTATGTATCTGTTGTTTTTCTGTCTTTACTTGCTCAAAGCTGCCCTGAAATTGTTGCACTTGGAGTGTCTAACCTTGTAAATTTTCTCCGACTAAATTGCTTTACTACTATATTTCCCCAAAAATAAGACTTAATCGGAAAACAAGCCCTAGCATGATTTTTCAGGATGACCTCCCCTGAACATAAGCCCTAATGTGTCTTTTGGAGCAAAATTTAATATAAGACCCAGTCTTATTTTTGGGGAAACATGGTATGTCTTTTGTTTTCTGTCTCTTTTTTTCTTTCTCTGTAATGACTGTTGGACAGTGTGGTATCCCCAAATGTGCGTATCCTTCCTGGCTCTTATGGAAATATACTAGTCTATAGAAGAACGCTGTCTGAGAGAGCTTTCAGTGATGGTGGAATGTCTGCACCATCCAGTACTCTAGCCACTAACTGGTTATGTGTGGCTATTGAGTACTTAAAAAGTAGCTACTGTGATGGAAGAACGGAATTTTAAATTTTATTTAATTTTAATTAATTTTAGATTAAGTTTAGATAGTTGCATGCAGCTAGTGGCTACCCTATTGTAGAACACAGATCTTGAACCCATTTGCTTATTAAGGACATCTTAATATTTATTATGAAAATTATAGTCTTTGTTTCATTAGTTAGGAACATACCTGTCAACTAGCTCCTATGTGACTAGATAGAAAGGAGAGATAAGGAGAGAGAGAGAGCAATGAGAGACAAATTGTACCAGAGGAAAAGATACTTCCAATTTCCTATGCTTTTTAATCTAGTAGTGTTTGTAAGGGTGCAAAAAGGATCACAAAATAGATTACTTTGGGGACCATAAAATCCACACTTAGGCATTTTCTAGGGTACTGAACACTGTAGTACTTAGAGTAATTAAGATGAAGGTAAACCCAAGAACTATGGTTTTTAAGAAAGTGTTGCAAAAATTATCTCCAAAATATCAATTAGCCTTTGTTATTGCCTATCTTCTTCTACCATCTCTCTATATGCCTCCAGAATTTTACATATTACATGTGTAACATAAATGCAATTTGTTTTCTACTATTTTAATACATGTTTGATAAAAAAAGGTAACATATTTATGCTAAAAGACTTGGGAAATTTCTTCAAAACACAATCTACTTCAAGTAATAAATTATTGTCCTCTGACCTTTGATTTATTTGAATGATTGGGTGGAACAGCCAGAGATACCTAAAAGAGGGGAGGGTGATTATTAAAACAAGCTGGATGGTGAGTTTCTCCATTTAAGGTCTTTTCCTGGCCTTGTTTGATTATTTTTGTCACACATCATTAGTCTTAAAAAGAATAGGCACAGGGAAATCACCTTATGGTGACAACCCATTGAGAGCAGGTGTGTGTGCTTTATTGCGAGCCCATGAATGCCTCTGAGGCCTTTGTTGTCGGCCAGGGCTCAGCCTCTGTCCAGAGCCCAGTTCAACTTACCTTCCCAGCCAGATCTCCCTGTGCTTGCAGGAAAAGTATTTTTAAAGGCTCCTGTGCTGGCTCCCACCTGACTTTCAGCTGGTAGTTGAATCCCCTGCAGCCATCAATCCTGTCTTCTCTACTCTCACTTGCCCACTTAGTGAGGTCATCAGGTAGACTTGCTAGCTGAAATACAGGATGCACAGTTAAATTTGAATTTCATACAAAAGGGTGAATAATTTTTTTAGTATAAATGTGTCCCAAATTTTGCATGGGACCTTATTTTTAATATAAGGATGTCCTACATTCTGCATGAGACATGCTTCTACTTAAAAATTTATTCATTGTTTATCTGAAATTCAAATTTAACTAGATAGCCTATATTTTTTATTTGCTAAGTCTGGCAATCCTACAACAGGAATATCTTCTCCAAATCTTACAAGTGAGAAAAGAGATGATTCAACTCCAACTTTGAGGGAAGATATCACAGTCCTTTGAACAGTATGGTTCATATAACAGGAATTCCAAATGTGCTTTTGTTGGAGTGACTAAGACTTGATAATGGCAATAATCACCGAATTCAGGTCCTGGCTATGACAAAACAGTGTTGATGGGACTAATGACTTATTGACTGGTTCTGACTGAGTGACTAAGGGTTAGGGTTAGTGACTGAGGGTTAGGGTTAGGGTTAGGGTTAGGGTTAATCACCCCAGAACAGAAATTTAAACTGCAGAAGGTCAATGACTAATTCAGAGTCTGAAACTCTCTCTCTCTCTCTCTCTCTCTCTCTCTCTCTCTCTCTCTCTCTCTCTCTCTTTTCTTTCTCCTATGAAGGTGTGAAGAGAACTAAAAGGAAGTAATTTTGGTTCTGAAAGTTGCTTGTGTTCAAGGCTAAAACATGCTATTGTTAATCTGCAGTAGATTTGTTTTTGCAGCTAGCTGAGGCTACTGAACTTGTGGCATTATCCTTTAAAGTATAAAAAGAAAAACATTCTGATAGTACTTTACAATGTATAGTGCAGAACTGAAAAAAGAGAATGTGTCATAATAAAATTCTTATTAAATGGAGTCAGTGCCATAGATATCGATGGCATTGTTCATCACACCGCTAATAACAAAGGGAACAGGATCAGAAAAGCAACATGACCTTGCAGCCCACCTAGCAACTTCTGGCTCTATTAGAGGTAACCCTAAACTTGAGGAAAAGCCACAATGTTCAGTCCCAAACAGCTCTTTTATAGCTGTCTGAGTTTATCTCCCCTTTATTCTTGGATTAGTGGCTTTAAAATGGAAATGCTGGATTCATTTCAGTTATTAAGCTGATGTAAGCATTGTAATTCTCCCTCTTGAATTCTTAAATGTGTTGATTGTACTCTGGGAATTTTATGGTTCTTTTAGAAATACAGAAAGAGCTTTGCTCCATTTTTCTGATGTAATTGCTTGTACTATTTAATTCCCAACTCTATTATATTTGAACTTTTGTAGAGGAATCAAAGAGACACAAAAGGCATTCTAAATGATAAATTTCCATTTCTTCTTTTAAAATACAAATAAAACTAGTTTGGAAGAATTGGAGGGAAAGAAAATTGCTTTTACGTGGAACATATTCTGAGTCTGAAAGTGCTTTTTTTTTTTTTTAAAGAAATACTCTGGTGACCAAACTAAATGGTGGTGAGTTGGTGACAGAATAATAATTGGCGGTCTCTGGTGTCCGAAGCCATTTGCTTGAATTATTTATGTCTCAAAACTGACAGGAATTTCATAAGAGTAAATAAGGCAAGTCCAGCGGGTGTCATTTACATGATGCAATCACACATCTGATTGACTGCAGGTCTCATCTGCCGGAGCTGATGCCTTAAAAACCCAGGGGAGGAGTTTATGTCAAGACGGTCCCACACCCACTAGGGTTTGATTAGTCCTGGACCAGCTTAATTCTATTCATTGTCAAAAGCATGTTGACAAAGATCAATTCACCTAATGTTGTTTGCCTTAAAATATAATAACTCAGCAGCCGGTATTGCTGTTCAATTGCCTCCTTTGACTTTGAAATAATTTTTTTAGTCCCCTAAAAAATACTTTAAAAAATTCTCAGGAACCCACTGAATTAGGATTTGTTGTTTTATAGTGCTTGAGATGTGGCTGTTACGGCCTCCTAGTATGGTTTTTCAGCTTTGTCTCTGGGACTCAGCTGGTTCTTGATGTCTTCTCCCACTCCTCATTAACTCGTTTTTTCCCCCTGACAGTGCCCTTCTGGCAAGGCGGTGGAGACAGGAACGTGGATCCATTGTATTGGCCTCAAGAGTTGGAATAGTAAGTGAGCAAAATTAAATTGCCTCAAGACAGTTTACATAGTCTTTATTACATGCAGATGAGTGGCTCTTCCTACCCATTTTCATGTCGACTTTGGAGAAATGTTCATGGAGTTTATGATCCTTAAAATTTGTTTAGTTTATAAATTAAAAAAAAAATAGGTTTTTAATGCTGGATGAGAGCAGTATATTTATGAAATTTCCATTGGAGTTTGTATTTATTTATTTTTGCTTTGAGCATTACAATAAACTTTGGGAATTAAATGAATGACTTTTTTATCTGACTTTTTCATAGTTTTATAAAATATTTTATATTTCACATTTTTATATATTTTAAATATTTTATTCATCAAAACGCCATAAAAGTAAATTGTTCAGAGTATCTTGGTCATTTTTCACAATTAAACTGCTAAAGTTGTTTTAGTATCCATTTATGCCAATCAAGTTATTTCCTTTGAGTCCTGATGTTTGAAACAAACAACATGGACAAAACTTGAGTGCATTATGCTAAGTGAAATAAGTAAAACAGAGAAAGACAAATCACATTTCACTCATATGTGGGGTATAAAAACCTCAAACTCATAGAAAGAGAGAAGAGTAGTGGTTGCCGGGGGCTGGAGGGTGGGGAAAGTTGGGAGGAGTTGGTTGCAGGGTACAAACTTCCAGTTATAATAGGAATAAGTTCTGGGGATCTAATTTACAACATAGTGATTATAGTTAACAACACTGCATCATATACGTGAAAGTTGTTAAGAGAATAGATCTTAAGTATTTTCACCACAAAGAAGACACGGTAATTATGTGACACGATGAAGGTGTTAGCTAAGCTATGGTGGTAATCATTTTGCAATATAAAGTGTATGAAATCAACCTATTCTACAACTTAAATTCACACAATGTTATATGTCAATTATATCTCAATAAAGTTGGAAAAAAAAGTTGTGGAAATGGATGGTAGTGATGGTTGTACTACAACGTGATGTACTGAATGCATTAGAAGTGTACACTTAAGAATTGTTAAAATACTAAATTTTATGTTACACATATTTTACCACAATAAAAAATTATTTTAAAAAGTTATTTCCTTTGGCCATCCAGTATGTAAAATAAAATGATGGCTGTTAGTGTCATTTATGATAAAAAGAGGGTCTGCCCTCCAAAAGTTTTTGGAAAACAAATACTATCCTATTCAAAATAAGAGTTATGAGGAAACACACTCAACTTTTATTCTTTGGCGGTTTTGGGAGAGTAAACAACTGTTACAGATTAAAGGGAGTGTTGGTTCACCCAAGGGCCAATATTAAGAGGAATGGTACCTAGAAATCGTTAGTTTCAAAAATATTCCAATAGAGGCAGAAGAGGGCTATTTCTCATCCTAACCTATATTTCTCTCTTCCATCTAATTACCTTTCCTAAGACTGTGTTATGTTATTTCTACTCTCTTAGGCTGAACACAAATATTTTTTTTCCTTTATGATTTGAAAAATTTTATTAAATTTTTTGGGTGATATTAGTTAGTAAAATTATATAGGGTTCAAGTGTACAATGCTATAATCCATCATCTATATATTGCATTGTGTATTCACCACCCAGAGTCAGTTCTTCCATCACCATATATTTGACCCCCTTTACTCTCTTCTACGGCCTTTCTCCACCCTTACTGCAATATAAAGTGTAACCTCTGGTAACCACTAAACTTGTCTGTCACTATGAGTTTTTGTTTGTCTTGTTTGTTTGTTACTTTCAGTTTTATATCCCACATATGAGTGAAACCATATAGTTCTCGACTTTTTCTGACTCACTTTGCTTAGCACAATCATTTCAAGATCCATCCATGTTGTCTCAAATGACAGTATTTCATCTTTTCTTATGGCTGATATTCCATTGTATGTATGCACCACATATTTCTTTCTTTCTTTCTTTCTTTCTTTCTTTCTTTCTTTCTTTCTTTCTTTCTTTCTTTCTTTCTTTCTTTTTCTTTCTTTTTTCATTGTTAAAGACACAGGGGTTAAAGGGAATTGCATTAGCAGGAAAATAAAATAAAAGATTTCTTCTTCCAAAAGGGGACTTCCTTTATTGAACAGATTACCTTCTCAGTGGTAACTTTCCTAAGCCTTTCTAAATGTCCCGCACTCATTTCTTCATCTTGGTAGAGAAAACTGCTTTTCCTACCACCTCGGACTGCATCTACTTTAAATGTTGCAGTCTTCTATGTTCATGGATTGGAAGAATCAACATAGTTAAAATGGCTGTGTTACCCAAAGCAATATACAGATTTAATGCAATCCTTATCAAAATCCCAATGGCATTCTCTAAAGAAATAGAACAAAAAATCATCAGATTTGTATGGAACCACAAAAGACCCCTAATAGCCAAAGCACTCCTAAGAAAAAAGAACAATGCTGGAGGTATCACACTCCCTGACTTCAGCTTGTACTACAAGGCAACAACAGACACATAGACCAATGGAATAGAATTGAGAACCCAGAAAGAAACCCATATAAATATAGACAGATAATTTTTGACAAAGAAGCCAAAAACATACAGTGAAGAAAAGACAGCCTCTTCAATAAATGGTGCTGGGAGAATTGGAAAGCCACGTACAAAAGAATGAAACTAAACTATTATTTGTCACTGTGTACCAAAATTAATTCAAAATGGATCAAAGACATAAACATAAGACCTGAAACAATAAACTGCATAGAAGAAAACATAGGTACTAAACTTATGGACCTTGGGTTCAAAGAGCATTTTATGAATTTGACTCCAAAGGCAAGGAAAGTAAAAGCTACAATAAATGAATGGGACTGTATCAAACCAAAAAGCTTCTGCACAGCAAAAGAAACCATTTACAAAATAAAGAGGCATCCAACCGAATGGGAGAAGATTTTTTGCAAATAATGCCTCTCATAAGGGGCTAATATCCAAAATAAATAAGGAACTCATGCAACTCAACAACAAAAAAACAAACAATCCAATTAAAAAATGGGCAGAGGACCTGAAGAGACATTTCTCCAAAGAGGACATACAAATGGCAAATAGACATTTGAAAAAATGCTCAACATCACTAATCATCAGAGAAATGCAAATAAAAACCACAGTGAGATATCTAGTAACAAGTGTTGGAGAGGCTGTGGAGAAAAAGGAACCCTCATACACTGTTGGTGGGAATGCAGATTGATGCAGCTGCTATGGAATGCAGTGTGGAGGTTCCTCAAAAAATTAAGAATAGAATTACCACATGACCCAATAATCCCTCTCCAGGCAATCAACCCCAAAAATCTGAAAACATTTATCCATAAAGACACATGTACTCCAATGTTCATTGCAGCTTTATTTACGGTGACCAAGACATGGAAACAACCAAAGTGTCCTTTGATAGATGAATGGATAAAGAAGTTGTGGTATATATACACAATGGAATACTATTCAGCCATAAGAAAAGATGAAATAGTACCATTTGGGACAACATGGATGGATCTCGAGACCATAATGCTAAGTGAAATAAGTCAGACAGAAAAAGTAGAGAACCATATGATTTCACTGATATGTGGTATATAAAACTGAAAACAACAAAAGAACAAGACAAACAAATGAAGAAACAAAAACCCAGACACAGACAATAGTTTGGTGGTTACCAGAGGGTAAGGGGGGAGTGGGGTGTAGATGAGGGTAAAGGGGATCAAATATATGGTGACGGAAAGAGAACTTACTCTGGGTGGTGAATACACAATATGATATATAGATGATGTATTATAGAATTGTACACCTGAAATCTATGTAACTTTACTAACAATTGGGACCCCAATAAACTTTAATTAAAAGAAAAAAAAATGTTTGCGGTCTTAGTGTGCGAGGGGAAACCTCTCCATAAATCATATTGGGATTTGCTCAGATTTTTCTGAGCTCCTCTGGTACAGGCACATGTGAAAAAGTCTATGTCATAAATTAATGAGTTGTATTAATCTCTAACTTCTGTGTTTACAAAGATGTCCTGGGCATCTGGAAAAGCGGTCAAACCTCACTCAACACTTGAAATTAACATTCTCCTAAGGAAATTAGTGCTTAAAATCTGCTGAATCATCCGATTTTCACACTTGTTTTCATGGGAACCATAAACTGGGAGGTTTCAGATACACCCTTTTGCTGAATGCACTTATAGTTGGAAAATATCTATTATTTTTTTCACTGCTTAGCCTGAGCTTTTGGAACGTGGCTTCTTGTAAACGTATTAAGATACTTGATGTTTTTAGACTTGTGTTTTCTTAGCCACTCTTTCCTTCTAGTCCACCTCCCAAAGTCATCTGAAGAGCTCATTTCTCTGTCGTGTTTAGAGAATAGCAAGAGATGACACATTGATCGTGTTCAGATCAGAAAAGGCAGGCAGATGACTATTTTAAAAACATCAGGCAGGTATTTTCTGCTTTTTAAAGCTGCAGGCAAGTTTACCTCACTAGAATAGTTATTCAGGAATATCTTTAATTGCCTGTATTTAGTCAGTCAATCAAAGAGCATTGTCTTAGTACCCACAGATAACGTATTAGTGAAGGAGAATGTGGGAGATTGGACGTGATCTTTGCTATAACAATCATACAAGGGGTGATTGTCATGGTGAACACCCAGTAGAAATATGTTCACGTGAAAAAACATAACTATGAAGCAGGCAGAACATTTGTTGTTTGAAACAGAGGGCTGATTTTAGTGAGGAAAAGCTTCCAAACAGCTTAATTGATAGACAGGAAGTATTAGTTTAAATATGACAGGAAAAGGTTATGAGTATTCACAGTTTATCCATGTCTGAACTACACCTGCATAGAACTGACAGTTGTATAACTATCTTTCATTTTGTGTATGTGAGATACAGTGGAGAAATTAATAGTTTTTATTATAAACGGTACCGCTGCATTGGTTTTAGCATAAATGACTGTTAACAGCCGAGAGTGAAGGAAGATGGTTGAAAGAGAATTTCTAATTACGTTGATGAAGGTATTATAAGTATTCTGCTAACTAAAGACAGTATTCAACTCCTAACCTTTTCCTTTTCTTTAGGCGACAAAGTGTAGTTAAATGAATATCACATAAGTGTAATTGAAGATTACAGGGAAAAAAATCCAGATGTCATGAAGGGTAATAAATTTCTTTACGCTACTTTTTTGATGTAAGAACTGTACAGTCACTTCTTTGTACTATGTTTTATAGTGAAATGTCACAAGGGATATGACTGATTTAAACTTAATTGTACATCACTTCAAGATATTAGATTAAATCACAAGTAATAACTGAGTAATAACACTAACAACAATAATAGTTTTTATTGAGCCCTGTGCTAACTTCTGTAGATTTATTTTGGATTTTTAAAAAAATAATTAGTTATTTCTAAAGCCACCTTCTATGAATAAGCAATGAATAATAATAAAGGACAGTGATGAAAGATGGAGAGTGCTTGCTTCAACTGGTCAGTAAGGACTCAATGTAGTCCTACTTTGGGGTCTGCTATAGATGAAACGTTTGTGTGTCCCTCAAATTCATATGTAGAAATCCTATTTTGGAGGTGATTAGGTCCTGGGGGGCAGAGCACTCAGGAGTGGGATCAGTACCCGTATAAAAGAGACCCCAGAAGGTGTTCTTCTCCCTTTGGCCGTGTGAGGTTATAGTAGTGAGAAAACGGCTGTCTATGCAGAAAGCAGTTTCTCACCTGACAGTGAACCTTTATGCCGTCGCCTTTGTTCTGGACTTCCTGGTCTTCAGAACTGTGAGAAATAAAATGATGTTGTTTTCTAAGCTACACAGCCTACGGTATTTTGTTATAGCAGCACAAGCAGACTAAAACAGGGTCTGTTTTTTCTAGTTGGATTTCACATGGAGTAGCTCTAAGACAAATTGATGTAAATGCTTTTATATCAACTAAGCAGAAAGTGTCTGAGGCCAAGACAAGCAGAAATATTTTTTTGAGTAGCTATATACTAATTTAGGCAGATTTTATTTTGTTCATACATAGCCACGTATATAAAAATAGGTAATAACATTTTCTTGGGACAATATAGAAACTTCCAAAGTAACCCTGCCCAATTTTTACATAAATTATTTCACCATGTACAATATTCTTGGGAAGAAAAAAAAATCATTGTTACTAGTTATTATATAGGAGAGGTTATGGGATCTAGATCAATTCACTAACAAAACAATTTTCCTGAAGCCAATTTGCTGAAAGCTAATTTCCCACAAGCCAATACACTAAATGATCAATCCAATAACAACTATTTGAAAATCAGCATAAGAAGAACATGTTCATAGGCATTGAACACATTTTTTAAATGTTCTTTAAAATATGTTTGGTAAATTAATGATTTTGATGAACTTGTCACTTGGCAAATTGATCCTTTAGTAAATTGGCCTGCTTTCAAACTGACAGATTCATTCATTCAATATTAAAATACAATTAATGAGCATATACTATACGCCAGGAATTGGATATTTAATACTGAATAAGGCAGTATTAGAGAAATTACAGTTTAGTGGAAGAGAAAGTCAAGAATATCATCACAAAACAGAAAGTGCTGCAATAGTAATGCTTGGGAACACAGAAGAAGAGCATGGGAGTGAAACAGATTGCTCCGTGTGGCTCTGGGTCATGGGAGGCTTCTAAGAAGAGGTGATGCTTGAGCTGACATTTGGAGGCTGAAAGTGACTTACCCAGGGGAGTGAGCAAGTGATCAGAATGTAGGGCAAGGGATCAGAGTGTGCCAAGGCAGAGTGTGTTTATCAGACTGACATGGGTAGCGGTTAGTAGTTCATGAAATAAATGTCCAACAAAAACGAAGTCAGGACTGACACTTAAAAGGTAAAACAGAATGGAACAGAAAATGGCAGAAGGCACTGTATGTGGCAAGTATTGTACAATTCCGAACACATATGTATATAGGTATACATGCATCATATAGTCAAATATATTTATTTCTTACTGTGCATCACAGAGTAAGAGATAGATATGAGTAAAGCAGGGAGGAAAGAGAGATTATGTTCAGAATGGGTACTACACGTGGATGTTTAAAGTGGGGAGGAATAATTTGATGGGAGAGACTGCAGGGATAGATGCCTAGAGACACAGAGAGGGACCAAATCATGAAGGGCCTAAAAGAAATTCCAAGAAGTTTAAATTTTATCCTGAAGATAAAAGAAGCTAATAAAAGGATTCATGGCTTAAATAAACAATTTTCTTTCACTTAAAGAAGTTTGAAAAGTTCAAATAGTATACAAGAATAAATATAAGGAGGAAAATTCTCATTTCCAGAGCTATTTACCCCTCAACACAAGTTTTTATTTCCTAGAAGCTAAAACTACTATCAATTTCTGTTTTGGTTTCTTTTGGTAGCAGAATTAAAAATGTACATGATATGCACTATTTCTTAATTTCTTTTAACTTTGGGCAAGATCATTTGATTTCTTATGAAGAATCCAGCCTAACTATACTGTTTACTACCTCCCCTTCCCCTTCCATCTCATGAATTGTGTTCTATGTTTGTTTGTTTTTTTCGTTCTTTGTAGATGTATTTATGATTTTAAGTAGTATACTTAAACATGATATTTAAGCTACTGTGTTTCCCCCAAAATAAGACCTAGCTGGAAAATCAGCTCTAATGCATCTTTTGGAGCAAAAATTAATGTAAGACCTGTTGCCACACAGCAGACTACCCATCTGTCTCCTCGTGCCTGCCCCTAAAGAAAGGAGAGTCTGTGAGACAGATTCTTTTAGGGACTTTGCTTCACCTTTGTGTTTGCGCCTTATGTCTCCCTGTTTGGCCCCAAAATATGGCTGGTTAGCCAATGATGAGTAAGATTCCCCACGGGGGTGGTGTGGTGGTGGGGGGAGAACAACTCAAGCCAGGCACAGTCGCGTGGGGACCAACAGGAGAATCCACGGGGTTCGAAGAGGTTGGCACAGCCTCCCTCCTTCCCCCAGCTAAGGAGAGCCTCTGCCTCTGTGGCTGCATTTCTTCCTACAACCTGCAAGGGAAGAGATTCAATGATGTGTTCTCCATCTATTCATATGCATAAAGGTTTTGTCCCTTGGGGAAGTACATACATCCTGAGACTTACAGTTCAGCTGCCTGTAGGCAAGGGTGATTGGCTTGAATCAGTTTCCTATTGTAGTGTATGGGATTCACAGATCTTGAGATTGACAAGCTTTATCTCCTTTACTTCCCTACTTAACTAATAAAAGCTATGTGTTGGCCCAGTTCCCTTGGAGTCCCTTGGCCCCGCTGGCACTCTATTCTTGGCTACAAAATTTCTTAACCCTGCACCGCCTTCCTCACTCCCCACAACCCTCATCGCGTAGGACGCGACAAAGACCCAGTCTTATTTTACCATAATATAAGACTGGGTATAATATAATATAATATAATACCGGGTATAATATAATATAATATAATATAATATAATATAATATAATATAATATAATATAATACCTGGTATAATAACATGTAATATAATATAATATAGTATAATAATACCCGGTCTTATATAATATAATATATGCATCTTATATAAGACTGGGTCTTATATTAATTTTTGCTCCAAAAGATGCATTACAGCTAATTGTCCAGCTAGGTCTTATTTTCGGAGAAACACGATATATAACACACTTACTGACTCTATTATGGAAATGGCAAGATGAATGTAGCAAATTTTTGATAGAAAATTGTAGACTGAGCCACATAGTTGTTACTCCCAGAAAGTTGCAATTTAAATGATGGAAAAGAAAAAAATGATAGAAAAGATATTTCTCTCTCTCTCAATCTTTCTCTCTTGTCTATCTCATGTATCTATTTATCTACATATCTTTAAAGAATAAGCCTACAATAGTGTTAGAACTGAAGAAGTTGCCATCAATGGCCAGGCATTATAAGAAACTGTAGGAAGAGAGATAGCAGACATAACCATATTGGGAAAGTCATCACAACAGAGAATAAGTACTGAGAGTTCCATAAATTGTGACCTAATTGCTTGCTTCCCTCTGAGCAGCTCAAAGCCTTCTTTAAAACTGTGACTTTGTTATCCACATTCCATGATGGTTTCCTTGGGATACCGGATCTATACCGTAACTTTGCTGTTTTCCTTTACCTCTGTTTTGAGTACTGAATGCTTTTGATCTAAGAACCTTAATTGCTTCTAAAACCATTAATGTAAGTTGGCACCTACATGTTCTTGAATTTATAAAGCACTTTCGACATTTTAATTCGATTGTGACACTTAGCCTGAAAGATAGACAGGTTAGACGATTATTATTATTATTTAGATTTTATTGAAATTTGAATAATAATTTCAATAACAAAAATATTACATTACTTGTCCAGAGTAAACTGGATATTTTGTGGTGGCCCAATGATACTAATAAGTCTAATAATAACTAACATTATTTGGAAGCTTACTAAATTACCAGGCTCTGTTCTATTATTACAGCTTTTGCAATTGCTAGCAATGTGCCCTGGGAAATTTAACCCCTCAAATTTTAAGGTTGTTCCCTATAATATGGGAATAATAGTAATGATCTACCTCATAGGTTATTCTGAAGTTTAAAGGATGTAATGCAGGTAAAGTGCTTAGCACACTGCTTGAAATATGGATAGCTCTCAGTAAATGGCAGCAATTATTATTAGTTATGTTTCACTACATCCGCCACTTCCTAGCTATGAAATCTTGAATATGCCACTTAACCTCTGTGGGCTTCAAAGCCTCCTTATTAATAAAATGGAGCAACTGACGCTTATGGAGTTTAAGAATTTAATTGAAAGTCCCACAGGTAAACAATGACATATTTAGGACTTGAGCTCAGCTCATAGTACATGCACTTCACCATTAGGTTAGAAGCCAGCTTATCTAAAGCCTTGTCCAGTGAAATTTGTGTGTAGGATTCCTGTGTGGCAGTTAATGCTTAGCGGTTATGGAAACTCTGTTACAAATCTATGCATATCATATCATTTGGAATGACTAATTTGAAGGAAGACTAGAAGGTATGTTCTAGTACAGATACTTGGCTTTTCCCAATTTCCTTTAAGTGTTTTCTTTAAATAAATCAAGTCAATGATCGATTATTAACTGCTGCCATTTTGGAGTATCTTTCAGCTCAGAATTCTGTTTGAATTTTTGAGTAATGACCTTCTTTTGTAAGAGAGGTGATAGAAAAGTGGGAAGTTCTTTTTAAACTTCAGAAAACAAAACAAAACATAATCAAGAATAAAGTATATAGTATATGTGGGTCCTACATGGGCCACCTTTCATTTGGAATCATTCGGAGATAAGATCTACATATATGACTCTTTTCCCAGATAAGAGGGAACCTTATTCCTCTAAGCAACAGTAACAAAAACCTCTTGGTTCAATTACTTTTTAAAAATAGATAGCTCATAAAAATGGATTAAAAACCAGGTTTAATCTTTAGAATTTACTTTGATTTCATGATTTGGACAAGATGTTAATTAAGGTGTGAGCTTTGCTCTCTTTAATCTGTAAAATGAGGGGAAAGGTGTGATAATGATGTCTCTGTCCTGCCTACCTCTCAGAGATCTTTTGAAGCACTCTGCGAATTTTTGGTATAATTATTATTATGATCCAGACTCTTCAGTTTATATGTACACACATAATTATCATAGCTAACCTTTACGTAGTGCTTATAAGGTACTAGGCACTGTTCTAAGCATGTTACATATATTAAGTCAGATAACTATCATCATAATCTTAGGAGGTAGATACTACTATTACCCCCCTTTTATAGTTGAGAAAACAGAGACCTGAGGCACAGGTAAGGTGGCAGGTGGTACCTACCAGAATTCAAACCCAGGCTGTGTGTCTCAGAGTCTGTGCCCCTTAATTAAAATGCTATACTGCATTCCAGAAGACTCTTCAGGATTCTTGTGTCATTTGGATTTCTTTTTTGTCCCTAACTATATTAGACATTTAAATACAATGAAAAGACCACAGCTTTTGAAGTTCTTGATATTTCTAATACCTGTCCCATATCAACCTGTGATGGGTCACTTCTCTCTATTGCATGTATGCCTGCCTCTGTGAATCTTTTTTCCTATCCCCGTTTTTGTTGCTTCTAATAATTACTGAAGGCCCCGAGACTCAGTTAAGTAGATACTATAATCTGTTTCTTACATTAAACATTTCTGACAACAAATGAGTAGATCTTTTTATCACATCAAACAGTTTTCCAGCTCTCCAATCACTAACTAGAATCCTCAATTTAATTCAACCCTGACACTGACTACCTGGAGTTAGTGCAGTCCCACAGATTAAGGGCTCAGTTCTACAAGACTGTCCCCACTTCAGACACCAATCACAAGTCCAGGCCACTGTACATCTGACCGACTGGCTGTAAATTGGGGGTTCCCATGACCCCCTCCTCAGGTTCAATAATTTGCTTGAATGGCTCACAAGAACTCAGGGAGACATTTTATTTACATTTGCTGGTTTATCATAAAAGATATAACTCAAGAACAGTCACGTGGAAGAGAAGAATAAAGCAAGGTCTGAGGGAAGGGGCACCTCCGCGTGTTTTTCAACCTGGAAGCTTTCAGAATGCCCATAGTTTAGGGTTTCTGTGGAGGCTCTATTACATAGGCAAGGTTGATTAAATCATTGACTATTGGTGATTAATTCAATTTCCAATCCCTCTCCCTTTCCTGGAGGTTGGAAGTGTGGGGCTGAAAGTTCCAAGCATCTCATCACATGGCTGGTTCCTCCTGCTCTCAGCTCCAATCTTGAAGCTATCTAGGGGCTCGCTAAGAATCACCATATTAGTGTAAATTCAGTTATGATTTAAAGGGGCTTATTATGAGTAACAAAAGATGCTCCTGTCACCCGTATTTCTCAGGAAATGTCAAGGGCTTTAGACGCTCTGTGCCAGGAATGGGGGATGAAGATTAAACATATACGTATATCACAATATCACAATAGACTGTTAGAGTTAAGTCTAAAACAATTGAAATGATCATGGAAGAAACTTGAGGAGTATTCTTTGAGTTAAGTACTGTAGTATTCTTACATGGACTTGGCGACATCCAGATTTATTTTGCAATTTTTCTTTGACTTTGTTCTCTATAGTCAGAGTTAGCAGCTACCTATGGTGACCATACTGCTTAGATTTCAAACAGTTGTTCCCATATTTAAAAATAATTTCAGTCTATATGTTCTAATTTTGGTTAAAAGCTTTTGTTTCTGTAACAAATAAGGAATTTCTGGGGAAGAGAAGCATTACTGAATTCCATTATATCAACAAGAAAATCAGGACTCTGGATTGCAAATCATACAGGTTTTTCTGTAGTTGTTTGTAGTCTTGAGTTTATTAATAAGAGGACCACATTTCCAAATGAAATATAGGAATTGGAGAAGAAAAGGCCAATGGTTGGGATTATCCAGCCTTTTTTCTGACTGTGCCCAGTGTTCCCCAGGGCCAGTTCCAGTGTGGTTTTAAATGACTCAACTGGCAAAGTTTCTTAGGCCTCCCTTTCAGGAGAGTCCACAGCTTAATGACTATCATATCCAGGAATGTTTTCCCGACTTTCAGCACAGATATAAACCCTGGAATTCACTAATGGCTCTAGTAATGCTAACCCAAGACAGCAATATTTTATTGTTTTTATAGGTCCTCATACATCAGACGAAGTACCTGATGATTATGTAAAATACCTTGGATGGATCCCAGACTGAAAGTCTTCAGAAGACAAACAGATTAATCATACACTAAAGAAAGGAACAAGACACACTTGTACTCTTATTAGATCAACAGGACATCCCTGAACAATATCTTGCTCTGAAAGAAATGTCCAATCAAGAAAAAAATCAGCAAAGACTATAGGGCAGTCCCAAAGCTTCTTGGTACTTTCTCCAGATTCTAGATGCTCTTCCTCCCCCCTTCCTTTTCCTTTTCCAATTCAGTCAGCCACAGGTAAAACCTGTTTACCTACATACAAATAAACTTTAAGCATATGAGATATGATCAAACAATATGATAAATGTTTAAATTAAAAAAAAATTACAGTAAAAGACGCATTGCCGTTAATCTCCCTCAGAATACTCCCCCTCACTTCAAACACACTTATCCCATCGTTCTTTCCACTTTCTGAAGCAGTTCTGGAAGTCCTCTTTCATGAGTGTCTTTAGTTGCGCTGTCATGGTTGCCTCGATGACCTGAATCGATTCAAAACGATTACCTTTCATGGCCATTTTGACTTTGGGGAAGAGCCAGAAGTCATACAGTGCCAGATCCAGTGAATAAGGTGGATGAGGACACACCGTAATGTTTTTATTTGACAGAAACTGCTGTACCAGAAGCAATGTGTGACATGGAGCGTTATGATGGAGGATGATTTACAGCACACTTTAAAACACATCTTCTCTCAACTGTAGCTCACACCCTACTGACTGCACTGAACAAGTTGACACTTGTCACACCCTGTTACTAAGGTTAGATGCTCTGCTTCCTGTATTGAAAATCCCTGCCTTTCTGTTGGAAGGCACTCGGCAGCAGCATTCTCTGTCATTTTGATCATAATGGAAAGGCTCTGTGTCATACATTGCCTCTGGTATGGCAATTCCTGTCAAATAAAAGCATTACAGTGTGTCCTCATCACGTTATTCACCAGATTTGACACCGTGGGATTTCTGGATCTTCCCTAAAGTAAAAAAGATATAGGACCTCGAGGCAGCCACAACAGCGCAACTAGACATGCACGAAAGAGGACTTCCAGAATTGCTTCAGAAAGTAGCAAGAATGATGGGATAAGTGTGTTCAAAGTGAGGGGGCATATTTTGAGGGGGATTAATGACAATGTGTATTTTACCGTAATAATTTTTTTAAAATTTAAATGTACACTGTATTTTTTGATCACACCTTGTATGCTTATTGTACTTTTGAACTCAGTTTTAAAATGTTGTTCCCACAAGTCCTCTGTTCAAGGCTTTTGTCTATCTCTGGTCCTATACTTTATTTTTGATGCTTTGTAAACTGAGCTAGGAAAGGTGTCCAGAACCTGTCTTGAGTATTCTTGTGTATTTTTATATCTGTTAGGACAGACTCTAGCTATGGCTCATTTTGGGTCTTTATTTAAGATTTTTTTTTTTTTTCCATGAACACTTAAGGAGCCATAACTCTGAAAGCCTGTAAATTTGAATGAATTCAAGCATTTAAGCAAATAAACAGACTTAAAATCCACATAACACCAAATAAAAGAAGAAAAAAACTAACAAATAACCTTCCATCTTGTATAAGCATCTATAAAATATATTGTTCTTAATTAAGTTAATTAACTAGTTTCTAATCTTTTCAATCTTTAATTTTCCAGGGCCTGCCTGTAACGTTCAAGAGTTTTAATACCCAGGTATGGTTGTATGGTTCTGGTGGCATCTCTGTCATATTTCCTGATTACTTAAGCTTCAATGTGAAAGAAGTATATAGAGATCATTCTACATGCAATATCTGTGTTCTTAACTAACTGGTTATAAGAAAACTTAGCGACGATATAATGTAAAATATGGAACACTTTACTTTTGTTCTTGATTACAATCTAGTGGGAGAATCCCTGACACTACTTTGTCTTCTTTTTCAGCAAGCTACAAGAAACTAAAAATGCCAGAAAAAGATCTACTTGTACTTTTCTTTGAAGAAAAAGAGACTAGCACTCATAAGTTACTTGCCTGTAAAATGAAAAAAAAAAAAAAAAAAAAAAAAAAGGAGGGGGAGACAACAAAATGGAGCTTGTTTTCACACACTTTTCAACTGACTAGACTAGACCATGGGCTCCTTGAATGCAGCCTAAAGGAGAAAAATGAACTTTCTGATGTAATTTTAGCTCAAGAACTCATTTTTGAGACTAAATAGAAATTGTATGGAGGCTCATTTACTATGCAAATCAGTACCATTATCAAGAATAGATGGGAATCTGCTCAGCTTATTACATACAAAAGATTTATTGGTTAATCATATCAACAAAAATGATAATGAAAAGGGCAAAATATTAAATATTTATTATATGCTAGTTGTATAAGTGCATTAATTGCATTATCTCATATTTACTCACAAAACTCCATGAAGTAGGTACTATTTATCCCAATTTAATTTTTATTTATTTTTAAAATCAATTTCAGTGAAGCATAATTTAAGTGCAATAAATTGCACATATTTGACAAGTTCTGATATATATATGTGTGTGTGTGTATATATATATATTTATACATATTTTTTTTTCTTGTGAAGCTACAACAATAATCAAGATACAGAACAATTCCATCACCTTTAAAAGTGTCCTTGTGTCTCTTTCACAGTTCATTTTTTCCTCTGCCCCTAACCCAAGGCATTATTCCCTGCTTTCTCTGTCACTACAGATTGGTTTGCATTTTCTAGAATTGTATATAAATTTTCATATAAATAGTATCATGCTGTATGGGTCCAACTTCTTTCACTCAACATAATGGTTTTGAGATCCATTCAGTTGTGTGTGTCAAGAGTATGGATACGTCATATTTTATTTATCCACTCACCTATTGATTGTCATTTGATTTTCAAAAGATTTGGCTTTTGCTCAGTTCTTACTGGACCATTTGTCTTATAGACTTGTAATAGTTCTTTATATGTTCTGGATACAAATTCTTTGTCATACAGATGTATTACAATATTTTATTTTAATCTCTGGCTTGATTTTTATTTTTTAATAGTTTTTAATGATCAAAAACCTTTAATTTTGTTGGAGCCCAATTTAGCAGGTTTGCTCTTTTTTAGATCCATTGTCTGTGTGTCTTAAGGATATCTTTTCCTACCCCAAGGATACAAAGACTTTCTCTTATGGTTTCTTGTAGGAGTTTTATAGTTCTGGGTTTGACATTTAAGTCTATGAGTCATTTCTGATAAATTTTTGGTATGGTGTGAAGCAAAAATTGATGTTTATTTTTTCCCCCACAGAGTTATCCAGTTGTTCCAGACCCATTTTGTTGAAAAGAGTTCCCTTTTGGCCTTGGATTGCTCTGGCACCCTTGTCAAAGAATCAGTTGACCACATGGGTCTATTTCTGAGTTCTATTCTGTTCCATTGATATATATGTCTACTCTTTCACCAATACCACACTGTCTTGATTATTATAGTTTTATAGAGAGCTTTGGAATCAAATAGAGTGAGTCCTACAACTTTTTTTTTAATGATAAAATTGGCTATTTTAGATCCTTTGTATTTGCATATAAAGTTTTAAAACAGCTTGACCATTTTTACAAAAAACCTGTTGCAATTTTTGATTGGGATGGCATGGAATCTATACATCAATTTAAGGGAGAATTGATATCTTAATAATATTGAGTCTTCTGATCCATGAACTAGTTTAATTCTATATTTGTTTAGATTTTAATTTCTCTTAGAAATGTTTTATAGTTTTCAGGGTAGAGGTCTTACATTTTTGTTAAGTTTATTTTTAAGTATTTTATGTTTTTTAATAGTGTATATAGAAAACCTTTTTAATCTCATATTGTAATTGTCCGCTGACGATATATAAAAAGACATGATTTCTGTATATTAACCTTGTACCTGTGACTTTGATAAACTCATTAGTTCTAATAGGTATTTTATTGATTCCCTTGGATTTTCCATGTAAAGCAATAAAAACTGAAAACTTACCATATGGTAAATTTCAGCTTTCCTCCCAAATCTCAAAAGCCTTCAAGTCTTTTGTAGTTTTTCCAGTGTTTATAGTATTATCTGTAAAGGAATTGGAACACAATATCATTCCTACTTTGAAAAGAAGAAGTTGAGACCATGGGAAATTAGTTAACTTGCCCACTGTTACACCCTAGCAAGTGGAAGCTGTATTTTAACTCCAGGTTTGTCTTAATTTAGAGTTTCTATTATATATGCATATATGAAATTTACCACAGTGCCAAATTAATGTTTAATAAATCTTAATCAATTAATTCAAAATGACATTTCATTGTTTACTACTAATTACTTGGATTCTGATATTTCAGTGAGAATGAGAAGTACCACCTGACTGAATGTCATTTGTTTTTGTTTTGTTTCATTTGTTTGCTTTTGGTCAGTTCGTCTTTCACCTGGTATGGACATAGTCAAGAGATAATAATTGTACCTTTCCCCCCTTAGATATCACTACCATTTGCTGAAGTAGAGAAAAAGTATTTTACTTTGCTAAGGGAAAAGATAATAAAAAATAATTTATCACATACACTTAAAACTTAAAAAGTAAATTTTTTTCAGGAAGCAATTTCCTTTGGATTGTGTGTCTTCCAAAAATCTAACCACTCTTAACAAGGAAGAGATCCCTTTTTGAGGAGAAAGTCCTATTTATTAGAAGGAAACATAGAACCAAAATTTAATTACCCTAAGATTTAGTAACTGCTAATATCCAGAATATTTCTCAAAATCCTCCCAATCTAATAAACCAGTATTTATAGTGCACTGTGAACAATACTACAGAGAAATATACAAAAGGCAATGGGAAGAGAGGGGAGTGAAAAAAATGAAACTAGATTGGATAGTTCAGAAAGGAGTCAGAGACGATGTGACTTTTGAGAGGAGCCTTTACTAGTGGGTAAAATTTTCCTGGTATAAAATGCAGCATGAGCAGAGGCACAGAGATCTGAATGAACTGTATATACAGAGAATGGATGGTACTTAACTTCAGTAGGGAATAAACTGATCTGTTCTGTTCACTCTGGGCCCCAGAAAATTTCCCGTAATTTCCAGGTGGGATTTATCTAGTCTAATCATCTATCCAAAACAATAACCTAAATGACTTTATTATATGTAATTTGTGAATACAACAGAGGACTAGTTAAAAGTATTCAAAGATACTGTGGAATGAGAACTATATGTAGTTTGTTATATAGTCCAATAAAATATAGACATATACAATAAGTCAAGCACCTCATAATAATGTTTTGGTCAACGATGGACTGCATGGGTGCAACAGTGGTCCCATAAGATTATAATGGAGCTGAAAAATTCCTATCGCTTGTTGACGTCATAGCCATCTTAAGTCATAGAGTAAAGCATTACTCACGTGTTTGTAGTGATGCTGGTGTAAATAAACCTACTGCGCTGCCAGTCGAATAAAAAGATAGGCTATACAAGTATGTATCGTACATAATACTTGATAACGGTGAGGGACTATGTTATTGATTTATGTATTTACTATTCTATACTTTTTATCTTTATTGTACAGTGTTTACAAGGTCTACAGTATTGTACAGTGATGTCCTAGGCCTTCACGTTCACTCCCCACTCACTCACTGACTCACCCAGAGTAACTTCCAGTCCTGCAAGTTGTATTCATGGTAAGTGCTATTTAAAAAAAAAAATTTTTACTGTATTTTTTACTGTATCTTTTCTGTGTTTAGATATGTTTAGATCCACAAATACTTACCATTGTGTTATAATTACCTATAGTATTTAGTATAGTTACATGCTGGACAGGTTTGTAGCCCAGGAGCTCTAGGCTATACCATATAACCTTGGTGTGTTGTAGGCTACACAATCTATGCTTGTGTAAATGCACTCTATGATGTTCACACAACAATGAAATCACCTAACAATGCATTTCTCAGAACCTATCCCCATAGTTTAGTGGTGGTTGATTGTACAGTACATATATCTATGTGTCTATATCTACATTTATATATATATGATATAAATGTAGTACATATACATGGTAGTTATGAAGCTGGTATTAACTTTTAGTTTATTTTTACCAGAGAACTGGCAAAATCTTTAGATAGGTATGATTAACAAAATGTCTCTCTTCTGCTCTAATTTTTATCCAGTTGGTTTAAAGCATTCTGTTTTTAGGCTATTCTGAAGGTCCCAGTTTGGTGCGCTCTGAAATGAGTTTTTCTTTGTATTGGTGTCTTTTATAGAAGTTCTAAAGCTTGAAGTTGCATAAACTTGATTCAGCTAAGTACAGTTTTTATCAACTGTATTTCTTGGGAGGTTTTGCTAGCCTCCAACATAATTTATAAAACGCCTGCCTCAAATTACTTACTAGCCAAAAAAGAGCTTCCCTCTTTATTTCAGTTTTGTAGTTCTATATGTCCGTTCATTTAATTACAGTACTCTACTGTTTCCATTCTTCCTATATTGAGTCAGAGGAAAGGGGATTGTTAACTATTTTTGCTTCCTGGAAAGTGAGAAAATGTCCAAACATAGGCCATGTTGAATAAAACTACTTTATTTTGGAAAAATATGAACTTGATGATTCTCCCTATCTATCATAAGGATACATACCTTTTGGCTATAGCAGGCTGCAATTTAATTTAATTTAATTTACAATCTTTTACACCCATAGATGCATAGGTAATGCCATATTGTAGAGACACTACGGCTTTTAGAGAACTGTCATAACTTGACCAATAACAAAAATCACAGGATTTTAAAAGATTGCTCTGGTGGTAGTATAAAAGGATGGAATGGAAAAAGCCTTAGCAAGTGAGAGATGATGACAGCCAATACTAAGATAGTCTAAGAGAGAACAGAGAGAATAGAACAGATTCAGAGATATTTAGAACAGAGATTGTCCTGGACCTGGTAACTGGTTAGATTTGAAAAATGAGAGAGAAAGAGGAGACATGGATGATTCTGGGAAAACTAGCTGAGATTAAAAACATAAAGTTATTTCTCATTATTTAAAACAAGCTAATACGCCTGCAGAGGGTATTTAATCATTCAAGTCAGAAAGTAAATCACTTCAGTTTCACACTTTTAAGTAGGAAAAAAATCTCAGTGGTATGATTGGTATGAAACACACACACTTCAGAAATAATGATTTAGCAAATCTAGGGGCTCTCTTTGAATCTTAGTATATTTTGTTTACTTTAGGGTGGTTGAAGGGAGAGGATTATCTAGGGAGGAATAGACTCAGAGTGAGCTCAGAGGTAAGAAAAATTACAAGGAGACTATATAACTGACAAGACTGTATGTAATATGTATTAAAAGAAAATATGCAGAATAATTGACTCTGCTTAGTAAAGCACAATGCCCTTGCATGCCCGCATTTAAATATTTAAAAGTGACTTATGAAAATTAGGTTCTCCAAAGTCAGAAAAGATTTTTCTAATTGTCAAGATAAAAAAAAGAGTTAAGAAAACATCATTTGTTCTTCAGATCTTTTAGTGAATGATCACCGAGAAGTTATGAATTAATATATTTTTCACTATTATAGCAGAATTTCACATCATAGACAACACAAATGTACACTATTGTTTTTATCTCCAATCCCTTTTTTTGCTCTCTTCCACTGCACCATTTTCTCTTAACAACCAAATTGAAGTAGGTGTAATAATAAATGCTTCATGCATAGAAAAAACTGGGGTGAATTATCCATAAGTTCTGCACATCATCATATAGATTCTCTTAGAAATTGAATTGTCCTGATAGGGTGATGACGTTTTCTTGGAAAAAAGACTTTCCATAATGTGAAATATTTGTGAGTATTGCTTTGTTTTGGAAAGGGATGTATTTGTTTTGGCTGAAAATCAGATGCTAATAGGTCATATTATAGCTAACTGTGAGAACATCTCTCCGTGGCTGGCCAACAAACTTCCATAATTCATGCACTTTTCATTCCCAATCAAAATTATTTGTGTTCTCTATCTTGGAATTAAATGGATGGGATACCCTTAGAGGCAATGCATCTACAATATTACTTTCTCTTTCACTAATAACTGGTTTTTAGAATCCTTAAGTGCCCATAATTTTGGAATGATAGAAAATATCTGTCCTACAAAGTATCAGAGCTTGTATTAAGGGATAATTGCTTCTAATAGAGCAGGAAGACATGCTAGTGGTAAAGAACACTTTATATTATGAGAATTAAAGCAATTATCTAGCTACTTCAGGCAAAATAATCCTTTCTTTTGTTAGTATCTGGCTAATTTGAAAAGTACTCTGTCTTAAAGTCTCCAAATAATTTCTTCACTCTGCCACTGTGTCTTATGTGTGTGACTATACTATCTTAATGATCCTAATATAAGTAGATAAAAGAGTTCTTCTTGCATTATTAAATCGATATTCTTAGGAAATATTCAATTTAATATGTAATTTCTTAAAAAATTAATTACTTCAAATAATATTGTGTATAACTCCTATATACCAATTTCTGAATTAGGGTAAAAGATTGTTTCTTCTATAAGTAGAACTTGGCTTTCCGTCATCAAATCTGCCACAAATACTCTCAATGCACCAGTGACTGCCATCCCTACAAGAAAAATAATTTTTTCAAAAGCAGCAGTGGCTCTTTCTCTTCCCCTTTACCTTCCTGTTCTCTTCTTAATCCTCCTAAACAATTGGGTAAACAATTTAAGGCCAGAACAAGGTAGGTGCCTGGGGGTCAGTTAAGGGAGGAACAGGGGGGCCAGATAGCTTTGGGAGGCGTGTCATGGTGGCCTGGATCAGGTGTGGGAGTCTGAGGAGGGTGAGGACATCTACACAGTGTGGGGATCAGAGCCTGAGCTTGGTGGGGAGGGCATGTGTGCACGTGGTCAGCTTAGCTTGGTGTTTGAGGCTAACCACAAAAAGGACGTCTATATAAGGGACAGCTCAGCACAGGTAGGTGAACCCAAAGTGTGAGAAAGGTTCCCATGCAAGGGAGGAGGAGACAGATGACGAGCAACTGGTTAATGATGGGGATATTCATTAAATAAATATAATGAGAATAACATGAATCAAATTTTTCACTGTCAGAGGAGGCAGTCACAAATACAAAAAGGGAGAAAACTAGAATGAACCTTATGGTGTTAGACTGGAACTGATGTAAAAAAAAACCACATATTTTGGTGTAAATACATGGTTTTCAGTATGTAAATATAGAAATAAATATAAATGTAAATGAACACACACACAGACACATTTATTACCTAGCTTTGTCCACTAAAAGCGACTGGGATCTAATGTCCAGATCCTCATTTCTAAATATGATTTTCCACTGAAAGGAAGGAATGACTGATTCCAGGGCTTTATGGGGAAATTACAAGATGCTGCTGGAACATGTTGGGCCATAAAGTAAGAAAATGCTCAAAAATAATAGGGGACATTTCAGAAGGATGCAAAATCTAGCTGAAAGGGCCTGCACTAACTAAAAATGGAAATTGAACACTAATATAAATAATGATAATAATGGATTGCAAGCCATGGAATAACATTGGAATGCATGAATATTTTGATATAAATAAATAGATGAATATATTAAAATATGAGAAATGGAACTTTTACATAGTTTAAAAGAAACTTCTTGCAAAATTAATTACTAATTATAAAGAGAAAAATTGTTACAGCATCATTTCTGTGATACTCCTGCCAAATATGCATAGTCTGAATCTTTTCATGAGAACACTTCAAAAAATCCCAATCAAGGGAGTTTTTATAAAATAACTAGCCTGTAATCTTCAGATCATGTAATGTCAAGATCATGAAAGTCAAAGTGAGACTGCGGAACAGGTCCAGAATGAAGGACATTAAATAGACATGATAAATAAATGTAATGTGTGATTCTTTTAATATAAAGGATATCACTGATAAAACTGGCAAAACATGACTAGGAAAAGAGGATGAGTTGGCAGTAACATGTCAGTGTTAATTTTCTGAGAATGAGTGTTATGTTGTGATTGTCTAGCAGAAGAATTTTCTTGTTTGTAGGAACTACCCACTGAAGTATCTGAGAGTGAATGGGCATCAGATCAACAACTTACTCTTCAATGGTTCTGGAAAAAAGTTCGTAGTAATTACTTGCAACTTTTCTGTAAGTTTGAGAGCATTTCAAGATAAACATCCTTAAAAATGAAAGCAATTCTAATTGAAACATTGTTCATGGTTCATTATTGGGTATGCCCAATTATTTTAGGAGAAAAGAAATCAGCATTCTAAAGTTCACTTTCTTTTTCCCTTGAGCTGCGACTCAGTTTCTCAAATGTTATTTTATCACATAAAGTGACATGCTTAGGAGATGTTTTCCTCGTACCTTATTAGCAGTTAATATTATCCAAATCAAATTAGTACCAACAAACTGAAGTACTTCAAAAAGGCTGGGAAGGGCGTATAGACATTTTACTTCAAGGTTTTTGCCTATTAAATGGCAAAGGAAAGCTTATTCTCAAGCCCTATGTTTCATGTAGTTTTAAGAGGTCCCTCCATGTCAAGCATCAATTAATCCTTTAAGGCACTTTTTATATCTCAGAATTTGTGAACTGCAGCTAATTACTGCCAGTCATCTCTTTGGTGCTGAACCTGAGCAAGAACTTACTAACATCTATGCACCTTGACCTGTTTGTTTCTCCCTAATATTTGAATTCATGAAAGTGATGAATTTTGGAATAAACATGATTTGAAAATCTTCCATGAGTGAAAGTTCCAAAGAAGAAGAACATTGTGAGGTGAAAAGACAAATATACTTTAATTATTTAAATTCCCGAGGAAGATGATTAACTTGAAGTCATTTTCATTAAGTTTTTGCTCATCATACCTTCTGAACGGATCTATCTGAATATGAAATGGCTCACTTATGGAAAATGCTGCTTTATTACATGTAGAGAAACTTAGTTTATTTGCATGTGTAAATTATTTCCACATTTTTGGTTAATATGATATGGAATTGTTATTATGAAAATGAACAAAAATATTCCAAAAATATTTGCAGGAGTAAGCATACTTGTATGCTTTAAGTTGTGATGATGATTTACTTGTTGAACAAGTCCTACTGAGTTGTCTAATATATTAACAATATATATTTTTAAAACATTCTGGCTTACCTGAAAATATTTAAATTTTTAGTTTTATACTGTAAAATGTTAAACCATTTCCTGACTTATTGCATCATATTTGTTGAATACCGATTGTGTACAGACAATATATGACCAGACAGTAGGTATTTTTAATACTTGTTGGGAGTTTTTTTAAACCCACTTTACATGCAAAACATGCATGTGCATTTTACCTGTTCCTTACAAAATCAATTAAAATGCAAACTGGTTTGGGGAAATAGCTAAATCTGTGAAAATTTCATCACTTTCATAGGCAAAGATCAATGAAAATAATTGGTTGAAAATTGTGAAGTGATTGTTGGGCTTTACTGGATCTCTTTTTCTTGTTCTATCCTAAAAGCCTGAGAAGTTAGGTGCTTTGGAGAGCAGTGCTTTCTTACTTATCCTTCTTACCATGTTTCACCGAAAATAAGACCTAGCTGGATAATCAGCTCTAATGCATGTTTTGAAGCAAAAATTAATATAAGACCTGGTATTACATTATATTATATAAATTATATTATATTAAAATAAGACAGGGTCTTATTTTAGGGGTCCAGCTAGGTCTTATTTTCGGGGAAATGTGGCAGTTGTTTTACTTCTGAGGAAGATAAGAAAATACTGATTTAGAAAATGATGGTTACTTTATTTGAAGAGAATGGGAATTTAAATTTGTGTGTATTTTTTTGTATCATCCCTATCACCTGTCTTTCATATTTTCTTAAAAAAAAAAAAAGGTTCTTTTTTTTCCAATTCCTCTTTTCAAATACCCATCTATAACTGGTTTTGAAATAGCAGCCATGGTTACATTAGCACAGATTCTTGGGAGATTTTGAAACTACTGATTAGTAGAGACTACTCTATGTACACCAAGGAAGAAAAAGCGTCTGGAAATTTAGAGTAGGGAAAGACTGGTCTACTGTTGGAAGTATGTCTCTATACTAGTTTGGTAGTATAATAGTAAATGAAAAATTTGTCCTCATGTGAGAGCTGAGCGGTGGCAATTGCCAATGTTTTTAATATAATCCAAATTGCTGTTAATGTTCTCATAGCTGAAATGAAGATTCATAAATTCTTTCATTTACGGAACACTGCCAAGCACTTTGCAGAGGACTGAGGATAGAATGAGGCTCAAATCAGATGTGGTTCCTCCCTTAGGGGGCTTCTAGTCTGGTAATGGAAACAAAGAGTAAGTAAGTGAAAACCAAGTAAGCAAACAATATACATTACATTGTATTGAATGCTATGAAAAATGACAGAAATAAAGAGGAAAGCTATAGGTGGCTGTAACCCAGAAGAAATAACAAGCAGAGAGAACAACTTTTTCAGAATGGTCTGTGAGGAATGGTATTGAGTGAAGGGAGTGTTCACTGAGGGACCGTAGGAGCTCTGGACAGGTTTGTGGAACCAGGTTCACTGCAAGGGAACAGGGGTTACAAATAGGAGAAGGGCATATGGCAGTGAGGACAAGCTTCGTCCTCTGTCTGTTAGTGTCGGAGTACAAGAGCTTTTGATGAAATGGTTCTTACTCTACCTAAACATTTAAAAATGTATAAGTGGCTTCTGTTACTTAAAACTCTCCAACAGCTTCCCATGCCACTAGAATATGTCCCAAGTTTCTTACCATGGCTTTCCAGGCTCTGACTGAGGCCCCCGACTGTTTCTTTAATCTTCTTTTGTGTCTTTCTCTTACTTGCTGTACTTCAGAGACATTAGGCCTTGTATGCTTCCCCAGTGAAGTGAAGCCCTTTACCCGGCAGGCTCATTGCACTTGCTGGGTCTCCAGTGTGAAATCTCTTCCTCCCTTTCAGCATTTAGCTGTCTTCTTATCCTTTAGATTTCAGTTGATGAGCACATGCTCTGGGAGGCCTTTCCTAACCATGCTCTGCAAAGGAGGAATTCCCCTGCCCCTCACTGCTTTATTTTCTACCCTAGCCTCTTGTTTATTTAATCCATAATATGTTTTATAACTTGTAATTGGTTTCTTCCGGTTTTCTGTTTTCTATTTGCTTTTTTAAATCAATCTACTCTAGTAGAACGTAAGGTTGTGAAGCCAGGATTTTCCTGTTCACCAGGCAGTATCTTTCACACAGACTTCTACACCAGTGAAAAGAGGTAAACAAAGAAAGGAGCCAAATGCCTCTGTGATCAGGGTGGCTGTTTCTGAAACTGAAGCACCTTAGCACTACCGTGCTGGGAAGATTTGAAACACAAAGTAAATCTCATCTGTATAAAGAACTTACATTATTAAAATCAAGTGCATCATTTATTTCATAGTAGAAATAATTTTTTGACAAGTCACATTTTGACAAGTTTCAGATAGCTCACCAATATTTTCATCTGAGCAAGAGTTTATCTATATGATGCGTTTGTTAGATAATGGTTTTCTTTCCAAAGAAAACTGGGAGCTTTTTATTTAGTGGAAAGAATTGAATTTTATAATAAGAAAATAAGGCATCAATTGTCAATAAGAGTAAGACTTGTTCAGAGTGACAGAAGGAGGCACGTCACCTGCTGCAGGTATTTAGATGGATGAGATCCACAGGATGGCAGGGTCAACAACTGTAGTCACATCTCATTTATCCTCAACAGCTCAACATTCCCACAATGAAATCTACTCAATACAGATTGTTTATGTCACATTACGTTTTTGCTTGTTTTGTGCAATCTTATTGAAAATGCTTCAGGTTGCATTTCTTCCTTACATATACATGGCATCCTTTATTAGATTCTCTCATATAAGTTTAGCTCCCATAAAGGATTCTGCTGTTAAATTTGCCCTCCCTTTGAACTGCATCTGAAATAAAGCTCTTGGAAATATATTGATATTCCTAGCTGGTTGGATTCTGAAGGAAACAGAAAATGTCTGTGTGTGGGGGTAGGGAGTGACTTTTTAAAATTTACGGTCAGTATAAAGAGAGCCAGATATTCAAATATTGTATTTTTAATTACAGACTTGTACCCTATAGTTCATTACTACAAATAAACATCATTATAATTTAATCACACTATAGGATAATTCTATTTCATTTTAATGTAATCATCATTTAGTGTTCTGTTCTTCCATTAATAATTTTTAAAATGCCATCCAATTCATGATCAATACATTTAAATAAAATGTTGCTCCTTAAAACAGCAGTTCTAGCGTTATGTAAAATTTATTTATTTATGCCGATAGAAACGAAACAGTGAGGTATCTATAGATGAGTGGAAGGAAAGTTGTTGATAAGTTTAAGCAGCAGTTTTGAAATTAGTTGTAAAGATTTCTGCTTTAAGTTTCCTCCAAATGAGAGATGGTTCTGACAGGGTTAAACAGTTGTGTCACAGACTTCTTTGAACTCATGCTTATAATATTTTCCTTATACATTAAATTATTTTCATTTCATATATATACATATATGAAATACACATATATACTGAACATACACACCTACATGGTGGTTTTCAAAATTCAGTGGGGTGCTGGTAATACTTTGTAAAATTGCAGAGGTCCACCCCAAACTGCAGAGTCAGATGGAATAGTTGGAATTTTTAGGCTTCTAAACATAAGCACCCCAGGTGATTCTGAGGCCAGTGACTCATGATCAACTTTGAGAAATCCTGCTATAGGTGTTATGTTTGGAAATAAGGAAAGGGATTTCAAACCTTTTGATAAGAGTTGGATCCAGGAAGATAGAAAACCTTCTTTCAGGAAACTCTGTTGTCCTAATTGTGACTTCGTTTCAGATACCCCCCTCTGCAGAAGATGTTTCTACGATAAAAACAAGACTAACTTCTTGCACATTAGCAAGGCGATAGCTGGCAATTGGCTTTGGGAAGATGACTGAAGAGCCTGATTCAGAGGACCTAAGCTCCAAAATGATTATGATGTCCTCTCATATCTAATATAAAAGAGTTTCTTTTTCCAAATGTCATAAAAACTATAAGTGTGATGAAATTAAAATAGCTTCTTAAAGATATTCTGGTTGCAAAAATTAGAATTGTGAGTAAATTCCTCAAAGCAGAAAAGTTGTCTTTCTCTGTCTCTGTCCGGTGCTCCAGTTTTGATGAAGCCTTTTAAAGCCTGCTGACTCTGTGCACAAACGCATTTAGCCCTGGCCTGACTGGTGGTCCCATTTGTTCTGATGCTCTACCTGTTCATTTCAATAAGCTAAAAGGTTATTGTGCATCCATCAGTGTTACCAAAGGCAACAGAGCGGGGCGGGGGTGGGGGGAGTCAGAGAGTGTGCCCTAGGGAAGAGCTGGTTAACCCCTCTGGGGTGATGAAGTTTGGGGTGGGAGCTGGATGAAGCCAGTATGGAAACTCAAGCTCCCTACTTATCACTTTTATCTGAGGGTAAAACCAAGAACGTGAAGCATAGGAGCCCACATTATCACTATTTTCTTTGAGAAATTTTAGTTGAATTTTTCTATATCAGAAAACAATCGAGGGAAAAAAAAGTGAAAACTATGAGATGAAAAGGAGCCCACAAAAGAAATGTTTTATAAAACTATTTCAATTGTACCTGACAGTCTTTTGAAAAAAAGAGACCCATAACTCAGTTCTCTTTTTGGATCCAGTTCACCATTTGTCTTATGCTTAAATTTCAATAGGAACATTTTTTTCTGCTTCTTACGTGCAAAGGTATACAGTTGCTATTCCTACAGAATTTTTGAGTCGAAGCAAAGTGTTAAATGAAGTGCTGAAACTATAAAAGAACACAGGCTATTCAATTATCATTTAAAATGCATCCCATTGAATTACAGACTCTTCCACATTCACTGAGCATAAAGGACAGACACGAAAAGTTTCATTTGGCAATATTGGCTAGGAAGTTGGAGTTTTAAAGAAAAGGAGGTAATAGAATATCAGCTGAATTTTTACTGCTAGGGGATTGCCCAATAGGGTGTTTCCTCTTTCTTTTTAAGCACAAAGAGCTGGGATTTAATCGCATTATAAACCATTTCATTAATATATCCCTGAAATAACAAGCATCCACATTGTTCTCTTATTACCATAATGTCAGAGAGTCAGTTGAAATCAAAGGGGGAAAAAAGTTTTGAGTGAACTAGCAAGTTAATATTCCTAGGGAAATAGAAAGAGACAATCACAAATATGATCAGGGCTTTCTCTTTTGTTGTTTTTGCATAGAGAAGAACCTGTTACAGAAATAAGGTTGGTTCTTTTGTGGGATGTTCAACAGGCTCTGAAAGGATAAATGAAGCAAGGGGCACTAAGGCCTCACTGCCTCAATCTCAATCCAGTGTACTAGGGGAAAGTGGAAGAAAATCTTCTAGATGGATGGAAATTTTGAGTTGAATTCTGGTGTAAACACTTGGCTTCGAAGGGAAAAACTGAGGCCTGCGTCTCTTTCTCGGTCACCTCAAGAGTGCCCCAGGGCAAATGTCCAATGGCCATCCCTCTATTTCCTGATTCCCAAAAGGAAGTCTCTTTGGAGGACTATGTTCATTTGTGTTGCTATGACAGCAGAAACAGGTCTAGTTCTTCCCATCAACCTTTTCCCCAATCAGTAGTTTGAATGTTAGTAGTTTTGAATAACATCATGAAGGATTCTCCAACAGCAGTGTCCACTTCCTGTTAACGTACAAAGCCTTATCTCTGTTCTTTATGGATCTTCATTGTTCAGTTGGAAAAATATAGTGGTTAAAACCTCAGGTTCTTCAGCAAGAATGTTCAGTTGTCAGAGATATTTACTGGTCATGCCACCCAGCATCTGTGCACCCTAATTCTGTTAACAGCATCCTGGATTATTGTACCCTCAGCTCCAGGCTTGGCCAGTTAGTGCATAACGTTGCTTAGATGGCAGTGATTCCTTCAGCAACAGGCTTGTGACTCAATAACAACAAAATGATTCAATGAGGCTTTTCTGGGGACTGCTGGGCAAGAGAAGGTTGTGTTTTCCTGCTGGTTGTGGTTGAACCTGGCTGTGAGGCCAGGTCTGCTGGAGACGTTCTGACATCACAACAGGAGAGGCTTTTTGAAAATAGAGCCAACGCAGAGACCTCTGGGTAAGGATGACGAGAGGGACATTGCATGCCGATGACATTGTGTCAGTTACTTGTTCCGTTCCTTCTGGAGCTGGTCCTAGTCCTGTTCCTGGACGTCTTAGTTATAGGAACTCATAAATTCTGCTTTTCCTTAAACTGGTTTGATCTGGGTTTTCTGTCATTTGCCAAGAATGGAGCCTAACCGATGTAATTGAGTTCTAATCCAGGTTCAGCCATTTTTTACTTGGTGACTTTGGACAAGTAACTTATTTTATCTCAGTGTTGCCTTTATCACTTGAAGAAAAAGCTACACTAAAATTATCTACCTGATAAGTTTTTTTTGTGTGTGAAGATTAACCAAGGTTGTGATTGTCAAATGCTTGACCACAGTAAATGCTCAATCAATATTAGCTATTAGTACCATACAGAAACAAAGTCTACCACAACCTGAATATGCAAGACAAGGAAATATCTCCAAAGAACTTTATATCTGAGTGTCCTTCTTTTGTCAATGTTACACAATTTCTTATAATATTGAAGTGTTATTCCAGTTCAAATTTTATTCTTTCTCTCTCTTTATATTTGATGACAGGACTTAAACCCCTTAGGCTCAATAACTATTATTTCATAACTTCTCAGCTCATCCCAATTTAATGTGTTCTGAACTTAATTGAAGTATGTGGTAACAGAGAAAAGCACCAATAAAGAGAATCTTGAGAAACTGAGATTTTTCAGTTATAGTATTAGAGGTAGACCAATTAGGAAATGATGATAGCAAACATCAAATTCACTGATCAGGATGTATATAGAAACGATAAGTTTCAACCTTGGTCCCTCTCAATGGAGGAGCTATACTAACAAAGTAGAATCAAGCGGTAGATATGTTCTCTATCTTGAGTTCTCTCTTCTACCCTCTCTGACTATTTTCTCTTGTCTCTAACCTTTATGCAGATGACTTGTACGTGTACCTCTCTAGGCTTTGCCAATTTCCCAAGGCCCAGTCTGCCACATCTCCAGATCTCCTCCAACTCTGCTGGCTCTTTCTCATCCTTTTGTACAGATAGCACAGTTGCTCAGACTTTGTGCTCAGAATATAATCTTAGTTTGTACATTCACTCAATTGCCAATTCTGTAGATGCTATCTCTTGCATCCATTGCTTTCTTTCAATTCTCTATGTTAATATCCCAGTTCAGGTCCTGATGGCTTATTGCCATAGATGTCTAACTATCTTCCTTGTATTCCGCCGTTATCTATCTGATGATTTGCCCGCCCTCCTTACTTTTCCTTTATTCCCCCTTTCTTTTTCTCTTTTAATATTACTGCTTCCAGAGTTATGTTTTCTGAAGAACAATTCCCATTATATTACCTCCTTCCAAGGGTCCACATTACCTTTGGAAGTGGCCCCCAAATTTTGGATCTTACTGACCAGTGAAATAAAAATATGTTAGGGAGTCCAAAACAGTGTTGCCAATTTTTTTCTTGCCAAGTTAAGAACATTAGAACCTCTTACCACACTGCCATCTACTCTTACCATCACTTCAGAAATGCTATTGCATTTGATTCCAAATATAGGAAAGACATAATCTCAGAGTAAAGGGAAAACCATTGAATTGAATCCATTTTGTTCCACAAAAAAATAGAAACAAAACAAAACAAAACAAAACCTTACAAATTGTCTTTATTTTTCCCAATTCTTCCCAGTCCAGTGAAAACAGACTTAAACTATCACTGGGCCATGGCCAGCTTTTGGGAACCACTGGACTACAGAGTAAAGTGAAAGTTCTAAGCACAGCATTTGAGACCCAACCCATCTGGCCTACAGGAAATTTCAGTTTGTGTAGGCAAATGTAATTCTTTATTGTTTCACAAATACATTTGAAAATTCCCTCTTCCATGTCTTGCCCATTCTCTTTTACTGAATTGAAAGTTTCTTGATTACTTTCCAGCCCTCCCATCTGAATTCTCAACTCATTCTTACTGAGAACTAGCTCACATGCTGTCTCTCTCCCCATTAACGTGAATTCTACCATTCATAATTCACCTCTCCTTTTCTTCTGTGAGCCATTACCTCTGGAACTTTTACACCTTTCAGGTTCTACTTGCCATGTGTTATGGTATTATTACTGATGCACAGTTTACTCTATGGGCAGGCTACGTCTTACATCTGTTAATATGCTGCATAGTAAATACCTGTGGAATTTGGCATCTCAATATTACAGAAAATGCAGTTTTTAGAAGATATAAAAATAATATAATTCATAGTATCTCCTTCAGTATCAATGGTTTAGTGATGGAAAATGTTCTTGTGGCAAAGGGACAAGATATTATAGGGATGAATAAGCCAGATGTCTGATTCCAAATGGTCAACAGAAAGGAGCGAGAAGAGGGATAGTGATCCTCCCATAGGAAGGGCAAGTTTAGAATCCTGTGGTTATTTCTGTCTGGTTGGCCCTGGATGATGTGAGCTTATGGTCACTGAGGAAGCCCTAACAGGAAGGCAGGTGGCCAGGTTTACCTTAACTGACTTGCAGGCCCACATTCCTATGCAGTCCTACTTGCTGATTAGGAGAAATGCCAAGGTAAGCGTAGAAGGTTGACAGGAAGACAAACAAATGTCACGCCATGTAGAATGGGATTAAAGCAGAACAAAGGACAAAAACCTTTTCTGGCAATTCATTTGACTCCAGCATCCAAAGGGAAAAGTGCTTTGTTAGTCTGATTGGGAAAGAATTAGCAGGCCAGAGGTGTGTGAATGATATTTCTCCCTTAAACATGATATTCCTTGACTCTGTGCTCTGGTTCACAAGTAACAGTGCAGCAAGATAAAGAAGTAGCGAGAAAAAAAAAAAAAAGTGTGAACTCATCTACCAAAAGGAAATAAATTTAGAGCTAAGATCATTTTTCCTCTGACCCAAACAAGAGCTATGTTTTCCAACTGTTGCTGAATTGGAAGTCTGGTAGACTAGTAGGAAGGTCTGCTTATCTATCTATCTATCTATCTATCTATCTATCTATCTATCTATCTATCATCCATCTATCATCCATCTATCATCCATCTAGTTATATACTTGGTAAATGACTTGTACTTTCAGCCAACTTGCCATCTCTCACACTGAAATTCTATAAAAGCAGGAAGCTGCCACAATCTTTTTCCAGACAAAATGTTTCTCCTTATGGAATACTCTAATTTTGTACCTGCTAATGGAAATTATGGCTGCCTAGAAGGTCCTAAATTAGGTGCATAGATGCTTTGAGGTGTCTCTGCCTGACCAGCCTGCTACTGTATATAGTGGAAAGAGCAAATTTGAGAAAATCCATGGCATTCATCTTGATTCACCATTGTGGGGGCAGAAGGTTATGTAACGGTAATACGTATAGGCTATGATGTCAAAGACTGTGGTATGCTTCATTGTGCTAGTGAAAAATATTGACAGTGAATGCCATAATGAGTTGGGTAGGATCTGAACCACGTCACACAACTGCAATTCTAAGAGAGCACATGTTTTTATGGAGGCCTCAGAACTTTGTTTCTAGATATTTTCCTTTCTATTGAATCAAGAACTGTATATAATACACATGCTTATTCCTAGTCTGTTACTTTCCCACATAAATCATTTGATTAATTAAAATTAAAAAATCAATTAATTAAAATTAAAAAAAGAAGTACAAACTACATTTCTAGAAAATGCTACAACTGATCTTTTTTTATCTCTATTATTTGGAATTTGTGTGTTCATCTCTTCTCTAAGTACATAAGTATACATGTGCATATATCATAACATACGATTAGAATTGTTTTTTCTACCATAACAGGTGAAAGGAGAGTCTACTCCAGGCAGGAGGAGGATATCAGCTTGACCCTACTGGATGATGAATCTATCTGAAGTCGAATCAGAGCTGACTTCCCAATGACTCAGGCAGGGGTCATTGTTTTGCTTGAATTTTTACTTTAGTCCTCTAATACAGCTTCCCTTAGCGGTCACCCACTGTTCATATAATTATCTAAGTTGATATGAGCAATGAAGACCCTCACTTCTTCAATCTACATGTCCATATGAGGTCTACATGAGGTATTAAAATTTTTTTAAAGGGGAAATTTTAGAATGGAGAAGTACCTAACTTTTAGCATTTTAACGAACTTGGAATAATTTTCTTTTGGAAACACACTAAATTACTTGTTATGAACTGAATGTGTCCCACCCCTCTCAAATTTGTATGTTGAAGCCCTAACCTCCAGTATGACTGTATTTGGAGATGGGACCTTTGAGGAAGTAATTAAGGTTAAATGAGGTTGTAAGGGTGGGGCCCTGCTCTGATAGGATAGGATTAGAGAGGCTCAGTGTCTTTATAAGAAGGGATGCCTCAGAGTGCTTGTTCTCTCTCTCTCTCTGTCTCTCTCTCTGTCTCTCTCTGTCTCTCTCTCTCTCCTCACTCTCTCTCTTTCTGTCTCTCTCCAAGCTCACAAAGAGCAGTTCTGTAAGCACATAGCAAGATGGCAGCCACCTGCAGGCCAAGAGAAAAGAGAAAAGGTCTCAGAATAAAAGCTACCTTGCTGGAACTTTGGTCTTGCCTCTCACTGTGAGAAATACATTTCTGTTGTTTAAGCCATGCAGTCTAGTATGTTGTTATGGCACCCAAGCAGACTAATATTTACATTTGTAAACTTGTATAAAATGTGAGCAAATGTGAAATTTTAGGGGACCAGGGTGGCTGTGGAGTACGATTAATGTGGTAATTAAGATCTCAAGACTAGAGTAAGTAAGAACAGCTTTCCTCTTCTTCTTCTTCTTCTTTTTTTTTGTGTGACTTCACCAGACTTTGGTTTCTATATATGCAAAATTGGAACAGTAATGCATTCTACTTACTGAGGTTGATACAAAGATTATGACTTGGCATGGCAGGCCTTAAGTGCTCAGTTAACATTAGCTATTATTATAATCTGAAAATGGGCAAAACAGTGTGTCAACTTCATGTAATGAAAATGAACAAATATACTTATGATCCTTTATAAACTGAAACCACAAATGCTATGCTCACAAAGGTGAAAGAATTAAGAAGTACAAATTGGCAGTTACAAAAATAGTCATGGGGATGTAAAGTACAGCATAAGGAATATAGTCACTAACTTTGTAATAACTATGTATGGTGGCAGATGGGTACTAGATTTATTGGGGTGATCACTTTGTAAGTTATATAAATGTCTAATCACTATGTAGTACACCTGAAACTAATAAAATATTGTAGGTTAACTGTAATTGAAAAATAATTTTTTTCAAAAAAAGGTTTTGTATTGTTTTAATACTGTAAACAAAAACAAGTTTTTCTTTTTATTTTGGAATTATATCAGCAATAAATATGCTAGATACATAATAACGTATTCTGTATTCTGAAGAATAATTACCTGTTTTGATAACAGGATATTCACAAACTCATTGAAAATAACTTCTTGAAAGTAACACTGAGGTCACATAGTAGGTGTGTAAATGAAGCACGGGGAGAATGCTTTCCAATCAAAGCCATTGGAACAGTGCTTCTGCATTAAAGAGCAATAGGATTGAAATAGAGGAGGGTAGATTCCTCCAGTTGGGACAACAGTGTGTTAACTCCGCTGCAAAAGACAGACCTGCAAAGGTTCAGAGTGTGGTACATAGAAGTCTATTTAGTAACCAATCTAGACTTTTGAAGGAATGGATAATAAAACTTCTGGAATTCTGTCTACCTAGAAATTCAATTTGTTGTTTCACAACTTTGCAAAATTCTATTTACTGTTCGTAGAATTAAAAAGTGCAAAGGCAGTGAAAGAGAAAAAAGAGAAAGCCTGTGTTTTCCGTTCTCCAAATCACAAAACTTGTGGTTGATGGTTAGTGCAACAGTGCTCCTTCCCCCCAACCCCCACCCCCAGCTTTTTATATGGATCGGTGGCAGGATTTGTGGTTTGCTTCCACAAAAATTTTATTAGAAAATACCCCTTTTAAACAAGAAATTCATTAAGGAAGGATCAGACAAATAAACTGCCGTCCTGGAAATTAGGAAATACTGCACTGAGTAGTGTTCCTTATGTGAGGTCTGGGAACAACCCAAAGACTAAGGAATTACTTAGTCTCTTCCACTCAGAAGACATGGACTTTGAATGGTGTCAGATGCTGTTGTGAAGTGACTCAGTTTATGGCTTCTCTTTGAGCTTTATAAGAGGCAAGAAGCATTGGTCACTGTTTTTCACAAACTGAGTATATCTCCTCCAATTATCACAACTACAATTGACACCAAGCAATTTAGAGGAGAAACTAATTTAACCCTCAAGCATTTCAAGGTGTTTTTCAACTACTTAATGTAGATCTAGATATCACAATGATTGACAAAGTATTATCAGTGTCACCATAGGAACCAGAAGTGTTTTACAGAGTCCTAAAAGGATCTGACACATGTTTCAAAAGGCAAGCCCCACTGATACACCACCTGCTGTTAAGAGGTTTCAATTCTTTGGTGTCTGTTATCTCTAGCAGTCCTTGATCTTCATATTTTAAGATTTGTTTCACTGGTGAAGGAAAGAAAGTCCTTTTTTATTGTTCAATAGTTTCACTGTTTGTATCAGCCTTACAAACGACAGTTGAGGTGAATGCTTATTCCATTTGGTTTCTGGTTATGGCTCCAGTTCATGACCCTTTGAATACTAATAGGCTAGCTAAAATGCTGCCAGTGGGCCAGGGACACTTAGGGATACATCTGGCACCTCAGGGCAGGCTACAATTGGAAAGCCCGAGTCCTATTATAAACATAAATGCTCCCTTTATGCTGAACTCTGAGCCGTGGAAACTTGTACAATATTTGAAAACTTTTCTTTCAGGCTTGAGAGTAGAAAGCCAATGGCCTATATTTCCTAGAGGTCATGATTTAGGATTCTAAAATGTATATTTATTTCACCCCTAAACTCCCCACAACCAAATTTGCAGGATCAGCTATGCTCTCCTGTGAATTCAAAGAATCTTGTTACAAAAGGCAAGTATTTTTCTTAGGGTGAGTAAATAAACATCACAAATCTGAGCAAATATCAGTTCATAATTCCTCTGGTGCTAAATTCCTTGTGCTCCAAAGCTCTTTCTTGTGTTTCAGTAGAAAGCTTAACATTTTTTTGTTCAGGCATTTTTTCTTTCTTTCTTTCTTTTTTTAGCGAATTAAGGCAATAAAATTCACAAGACTGAGGTTTGATGAGGCTAACTAATTAGTCTATAACCATTCTCCAGTTTGATTTAGGCTTTCTTGACTCTCTAAACACTGCTAATCAGCCTCATTTGGCGAGCAGCAGTGGGCAAACATCCCTCTGATGTGGGAAGTGACTCTGAGGTCAAATTGTTCAGACTCTTTTGTTCAGTGACACCAGTCTCTCTCTTTTGTTTACCCCAACCTTTTGTTTTGAAAAATTTCAAGCCTGAGGAATTATTGACAGAATAAGACAATGAACACCCAGATACCCTTCACCTAAATTCACAAATTATTAATACTTTATAACATTTGTGTGCTTCCTATTGATTGTCTATCTATCTACATATATAATACATACCTTCTCCAATTTCCTTTTTTTTTCTGAGCCATTTGACAGTAAACTGTAACATCATGTCACTCTACCTCTAAATACTTCAGCATTTATCACCTAAGAATAATTTCCTACATTACCACAATGGTATTTTCACTCCCAGGAATTTGCAAAGTGATGCAATATGCAATAATATACAACAGAGTGCATACCGCAATTTTTTCAATTGTTTCTCAAATGTCCTTTACAACTTAAAAAAATCCAATCAATAGTCATGTATTGTATTTAGTTGTGATCTATTTTTAGTTTTCCTTACTTTGGAATCTCTTTGTTTTCTCTTTAATGGCAAGAATATTTTGAAGAATCCAGTCCAAGTTATCTTTGAATGTCTCATAGTTTGGATTTTACTGATTGCTTCCTCATGATTAGATTCTAGAAATTTCTTGACAAGAATACTACACAGTAGCCAAAATGGGGAGACAAAGAAACATGTCCCAAATGAAAGAACAGAACAAAGCTCCAGAAAAAGAGCAAAACAAAATGGAGACAAGCAATCTACCACATGCAGAGTTCAAAACACTCAACGATGCTCAATGAACTTAGAGGAAGAGTAGATGTACTCAGTGAGAACTTTAACAAAGAGATGGAGATAAAAAACATAAAAAAAGAACCAGTCAGAAATTAATGAAGAATAAGATAACCGAAGTAAAGAATTCATTAGAGTGAATTAACAGTAGATTAGATGAAGCAGAGGATCGTATCAGTGACTTACAAGTTAAGATAGCATAAAACACCTAATCTGAATACCAAAAAGAAAAGATAATCCAAAAGAAAGAGGACAGTTTAAGGGTCCTCTGGTACAACATCAAGAATACCAACATTTGCATCATATGGATACCAGAAGGAGAAGTGATAACAAGGAAGTGAAAACCTATTTGAAGAAATAATGACTGAAAACTTCCCTAACCTGGCAAAGGAAATAGACGTACAAGCCCAGGAAATGCAGAGTCCCAAACAAGATGAACCCAAAGAAGCCCACACCAAGACACATCATAATTAAAATGACAAAGGTTAAAGACAAAGAGAGAATCTTAAAAGGAACAAGAGAAAACCAGTTAGTTACCTACAAGGGAGCTCCCATAAGACTGTCAGCTGATTTTTCAATCAAGATCACTCTATCTAGCAAAGCTATTATTTTGACTCAAAGGACAGATAAAGAGCTTCCCAGACAGGGAAAGCTAAAGCATTTCATCACCACCAAACCAGTATTACAAGTACAAGGAATGTTAGAGGGACTTCTTTAATACAAAACAACAACAACAACAAAAAAGAAGTATGAAATGGCAATAACTACCTATTTATCAACCATTAGTTTTAATGTAAATGGATTCAATGCTGCAATCAAGACACATAGGGTGGCTGAATGGGTAATAAAACACACCGCTTACATATACTGCCTACGAGAGACTCACTTCAGATCAAAAGACACACACACACTGAGAGTAAAGGGATGAAAAAAGATGTTTCATGCAAATAGAAACAAAGAAACAAACAAAAAATATGGGGTAGCATTACCTATACCATACAAAATAGACTTTAAAAAGAAAGCTCTAACAAGAGACAAAGAAGGACCCAGTAATCCCCCTTCTGGGTATTTATTTGAAGAAACCAAAATGCTACTTCGAGGGAACAAGTTCATTGCATCATTGTTTACAATAGCCAAGATATGAAAGCAACCTGGATGTCCATCAATGGATGAATAGATAAAGAAGAGGTGATACATATATACAATGGAATATTACTCAGTCATAAAAAAGAATGAAATCTTGTTATCTGCAACAGGGATGGACCTAGAGGGTATTGTGCTGAGTGGAGTAAGTCAGACAGAGAAAGACAAATGCCATCTGATTTCACTTATATGTGGAATCTAAAGAATAAAATAAATAAACAAACAAAATAGATTCATACATACAGACAACCTTTTGATGGTTGCCAGATGGGAGAAGCATTGGGGGTGGCTGAAAAAGGGGAAGGGACTAAGTACAAACTAGTAGCTACAAAATAGTCATGGGGATGTAAAGCATAGCATAAGATTATAGTCAATGCTATTGTAATAACTATGTATAGTGTCAGACGGGTACTAGATTTATCAGGGTGATCGCTTCATAAGGTATATAAATGTCTAATCACTACACTATACACCTGAAACTAATATATTATTGTATGTCAACTGTAATTGAAAATTAAAATAATTATTAAGATAAAAAAAGAATACTACCCAGGTGGCGTCTCATTTTATCATCTCTGGAGGCACATAATACTAAATTTAATCCCTTGATTAAGTTAGTTTATGAAATATTTCTTTAATAAAGGCACTCATTTTTCTTTATAAATTAATAAGTAATCTATGAAGTGATTCTTTGTTATCAAGTAAATAATGTAAATATCCTGTTTTCCAACAACCTTTCACCCAATGAAAGCATCAATGGCTTCATCCAGAATGGGTCCCTAAATCATGATAAGGATGCGTGTGTGTTTGTGTGTACATACATATATATTTTTTATTTTGAGCTGCATGGAATAACAATATTTCCAATCTAGCTTGCATTCATTATTAATAAATGTAAGTCAGATCATAACTAATCTAAACCTAAAATGATGGTTAGAGCTAATTATGAGGTAATATTATCAATATATTATGGATTTGCTTATTGTTGTGAAAGTGACGTAAGCGGATATACCTAAGCCTTGTTGGGCATGTAATTGAACTTAACCCACAATTTTTTGTCATAAAAATGTATAGTTTTTGCTTGAAAGGGTAGAAAAAGGAGACTAGCAGTAAAAAAATAAAATCTCGTTCAGTGCCATGCTCTAATGTATATGAAGAGAATACAGGAAAGGTCCACATAAGAGTACTGTACCTCAGTTTGAACAAGGCGTGAGAGGTTTGCAATGTGTTAAAAGCCAGAGATCGTTGATGACTCACAAGTGTCTATTCCTTTTCTGGTCCCTCTCTTTCCATCTCCCCACCCCCTTCCAGCGAGCTGGTAGCCTGGCTGCTCCTCCCACTCTGCGGGCTGCTTTTGCCTCAGCTATCCCTCTGGCTTCCTCACCACCTCCTTCAAATCCTCACTAAACTGCCACTTTATCGGACAGATCTGCTCTAACCTCCTGGTTCCTTCTGTAGCCTCTGGTTGATATTACTTGTTGGCCACATAAAATTTTAATAGACTATATACTTATTTTCTTTATTTTTTTGCTATCACTACTAGAATAAAAATTTAATAAAGTGCAAGGAATTTTGTTTGTTTCTGTTCATTTCTGAATCCTGAGCCCTTAAAACTATTCTCAACATATAATATGCACTCAGTAAGTATTTGTGAAGTAAACATAATATTTTTGAACAAAGCTAAATATTCTATATGTAAAATATACAAGATATATTTTTAAAAAAGTGAAATCCAAATCAAATATTTGCAGACTCTCTGAAGGGCTTCATAGAGCTCTAGGGTTTTACAAGGTCAGTCTGAAATCAATTGCTAAAGACTTTATTCTTCTCCATATTTCCAGCAGTTGAGGGGTGTGTAGGAAGCCCAGGAGTGAAGGAGAAAAAACAAACTTTTGCCATCTTTCAACCTCTTCCTTGGAACAAGAGATGCCACAAAATTTATTACTGCTACACACCAGTGTTCCCAGCCATCTGTTTTATTCAGTTCCAAATATAAAAAAAACAACACAAAACATTTTGGTTTTCGCTCTGATACAATTCAAAGCTTTACCATTAAGAATAGAATAGTTCTCTTTCTAAGCTTCATGTAGGTTATTAGGAGCAGACAGGCCCTTAGTGATCATCTAATGCCAATGCTTCATTTCCAGGTGAGAAAATGGAGGCCTCAAGAAATTGTGACTTTCCCTAAGTCATGTAGCTGAATAGTAGAAATTAACAAGGATTGAAACCATGTCTTCTTTAGCCCAGTGGAGTTCTCTCTTCAGCACTGCATGAAATGACATGCTCTATTTTTATACAACCTGGAGTCATTTTAAAATAGAACAGCTGTTCGCCAGTGTGGGAAGGAATGGCTTAGAGATAGGATGGCACTTAAAGGACAAGCTGAGGTGTCCTCCTGCTTTGGATGGCCAGTCCTACAGCCAGTTTGTCCGGCTGAGTCAGAGAATCCGCTCAAACACTGATCATCCTCATTGTATGTAGGTTCACATGAGAACTTTGCCTTCTCTGAAAGAGAACGTTTGCCAAGGAAAGAGAAGCACACAAAATTTGTTATACCAATTGTACTTGAAAAGAAAAATATGCAATTTTCTTTTTGTTGCACCAAAGAAAGCAATGCCGATAAGACAGAATTAACAGCATGTCAGCAGATAAGCTTTCCAATAACCCTCAGGAAAATCTCTGTGTTCTGGGAGAGAGCTTTAAAGTAGGTGCAAACGTGGAAGAGACCTGAACAGGAGGATTTTGTTTAAGGCAAGTTTTGAATATTAAAACCTTTTTGGTTTCCAGAGTCCCATCAGTTTCATTCTTCAAAATATGTAGGAAAAGAAACATAAGATAGGGTTTTCCATCAGTGGAAGATCACCATGAAATTTTTTGTTGGGAAGAAAATTAACTTTTTGGAATAAACATTCAGATCCAAATAATTATTTCATATTATAAAACCCATATTTGGATATCCAAATATTTTTTAACAAACTGAAATAAAAACTTCAAATGAAGTACAAGTTTGTAAAGATCCAGTCCCCTTTACATGTTATCCTGACAGCCTGTCTGGAGTGTAAAGGAAGGCGTCAGACTCTGAAGATGGTGGGAGGACGCAGTCATACCCAGATGTGTGGAGTACATCCCCGCACTTGGTTTTTCTGTGTCATTAGCCAAGATGCTGTCAAGTAAAAATGCATTTTTTGCTTATGTACACTTAAGTAATTTTAATATTTTCATGCATATTTATTTTAAATACTAGTTCTATTTTACCTTTCTTTCCCCTCAATTTCTTTTCCTGGGAAATTAAAAATAATACACAAACAATGCACAAGAGTATACTAGTGATATAAAGAATGTAACAATGTAACAGAAGAATATGGAGAAAACCAAATATCTCCTTGGAGTTCTGTTTTCTACCCAACCCTACCTGCCCCCCACCAACCTCTCCGTTCTCACTTCATTCTCAGAAGCAAATCACTGTAATAGTTTTGTTTTTGCTTCCAGTGGTTGAATTCTAAAATGAAAGGGAGATTGGAGAAAATATTAAAATAAGACTATTAGAGTTGTAGATATATGCAAATGCTCCATATTCCCACTGGAACTATTGCACCACGATTGGAAGTGTAAAATCATACAGCTACTTTAAAAAAACTGTATAATATAATTTACTAAAGTTGATGTAGGCATACCCTATTAAATGTGTGGGATCAGGAATGAGACAAGAATTCTTGCATTTACCACTTCTATTCAACATTGTACTATAGTTCTAACCAGTGGGATTAAAAAAACAAAACAAAACAAAGCATGATTGGAAGAGAAAAAAACAAAGCTGTCATTGTTAGCAGATGATATACTTCTGTATGTAGAAAATCTCAAGAGTCTACAAATATGGTCAATATTTAAAAGATCAATTTTATTTCTACCAACAAGGACTATAAAAATAAAAAAATTAAAAATGCCATTTAAAATTGCATCAAAATATATCAAATACATAGGAAGATTCTCAAGAAGGAAGAATATAAAACATGATTAAGATAATTATAGAAGATTTCAATAAATTGAGGGATGTACATATTCACTGATGGAATGATTCAACATTTTAAAGATGTCAATTCTCCCCAAATTAATCTGTAGATTTAATGCATTTCCAATGAAGATCTCAGCATTTCTACTTTGTGGAAATTAAAAGGCTGATTCTGAGTTCCATGCAGCCTGGCTCTCAGAAGGGCCCAGTGTATAGTTAAATGCTCTTCTGCTGCCATATTGAAATTCTTACTGATTTCTGAACAAGGGTGTTTGGATTTTCATTTTGCATTGGGCCTTCCAAATCATGTAGCTGGTCTGATATCTATTTCAATACCATCTTGATTCCTTCATAGCTTTTAGAATTCCTCAAACATTTTCTGAGGCTATAGTAATTTTTTCCTCTATCCAATGCAATTACACCTTTTATTTTGTAAGCTTTATTTAGGTATAAAATTTACACATTTTAGTGTACAGTTCAGTGATTTTTTAGTAAGTTTACGGTTATGCAACCATCACCACAATGAGTTCTAGAGTATTTCTGTCTCTTCAAAAAGATTTCATGTGGCCCTTTGAAGTCACTCGCAGTTCCTAGCTCCAGCACTTTTTAATATTTTCAATGTATTTAAAAATATGAATTCTTAGGGTATGTGTGTATGTATGGGGAATATTCTAAATTTCTCTTCAAGGAAGTTGAAGTTAAGAAAGACCTTGAAGAGAATGATAGTCTTCAAAAAGAGAAGTGTGTGAAACCATCAGTCTGAGCAATCAGTCACCTTTATCCTTTTCTCTGCAATAGGTAGCTAGTAAGAGGCCATTTTTGTGTAAACTCAAGTCTGATGACAAGATAGTGAATAGGATCTGTTTACATTTAGGCACTTCTACCTAAACGAAATCTGTTTCTCTTTGTTTTCTTTTGGATTTTCCACAACAAAGAAATCACTTGAAAATAATATAACCGTATTGCTTAATATCATAAGCTGCTACATTGCTAAACTCAATAAAACAATAGAGATATACTATACCAAGCAGACTTTACAGTCATTCTTTTGATTTTAATTTAAATGAAGTATTTACTTATTCTGATTATAAAACTCCTAAATAGTTATATTTATAGAATGGCACAATATAGAATGATTGTTATATTTATAGAATGGCACTATATAGGGGAAAATAAAATCTCTAATTATTCTAATACTACATCACATTTTCTCCTAATATTTTTCTTTGCATATGTGTTTCTCTAGTGTTTTTATTTTTATTTATTTATTTATTTACTTATTTATTTATTTACTTACTTACTTATTTATTTTTGTCCAACATGGGCCTTTAACTCATATACAATTTTCTGCTTGGTGTTTCATGTATATGTTATCATTTGTACATTTTCATAAATACTCTTCAAAATCATAATCTATCTGTGTGAGTGGCAGCTGATCTAGGACAAAGGAAGAGCCTGGGAACAGGGTGTCAAATACAGGACTGAAAGTGAGAGTGATTAACACCTAGATGTGATTCGGATCTTTCCAGATGTCTCTGTAGCTAACTGACTCAAGATAATACAAAGTCTCCTCCAGATCACCCCAATATAGAACTCAAATAATGAAGCAGAAGGTGGAAGATTATTTTAACTAATTTACTTAGGCAGATTAAGTTACTTCCCATTCCTTACATATGGTTACATATTTCTACATGTTTCTTTCTTTCCTTCCTTCCTTCCTTCCTTCCTTCCTTCCTTCCTTCCTTCCTTCCTTCCTTCCTTCCTTCCTTCCTTTCTTTCTTTTTGGTATAATTCCATTTATTTGAAATGTCCAGAATAGGTAAATCCATAGAGACAGAAAATAGATTAGTGGTTTCCAGGGGCTGGGGGACAGGGGAATGGGTATAGATTTTTTTTTGGGGGGGTGGGGTGATGAAAATGTAGAATTAGATAGTGGTGATGATTGCACATTATGAATATACTTGAAAAGCACTGAGTTGTGCCTCTCTAAAAGCTGAATTTTATAGTATGTAAATCACACATATTTCTTCATATAGTTACATTACAGTACTTGCATGTTTCTGCTCCCAAGAAATTGTTATTCCACAAAGGTGAGATCTATACTTAGTGCAATTCTTAACACATAGTAGGTATTCATTCAAAATTTATTGGTGAGAGAAGGAGGGAGAGATGAGAAGTACCGCTTTTGTTCTTAATCACTGAGTAATTCCACTAGTCTCCCTGAATACAGAAAGCACATAGATATATAATTTAATTAGATAAGTCCTATAAAGTCACATAAACTCACTTGGCAAGATGCCTGACACATAATAAGCACTCTATAAATACTGGCGATTATTATTAATACAAACAATCTGCCTCCATATAGTCAGACGCCTGAATACTGGCACTGGAGGCCAGAAGCAAGTACTAGTTGCAAATTGGTAGTAATTGTGGCACCAACTCCTCAGAAGGGGATGGGTCCTCTCTAGTCTGATTTGTCCAATAGAAAACTTGCTTGGCATGTCCCTCAGGCCACTCCTCTTTTCATCTGCAGATATATTATTGAAAATTGCAGCTCAGCCCTGTCAGTCTAAATTACATTAGGAGGGCTAGGAGATGCTCTGCAAGGAAGAAACAGGATTTGGCAATTTGATTTCAGGAAGACTTGAAAGGTCAGAGATAGAAGGCCAAGGTGGAAAAAAAGGGCTTTGAGCTTCTGCAGTGAGACCCAACAATCAGAGCAAGAAGGGTAGTCATGGAATTTCAGGAGTAATGTCTTCATCAGTAAGAATCATTTCAGGAGTAATGTCTTCATCAGTAAGAACCATCAACCATGATAGAATGTTGTCTATTTGAGGAGGTGGGAGATACACTGAATTGTCTAAAAGGAATGTTCTTTGTTAATTTTGCTATTGTCATACGATTTCTAGTTAAAATGGTATTTTTGGCTCAGCAAAACATTTTTCCTTATTTAGTAAAGCAAAAAAGTTATTTTAATTGCCTCTTAGTGTTTCTCATTATTTTTGTCAAATTTTATCCAAAGCTGCTTTTAAAAACAGTGCTAAAATTTTCATGCTTTAAATAAAATCTGTTGCCTTCTTGTAAGAAATTGGCAATTAAGTATAAAGTTAATGAAATAAATACACTTATGTGAGATTTTCTACAATATATTTTCACACACAGCCACTTACTTGGTTGTTTGACAACTAGTTATTATGTCATGTTTTGTTGGTTGTTGGTAGATGAGAGGTCTTTTTTTTTTTTTTTTAAATCAAGTATAGTTCTAGATAAGTAGACATATAAGCCTTAAATATAACCACGTACTCTTGTTCACTAAGTGGTTATTATTATGGGCTTGGTGTCTGACCCTGGATGAGTTACTTAGCATCTCTGAGCTGTAATTTCCTTTAAAATCTGTAAAGTGAAAATAATAGTCTCCTGTTTATACACTTCCTGTGAGGATTAAAAGAGAAAATGAACTTGAGTGTTAAGTATAGGACTTGGTGCATAATAAAGGCTCAACAAGTAGTTAAAAATTTTTTATTTAAGTGTGTGCATGTGAGAACAGTCCAGCAGGCATTGTTTTCCTGACAGATTTTGTTTATGTGACTGTGCAAGAAGATTGTAAACATCTGTGCCTTGGTTACCATTTTCCTGATTTATTTAACAATGTAGATTTTGTCAACTATTTTCCACTAATCACACAAAGGCAATGCCATCTACATTACACAGATGATTTCTTCAATCCATCAGAAATGCCTGGATGCAGCATTGCCTGAGGCTGGGCATATTAAAAGTCAGAGGCAAGAAAATTTGAGCTTTTGAATTTTGAGCTCCTGGAGTGCTTCTAAACTCCTATGTGCCTCAGCTCTGATAATGGAAAAGTTTTATATATATATGTGTATATATACACACACGCACACATACATGCTGGGGGTGCCAAAAAATGTATACACATGACTTGTATTCATCTTTTGTTATTGGTATATATTATTACAATTTTAATACAGTTTTTTCCTTTCTTAAAAGTGTATACATATTTTGGCTCTCTCTCTCTCGTCTATATATATATAGTATATATATATACATATATATACTATAATATATATATATATATATATATATATATATATATACACACACACACACACACACACATTTTTTTTTTTTTTTAGAGAGTCAGTATCATCAGGGAGGCCTGACTATTTAGAAATGTTCTGAGTCTATGATAGGAAGGAAATCTAATGGGAAAGAGTGAAAAAACACAATTTTATGCTTCCTTCAATGTTCATTTTTGTTACTAGAATAAGTAAATGTAAATGTAAGAGAGCAGATTTTTTTTTTTTTGAATTAGCTGTTTTACAAAAGTATTACATACTCTTTGCAAACAAATCAGAAAATAAAGAACAGGAAAATAATTTCCCATAATCCTTCCACCCAAAGGTAACTATTCTTGACATTTTGATTATATCCTTCATTATGATAAACACACACACACTCACACACACACACACACACACACACACATATGCACACATACACATATATGTGAATTTTATAAAAATTAAACCACATTGTATAGTGCTTTATCACCTGCTTTTCGCACTTTGCGAGATATTCCTATAAATCTTTCACTTCATTTTAATGTTCTTCTATATGATCCTTTCAAATAAACGTAAGGAATCCATGGCAGAAATGAAATGTTATTTCCTTAATCTCCTAATTTTTGAGAGTTACTTTCCAATCTTATTGCTATTTATAATAAATGACTTAAAAAGGAAAATTTCTAAAGGAATTGAGTATCATATCCAAGCTCTCTATTCTAGCAAGGTTATCCCCATGACATGATTCCATTTGAAATCACTTAACAGCATTAGAGAACAACACAGGTAATACTAAACAAGTTTGTAGGACAAACTACATAAAAACCAGACAGTGTCACCTCCAGTGAATAGAGGGAGTAGACAATATGGATGCATACTAAATTTCTCAGTACAGGCAATTCTTGCTTTGCACAGTAGTGCAGTAGTGTGGGACTGAAGATGACAGTGCAGACTGAAAACATGCAGATACTCATAATGAATGGTAGAATTTAAGACTGTTGCATGACTTCTAAAAATTTTTGCCAAACACTAAAACTCTCTTTTATATAAATGTCGGTTATAAATGTAGTGTATTGTGAAATGAAAAAAATAGCAAAACTAATATATCAGTACATTCTAATGTAAAATATTACAAACAGTGAGAATTCAATGCTTTATTTCTTTGTTAAAAACTTATCAAAAGTAGTTTGAACAGTGTTTGCTTAATTTTTCTTGCATATAATTTATGATGTACGCAAGGCATGTTTTCTATGCCTTCGCAAATTTCGATTAGCTTCTGACATTTTATCTTGGGCTCTCTCAGTGTCATGAAATAGCGTTAAGAATGACTTTAATGTGAAGTGCTTTGCCAGCATCAGGCATTTCCTCTGGGACACCTTCATCCTGTTTGTCACACCTCTTTCCTCATTTATGTCTATACGTTTGCCCTCTCTAAGCAACTCTGACTGTATGCAGTTTCTCTAAAGTGGCAGTGTCAAGATTCCCACTATCAGCTATTGCTTTTATAACTCCATGAATGCTAATTTAAATTTTATTTCCAGCATTATTATTTTTCATTTATTTGCTGCACTTGCATTTTTGTTTGCTAATTCCCTCTTTCAATTATCCATTTTTGTAAAATATCACGTGGGCTTATCACCAGGAGACAAGGAGCCAACACAACTACATGCTTCGCTGTCTGTGCATGAATTGAGCAACAGATGTGTGGTGACCAATCATTGACAGGCTTTGAAAGAAGTGACATGGTTGGTCATTGATCTCAATATGCCTCTGTTATTTATTTGTTAGTGATTTGTGGGATGAGGAGCTAGCAGCAAAGTTTGTGCTTTATGTAATTACTCACAGTTAATACACCATGGTAATGGAAATGTGAACCAGGTTGCTGGGGACCAGTGTCATTTAACTAACCCACACTATTTGAAAGAAACTATGCTCACTGATTCCCCATTTTACAGGGAATCATGCTGGTTAGGTGACTCACACTGCGATGGGACAGAATCTAGAAACTGAAATTCCTCCTGCTCTTCTGAAACAACAGCACAATTGAGCGCATTGATGACTTCAGTCTAATGTGGGAACCTGATTGTTTCCTGCCATTCTACCCCAGGAACTTTCCTGCCTCAAACCCCCCACTGCCCACACACATACCTCATGGACAGTGACAAAAAGAAGCTTAAGTCCCGCAGCGCCAGGTCTCCAGGACAATTTCAGAAGGACAAATCTTTGAAGTCAAAGGTAGATCAATGATGTTTAACACAGAGTGGGGATGGATGGTCAAGGAGCCAAGAAAGCTGAGGAATTTATAGCTGAGTCTATAAATGAAGAGGATTGATGGTAGCTGAAGACCAAGGAAGGATTCACTGGAAAGAGGGTGGTGACATGGTCTTAGAAAGTAGGAGTTGGGAAGCCTGGGGAGATTTCTCACAAGGTCTTGATGTATTGTCCCAATTATCTTTGTACCATAGTGTCTGCCACATAATAAGACATTAAATGAAGCAAAAAGTATTATTGGGATTCTACTACAAAGGCAAGTATTCTTTATTAATATCAATTTTGAAGAAATAATGCTCTCATAAAACCTAGATTAAAATGACTAACTATACAGGGCATGCAAATAAAATGAACCAAAGATGAAAGTTAAGCCCAAGGATATTCAACGAGAAATTTATTTTTTCTCTCTGTAGTTGATTGTTTGTACCCCTCTCCACTGCTCCCCAAGTAGTCAGGGCGACATTTTGGAAATGTAAATCATGTCATGTAGCTTTTTGCTTAAAACTTTCCAGTGGCTTCCACTGTACCACAAATAAAATCTAAAGTGCTTCCCATGACTCACAAGGCCGGTTTCTGATTCCTAACAAATTCTCTGACCCTATCGCTTAGCCCTCATCCTTCTCCACTCTCCAATACTCTTGAGTTATGTTGACCCTTCTTTCTGTTCCACAAATAAGCCAAGCTTATTGTGGCCTTGGGGGGTGGTCTTTGCTTTGGTTGTTGCCTCTGTTTGGTGAGCTCGATCTGTAGATCTTCACGTGGAAAACTCTAAGGATGGAATCTTGCATATGGAAAGAGTCAATAAGTGTTATTATTTATAATACTGTTCTCTGCAAGTTCTTCTGTCTTTAGAATGTCCATTTAAAAAAAAATTTCTGGATTTCCTCTTTCAGAAATTAAAGAGGAAAAGAGACATGATAACAAACTTCCCTATGCGAAAATAGGTGGAAGGTGTGTCTGCATCAGTCAGAATAAACTAGTTATGCTCCAGTAACAGACAGTCCCCCAAATCTCAGTGGCTTTAAACAACAAAGGTGTATTTTTTTGCCCATGCGACCTGTCCAATGTGGATTGGCAAGGCTCTACTCATTGCAGAGATGCTAACACTTTATAAAACCTCAACATGAGGTTTCAGGGTTTGCCATGTCAGAAGAAGATAAGAATAGACAGTAGAGCACTGTCAATTAAATGGTTTATCCCAGAAGCAACACAAATCATTGCTCAGATTTTATTGACCACAAGTTTGGATCTGCAGTCTCCTATCTGCATTCCATATTTTTATTAGGCCTTCATGGCAGAGACTACATTTTTTTATTTATTTGGGTTTCCAAGATAACTTGGGAGTACTTTTAGCAGTTCAGATTCCTAGGTTCCCCCTTCCAAGATACTGATTTGGTTGGTCTGGGATAGGGAGTGGTATTACTTCTTGTAACTGTATTACTTCTTGTATTACTATATTACTTCTTGTAACTCAGTTGCAGCCAATTTGGAGCCTACATTTAGAAAAACATACCTCTAAAGATCAGAACAATGGTTGATCTATTATTAAGTGCTGAATAAATAATTTTTGATTGACTGTACAATGAGGATTCCCTTATGAATAAAGGTTTAAAGGAATGAATCAGTGATTTAAATGAAAGGAATCTGTATCTGTGAAATTGCATTAGAAGGAAGGGAAAGGTCCAGAGTTTTATCCATTCACCCTAAAATAACTTCCAACTTCTGGGAAGAGGTAATGCTGGGACTATCTTTCTTTCATTTTGTTCAGGTTTGTCCACGTAGTATCCTAGCCATGTCTTATGTCTTACTCAGGAAGAAGGCCCAAGTCAAAGATATTAAAAAAAAAAAAAAAAAAAAAAAAAAAAAGTGGGTAAGTTCTTTGATTCATTCCATTTGTAACGAACTATAGAGAAAGCAAATCTAATCTCTTGTACTTAGGAGTTTACTTTAATTATGTGACCCACAGCCCACATTTCTTTGACAGTGACAGATAATAGCTGCCTTTTTATGTTGTATTAAAAGTCTAATGGCAAATCACTTTAAAACCCCAACTAAGTGGCAACTAAACTCTTTGTCACTTATCTCTGCAGTATTTTCACACTGATCACAGACTAACGATACTAGGAGTAAAGATCATAATGGTGTCATAAAAATAGAACATAAATGCATGCTTTTAAAGTGAAGTTAATGTTCCATTATGATAGAATACCCATCCCCTTGAAAAGCTCAACTATTTAAAAAGGAGATCTGCTGAATTTTCAATATTCAGGCTTTTCTCTGAAAGGGAGCTTCAGGCTGGAGGTCTCCATAGGTATATACCCACAAGCATTATGTTTTGGTTCATAAAATCTGAAGGCTGCCAAAGTATTAAAATTGTGATGCAAAGTATATGGAAAATGACAAAAACAAAACAAAACTGGAGCTTAAAATATCCATTAGTTGTTTTAAAAATTAATTTGTGTCAGATTCTATTTGCATAATTGCTGTGAGGTCGCACTTTTAATAGTATTCTTCTCCTCTGGGCCAGTTATTAATAATGTTAGGCTATTCTTATAGGACACATATGAATATGGACACTCACAACTTGGAGTGTGGGCTAAAGGGAAGATAACAAGAGAATATTTGTTTAGTTATTGTCTTGCTGAAGATATTGGTGTGTTTCTTTAATATCTATTCTAATCAGTGAATCTAAATATCTTGCCTGGGAAGTAAATACGTCATTTTGCCTTTGCCTGAATGTGGTGTCAGTTTAGCTGGTACTCCTCCAATAGATGGTAACAAACTAAAAGGGCTGAAAGAAATGCAAGAAAATCACATGTACTTAAAGTCTTGTGTCATTTGTTACTTCAAGAAAGTATATGCTTTTTCTGGAACACGTGAGAAGGCAGCATGCGAAGAGGACCCATGGTCCTTCCTGTAGATTTCTCTGTGGTATTCTTATTTTTTTTCTTTATAGTGGTAAGGATTTCTTCCTTTTTTTCTTTGTAGTAGTGTTGTAATAAAAAGGCTTTGTCTATTTAGAATACATCATGAACAGTAATAGTCATGAGCATACATAGCAAGGAGATTGTTTATGATGTACCTGTTAATAGGTTTCACAATATTACCATAAAGCACAGGATGAGATTAAAACTGGAAGTCAGAAGTTCTAAGCTGTATATCCAGCTTGGGACATTAGTGTGGCATGTATCTTTTTTTTTTTTAATTCAGGTGCAGATTTGAGCTAATCGTATCCCTCAGCTCATGGCTCATTACAATTACTGGTCCTAGGAAATCCCCTCTCTTTCTTTATCCTATTTCGTCCCCATTTTCCATGACTATTTCTTTCTTTCATCCAAAAAATAGCCTAACGTATTTATGTATCTTTATATGTGTTCTTGAGAAATGTGTACTGTTGTTTGGCGCACTTACATTTCTAATATTCATAAGTGGGGTTAGGTTATAAATCTCAGTCAGTGTCTCCCTGTTTCACTCAGGTTCTATTTACATTGTTGTATGTACTTCTACTTCGCCAGGCTGCTCATTGCTGTGCCATTTAGTAGGATCTGTGTAGAATTCTCACTCGCTTTGTAAAAGTAAAATTTTGGTTGTCTTTCCTGAGGTTCACTATGTATTAATTTGTTCATTCTTTATCTCCATCTTTCTAATAATCAAACATGTTTTGTAAGTGAAAATCTTAACATACCAGGAGGGGGCCAAAAGAGGCCTTTAAAGTATTTTCCATTGAAGTTTGGTAATGGCACAGGAATATCACAACTCTCGGACGAAAGAGAAGACTTCCCTTAGTAAATGAAGACACAATATACATGAAATATCCCATACTACTCTTTCAGTCTCCTACGTACTTTAATTCTAGATATAGCCTAACTGATGTTATGACGCCATCCTTCAGAATGCTCATTTTCATTGAAACATAGAAACAACTTGTCAGTCATGGGATGGAGGATGCGTAAATAAATACGTAAATTTAAAATAACATAAAGCCAGACGGCCCTGAAATCAGACCTGCTTTTTAACACTGACTTGCTCAGTCACTGTGCATGATAATTAAATGGCTCTCTCCCTTTACTCTCTTCCTAGATCTTGGAAAATGACTCAGAGTTTCTTAAGGAAAAGTGATTATTACTATTAAGTAGAACCATTTCCCGTTCTCTTTTTAAGATCTCTGGGACCTAATGAAGACTGTAAACCAGCCTGAGGAGGATTCGCTCCAGAGAGCAGCCAGGCTATATGTGCCTCCATCCTCTGGAACCATGCCAGGAGGCTGTGTGCCTAATCTGCTCAGACATCGCTCCTTTCTATCTGTCACTGAAGCCTGAACACACACCAGGAATTAGGTACTAATTAATGTCAACACGTTACAAATGAAGAAAGAAGGGAAATTGCTTGGACTCATTCCTGAGGAAATCTTGAGCAGTTCGCTTCAGTTATAGTTAATGTATACCTCAGGGCAGCACTGAACCAGATCATAAAATGCTGCTCATGTGGATGAGTGACCTGGAGGTGACCTATGTGAGCCTCTTGACCAGCATTTGTTTCCATATTGTGTCTATTTTGTTAGGATGCTGCTTATAACATTGGATGATGTGTTTGGTGACATTAGATAGTCTAATAATCAAAACTACGGCGTCAGAAGCAACACATTCCACATTCTAGAGTCCTTCCACCAAGTTCTAGGAAATAACTTTCAAAATGGTATATTCCTGATTTGAATCATTGCTGCTTTATGGACTTTGCTGAACAGCTTTTTCAAGAGTGGAACAAATAGATTGTTACATGGATCTCAGGAAGTCTTCCTCTTTTAATTAGAAGCAGATTTTAATATCATGTTTCTACGTCTATGAAGTTAGGAACTGGATGCCGATCTCCAAACAATCATTTCGTGTAATCATGACAATAAATGTGTACTTATATATCATGTCTGATCTAAAGTTACGAGGTTGAGTCCAGTAGGTAAGATACCAGTCCAAGGTGAATCTGCAGTCAGGAATGGGAGACTCATTCTTCAGGAAAAGCAGCTAGAGCTCCGTAAACCAAAATGGGGTTCAATTTTATGTGCATTGTTCTTGAGGCTTCTTTATTATATATTTTCCACTTAGGGATGCCTTTTATGTGCATTTTACTAGACTTCACCTGAGTAAGACTGTCTGGGCTGGGACAGTTAAGCACACTGCCTGTTTTGCTCAGACCTTCAGCTCACCAGAGAAGACTCTACGCTATCGAATTCCTCTATCTCCAGTGTTCGGCACAGCACCTGGCACACAGATTGGGCCAAGATTCCCAAATAAATAGGACTACAGAGGAATGCAGGCATACGGAGAATGTCAAGCCAAACTATAACCGTATTAGTAAACTACTGGAGAAACTGTTTGAGTGCATGGACTTTGGAGTTAAAAATACCTACATTCCAGTCCTGACAACTGTATGGCCATGGGTAACACTCCATTTAGGGCTCAATTTCCTCATCTGTAAACTAAGGTTAATACTGGGTTAGTGGAGAAGAGGGGAGAGATGTATAGTGAAGACTTGTTTGACCTTATCAACCCCAATAATTTTCTTAAAGTTAAAAAAAAAAAATAAGTTCTAGGAATTTTGGCTCTTAATTTAATACTGCCTTGATTATTCTCTAACAGTTTCCCCCACCAAATCTTAATATGATAACTGGAATGAGAGGATTCAAGAGCATGCATGTTTCTCTGTTTCCCAAGCACCTAGCACAGATGACATGTAAGTCTTACTCTGTGTGCTTCTACAAACTGCACTGTGTCAGGGATGGGTATGGAAGAACATGCAAATAGAAAAGTCATGACAATTGTGGTTGATTCAGAAAAGTCTGTTTGAAACTTCCTGGCTCCATCCATGCATTAGTATTCCTGAAAATAATTTGCATAATTTTCACTGTATTTTGGTAAAGTCCTGGAAGATGAGAGAGCTGGAAGGGAAAGGCGAGAGCAAAGGAACAAAGAAGGGCAGGACTTGTTTTGGGAGGGTAGCAGCAGACTAGGACTGGACAGAGAAGGCACTCAGGGAGATTAATTCATTTCTAACAGTGATAGTATTGGAGGAAGAGACTTTTTAAAATAAAGGTAGGAACACACAATGCACTTGGCCACATTAAAAGCTGGAAGAAATAGATGTTCTTAGTTCTTTTAAAATTTAACAGAATGAAAACACAAACTTACCAAATGTCTTATAGAGCACCCTTACAAGTAAAAGATATGTATTACACCCATTAAAATGGCTTCCTATGTGGGGGAGAGAAAATGGGGCTGAAAGGGAATAACTACAGAAATATGAGGGGCCTTGTTCAGATCCCTGGTGATTGAGAGTTCTGAATTGAATATGATGAATTAACTTGACTCTCTGCACCTGGGGTCCACCAGAAACCAACCACCACTACCACCAAAACAGCAATGAAATTAAAACACACAGCATGAGTGTGCAGGGTTTTTATGGGAGCCTTTTACATTTCATGCACTGGGGAATGATGCTTCAGGCTATGGAGTGCCTAGGATTCCCAGGTGCAGGTGTGTGTGTGTGTGTGTGTGTGTGTGTGTGTGTGTGTGTGTGTGTGTGTGTGTAGATCTTTGGAGTTTACAAATAACAGCACACCAATTTAAGACCAACTGACTATAGGGTTGAAAAGCTGCTGCAGCAAAACAACAAAAACAATAATAAAACAAACAAAAAACCCAGACAACAATGTGCATTAAAATGTAATTAGATAGATATTTGCTACACGCTTGAAAAATCTGCCTCTTTTACCAGGTTGAATAGATTGGAATCCATCCACAGTTAATAAAAAGGGGAGGATGTGGGAACCTACCTAAAATAGAAGACAAAGGGAAATAAAATACTATTTTTCAAAAAGAAATGTATAGAGATGTCGATGCAGACCGTCAGCCAGAAATATGGATCGTTGGTTTAAAAATCAGAAGATTTAGGGTTTATAAATCTGCCTGTCTCAGTTCTCTATACAAAAGATATGGAGCAAATACAGTACACACCTCCAATGGGATAATGAGATTGTAGTCATAAAAATGTCTCAAATATTGCACTACATTTCCTATGTTCTATATTCTTGAACATTTAGCTACCTAGTATTTAACTTCATTTTGATAGTTTTAAGATAACATCAAAAATATGCACAGAGGTGTGCAGGTGTCGATGACCGCATATACTCAGCCTCCATGCACCACTACACGACCAAACTTTCCTCCCTATCTGTTCACTTACTCAGAGATTCAAAAGTTTAAAAAAAGAAACATTATCCCAAAGTGATCATATGCCAAAGTCTGTGATCCATCCGTCCTCGCAAGCAAAACAAGGATGGGCCTGATCTGTGCATTTTGGGCACCAGGCAGCAGCTGCTTATCATCTACCCTCACTGGAGTGTTTCTCATTGATCGCAGTCCTGTTTTTGTTTTTGTTTTTTACTCTTTCCTCATAAAAGAGACCCAGAGAAGGAGAAAGGAAGAGAAGGAGGCAGAGTGAGGGAGGGAGGAGAGGGTGGGGAGAGAGAGAGAGAAGAAGAGAGAGAGAGAGACAGAGAGACACAGAGAGACAGAGAGAGACAGAGAAAGACAGAGACAGAGAGAGAGAGGGGGGCTGTCATTAAGACCACAGCCACATCACACCACTAATAGACTAGTGGACATGGGTGGTGGAGAAGGCACACTCCACTGCCAAAGCCAAAACTCATCTGCCTGCCTCCTTTGTGTGTGTGTAACTGCATGCCAACTGAGCTTTGGGCAGTTTTGCCAAATTGCATACTTTTGGCTCAATTCTACTGGCTTAGGTGGCTTGAAGAAGAGATCTTCCTCATATAATATACTTCCTTCAATGTAATGACACAGTAGCAATGAAATGTTTACAAATTTAAGGGGACTTTTTGTGAGTGCCTAAGACTCAGGATGTTAAAGTGGGGAGTAAAATCATATCAACATGGAAGAAATAAGTACATTTTTAACCTGTAACTTCAACAGTTTGCCCTCATTCAGTATATGAATAAAAAGCTAGGTCTAGATGTTGTTTTTATCATTTTTGTTTATATTTACAATATAAGACTAGACACAACTGTTCAATTTATTGAAAAAGCTTCTAGTAAAATACAAACATAAAAGTTTCCATAAAGAGTTCCACTTAAAGGAATATTGTGCTGGGAATATAAATTGGTCAGAATAGACTTTCTGAAAGACAATAGACAATAGCTATCAAAAAACTTAAAAAAATTTCTTGTCCCAGACACAAAAGTCTATTTCTAAAAAAATTATTCTAAAAAACTTAAAGTTGATACAATGTAGCCTCATTTTTAATAGTACATTTTTTTAAAGTCCAAAAATCAAAGAGTGGTTCAGCAAAATATTTTACATCCATACAATGAAATATGTAGTCTTAAACAACCATGTTGTAAAAAAAATGTTTATTGCGTTGGAAAAAAATAATCATAAAATATTAACCGAAAGAAGTGACCTACAAACTATTTCAAGCAGAAGCATCTGTAGGGATAGGGAGGACATTCAGCAAAATGTAAAGTATTTTTCTTTTTATGCTTTTTTTGTATTTTCCAATTTTTTTTCTTTGAGTGTTTTCTTATGTGATTGACATAATCCCATAATTGCTACTGAAAAAAAGACTTATTAATATTCAAAGACCTTTTTCTCTCTGAGTTTAATGATTTGGTTAAACTCAGAGGTTGTGTCTCACATGATATATTATGGGTCCTGGGATCGGTGCATTCAATGCAAAGACTCACAGCTGTCTCAGGCGTGCACTATTTGGGGACTGTAAGTGTAAAATGAATTGGAATGTACTACATTCCTAAGCAAGACTAGCTCTCCCCAGGTTTGCCATCTTGTCCGTCACCTATAACCAGATGCCCATACTATATAACACAAATGGCAACAAACTATGAATTCATGAAATGAAAGGCACTATTATATGGTTGTTAAGGGGGGGCGGGCTGAGTTTAAACTGCTTTGGCAATCCTCACTCTATATTTCCTGATTCTGATGCAACTGAAACCTCAACTTTCTCATATTACAATGGTTTATATAATATATTTATAGATACGCATAGAATTATATGATAAAAGTGTTTTATGGTTGGAGTAAGTAAGCAGCTGGATACCACTTTGTTTGATTTGTACAGAAGAGTGGAAGTTCAAACATAAATTGAAATGACTACTCCTTTGTTTAGCTATCATACGCTGTTTCTTTATCACGGTCACATGCAATGCATTGGAAAATGTCGAGGCAATAACAAACACAGCACCAGACTCCATTATAATAAGTATTGCCCCAGTGCATAATCCCTATATAGGTATCTCTTTAGATTCAAGGTAAAGGTAATAGCATTCTATGGTCCACTTCCTGTTTTATCGCACAGGGATTGCTTAAAACACATTGAAAATAAGCATTTGAAGGAACACTCACACACAAAAGCTTTCCATGTACTCCCATCCCGGCTATGAGGATAAATAATCTCTGACAATTCTCTATCCCTCACATGTTACCCAGCAGCTCTTAAAATCATAGTTTACAAATGGCATGCAGGTTGCCTTATATTTGGCATGAATAAATAAATCAAATCAACCCATTTAATGACAAAAGTCACCAAACAACTTTAAGGGTCTTGGTTGGATCTCATATTTCCTTATGTAAAATGAAGTGAAAACATGTTTTTAGAATTTTCTAATCTATTGGTACTTAGAAGAATCCTTTGCTGCTGTTGATGAAAACTTTCCACCTTTGTGAACATGGCCAGTCATGTCAGAGTGCTTCTAAGAGACAGTGTAAGAGAGGCAAACAAGAACCCCAGTGAAACAGTGGGAAATATTGAGATTTCAGACTTCTTTCATAACATCTCTAATGTCACACAATAAAGAGCATGACTTGTTCAAGTTAAATATCCTACCATTGATTGTCAGATATCAGAGAAGGCTGCTAATTTAAGGCTTTATCAGATTACCAAACACTTGCAATGTTTGCTTGATTGACAATTTTACAGCTGGTGTACTGAAAAATATTCTGCTTAGCAACTAATGTTAAGCAGAAGAAACATTTCTGATTGTGTCATGACTGTGAAAACAGGTGCAGGGGATCTGGAAAAAATCTTACTCTGAAAGGAAGACAAAAGTGATCTTCAAATGAACAGCTTGAACAGCATGTTATTCCACATAATAATAAAAGCAAACGAAATTTTCTATTTCTAAAAGTCCTGTGTATTCCAAAGACAAACAAACAAAAGAAAAACAAACTTAGCTTTCAGCTACCAGGGAAAACTCAATCAACTAATTGAATTAGAATCATTTTTCTTCAAAGATTGTTATTTAAATCTAAGGATATTTTTATTATCATTATAGTAATCTATGCTACATTTTGATTCTTCTGTACTAGTGGTGGGTACACTGGTTAATATAATCTTCTGAAATGTTTACCCAAATATAAACTGTAGGAAAGAATTAAGAAAATTAGAAGGTATTTTTACCTTTTTTGATTTTGCAGAAACTGTATTTTAGTCTCTTTAATGAACAAAATGAATAATGGCCATATCCTAAAAGTAACTAGAAACAGGAGACTCAGGTTTTTTCATGATGATCGCTAAGATGTATTGGAAGCCTGAGTTAGGATAAGTGACAATGTAATTCCCAGTCTTTAGACGGTACGGTAAGTGTTAGCAGTGGTTCCTGCAACTAAGAGTTCAGCTTATTTTATTTTCAACCCCAGTGAAAATTATCATGTCCTCCTTTACATCTACTTTTGTATTACTTTTGAGTGATTCTGGCAGCAATGGACTTTAATAAAAAATAGTTCACTTTTAGTTAAAACTATTTAAATTGCAATTTAGTTTATTAGGTTGGTGCAAAAGTAATTGCGGCTTTTGCAATTTTTTTTTTTTAAACCTTTTAAACTGCAATTACTTTTGCACCAACTTAATACAAATACAAAAACTTATTTTTTTGGTTTGAAAACACGAGGAAAATGTCTTTTCACCATTTAACCAGCCATAGAGATCATCAAATGACTCTATTCCAAGTTAATCACCAGTGATTAAAAATAAGCTGCTATTTTAAGTCTCCCCCCCCCCCCCGCGGCATCTTCTACCTAACATTTTTCAGATATTTTTCTCCCCTAGAGTTATTCAGTTTTGACTCAAATACAGTTATCCACCTGGTATAGAAACTCCCAAAGAATGATTCATTCAGTTAGTGGCCTCTGTCTTCTTTCCAGGCAACTTAACAAAAACAATTGTTCGGTCTCTCTTCTGTGCTATTGTTTTGCTCAGCAGGGATAAACTGGCCTCTGCTCCTTCCAGCTCAGCCTGCCTCCTTTTAGCTCTCCCAGTTTAGTGTGAGAGCACAAAGAAGAGTGCTGAGCCTGGGGTACACCTTCTCCCACTCAGAGGGGCACAGCTGAGAAGAAAGGCAAGAAAGATCTGCTCCCAGACCACACAAAGTACTCCCCACCAGGCTGCAGCTGTGACAAGCCAGCAATTCTTCCCTTGACACCTAAGGCACATATTTCATAGTCTAAGAATAGATGTGCTCACACTGATCAAGAGTGAGGGAGGCTGACAGAATTACCCTCATATGGCTGGGGCTCAGATGCATAAAGATGTCAAGAGATCTGGTTTTAATTGAACTGCAAGCTTTTGCCATGTGGTATTCTACACACAGGGCCATTTTGCCTTATATGGTCAATAACATATGTTTTGGCAATATAAAAAACAAAAGAAAACAAAAACAGTGAATATGAGTTGCAACAAGAACTTATCAGGAACTGCAGAAAAGAATTATAATTAGTGAACACTATGTAGAAAGATGATATTGTTTTGATTGTTACCCAGATTTAATAAGCCAATTGAAAAAATATATCCCACCATTGACCTCTGGTTTGTTCACTTATAGAGAGGTGATTCTCTTAGAGATAAAATTTTCTGGTGATTAATTTGTTAACAACTGATAAAATACTCTGGTGTTTTTGATTATTCATTTGGCAATAGGATTACTTCTTTGAGAAAGTCAGAATAATAAAACTGCCACAATATTTTTATTATCATGATACCACAAAGTAAACAGAGAACTGACTCACCATCTAACTGATGTAGAAAGATCAAAGAAGACCCATATCATAATTTAACCTTAAGTAAAGGTTTGTGTGGAAATAAAAATTAGTCTATCAGATCAATCCTACAATACAACTTATTTCGTCTATTTCTCCCTTTCAAGGTTTAAAATATAAAGCCTTCATTGGCAAATTAGTCCAGATGTCAGCTTAGAATAAAAGCCAAGTTCTATTAGGAAATAATACTTGTTTTTAACTTCTAAAAGGTCGGACCCTTCTCTTGACAAAATGTGAGACCTCTGTATTCGTAAACTTACTGCTGCACACGGACTGGCCTGAAACTTGGCAGTTCTGCTTTTGTCTTCATGCTGTCTCTTAGTAAAATTGTTTTTAAGGAGAGCATGTCACAAGACAAAATTTAAATACATTCTTCATAGGAGGAAAATCTTCTGGCTTTACTATCCGTAAAGAAATAGTTACAGGTTTGGAGGTGGTGGATTATGTCTGTGCCCTGACAGGAGCTGGGGTTTGTAGCTGAGGTGGTGTCCTTTCTGGCTCTGTGCTGCCTAAATCTTACCTGGCTTGTGGCCATCCATTTTGCCCAGACATAAAACAGGCTACCTAAAGAGAGAAGGTGATAGATAGGCCAAATAATTATCTATCTGTGTATTGTTGACTAATTTGTTGATTAATTAAAAGCTGCATAAAGTGATCATTCTGATCCAAGTCTGGATAAACTGGATATTCAGCTTCTGGGAGGTTGTAAGAACATGTTTCAGATTGTTCTCACACCAGATGTGGGGTACTTTCCTGAGCTGCTTCACTGTTGGACCAGCATAAGGCAGGGCACCTTCAGAAAACCCCATTTCCCCTGGCCGGCACTTGTCAGACTGCCGACTGGGGGAGAGAGGGCTAGACCTCTAGTTACTGCCCCAAAGGAATGAATTATCAAATCTAAGTGTTCTGTAAGCTTTGCCACTGTGTGACTTATAGTCACTCGTGCCTCCTTGGTCCAAGAAAGAGGTCAAGACCTTAAATGTCAGAAGCTGCCACTGAATAGAGCAAAGAGAGTTACCTGGCAAAAAGGCCAGTAAAACCCAGCTACAACCAAACTGTATTCCCCTATGGTTAGTGTTGAGCTGTGGGACAGCACCCACCCCACTTGTCCTCTGATGCCACAGAAATCTTAATGCTATCCTCTTCCTCTTGCTCACCTCGCTCTTAGTTACCTGCAGTTTGTTTCCAGATTCAGATCCTGTTCTATTACTTAAATTGAATTCTTAAATTCTGCTGGATTCTTGTCTTTAAAATTCACTCTTGTAGTCATTGATTCTCTGGCATCAATTCCTTTCTGACCAACTCATCATAGAATCTTGCCATTGGATCTTTTTCTGAGCACTGTCTCTTGAAATTTCCATTCCTCACTGTCTGCTCCCTAATTCATCTAGTGCTAGAAAAACTGGAATCAGAGTCTCCAAAGGGAACTCCCACGCAGGCCAAGTCCTGGTCTGAACCCTTGGCTGGGTGTTGACATCAGGTCAAACCCTGCATGGATCACTTTGATCCAACAAAAGGAATCTGAGCAGACGCATTGGGCCTCCAGCAGCAGGCCACAATGGGAAGCTGGTACATGAGTGTGACAGTGTGTGAGTGAGAGTGAAGGAGTGTGTGAGTGAGTGATATGAGTGTGTGAAAGTGTGTAAACGCATGTGTGAGTGTGTTGTGTGTGTGTGTGTGCACGCGTGCAAGTGGGAAATCAATACAATAGGAAAACCTTCGCTGGTAGCAAAGTCTGAGAGGAGAGGAATGCCAGAGGAAAGACCCGTGACCCAGGCTCTCGTTCTGCTTCTGCTACCACCTTGCTGAGGCATCTAGAGCAAGCCAATTTCTGTCCCTTGGATCACAGTTTTTATACTTTAAAAAGGAGTATATAAAAAGTACTACAAATGCCCTGTACTACAAAAAGGACAGTACTATAAAGTCACCATCATGGTTCTTTTCAGTCTGCCTAAGTATATATTAGAAGTTGAACATAGAGCCTGAAAGAAGAGGCTATGAAACTTCAAGGTGGGCTCAAGCCCGATTGTCACATACTTTTAGGGTTATGGTTAAAACAGTACAGGGATGGAGGCTGAGAGATTACGGCCCCCCTTGTCCTGCCCCCCACATGAGAAGAGGACACCTATGGGCGTGATGCCAACAGGAACAGAAGCATCCTGATGTCCTCTTGGCTGGAACATCCCCTTCAAGTCTCCTAAGACACAGACATGGAAATAAACCCATATTCCTCTCCTATTCATTTAATCAAGTGCATCAACTCTTTAATACAAAAAATTGGGTGAGCAGGAGACATTGCATGTCATCTGTATTTGAGAGTAAATGGAACGTGCCCCTGAGTGGCCCTCATCAATTAAACCAAGAAAACAAGCTCAGCACACCTTGCTTCTCCAATTGACTGTATTGATGGCTTTCCTATGCTGCACACAGGAGGGCTCAAGAAGCAACAAACATTAGGTGACCTCTCTTTTCTAGATACTAAAAAGAAATCACAATTTAAGTGCAGGACTACTTAAAGATTCAAGCCAGAGACAAATATAAGTGTCACCTGTTTTTATAAGAAATCATTACGAAGTTCATACGTCTCCTTTCTAAGTCAGCTGGGCAAAGGGATGATCAATTTATAAACTGCATAGATGAAAGAGAGAAAAGCAGACTTGTAAAACATATACTAGAGAGTCATAACCAACTCTCCCCATCAATCGAAACTTAGGCCAATAAAACAAGAAAGGATTCTAGAGATGAACCAGAGTCAAGAAGATGAAGATCTGGGAGACCAAGCCCCAGAGAGGTTAAGTGGCTGCCATAGGATCCAGCGGCTTCGGGCTGAGTGTCATTTCCTGTGTCCCAGATTGATGCTTGTGGCACTAGTGTCTGTTGTTTGCTGTATCATTACACTTTAGAAAAGTCAAATATTGTCCCAGAGTTAAGTTTTTAAGTAGAAATTACTGTGGCACTTGCAACGTTCCTTTTTAAGGTTCCCTCCACGGGTTTTCCTAGCAGGAGTTCCCGCCTGCCTTCCCCTCCAGACCGCAGACTTCTGAGCTGACACAGCCCCTGGCTCCTGAGTTCCTCTTCCTCAGACTCCCTCTCCTGGAGCCTCTTGCCTTGCTCTCTGCCTTAGAGTCCCATCTCCCCCTTTTCCTTCTCTAGTCACATGCTAGCAGCTCTACATCCTGAAATCTCCACAGTGTACATTTCAGTTGTCCTGACTTTCAGAGTCATCCATCTCAGGGTTCTCCCAGTGTGGTCCTCAGGACAGCTTCATCACATCACCTGGAAACTTGCTAGCAATGCACATTCTCAGGTCTCAGAGCAGACCCACTGTCTCTCCAGCGGTGAGGCTCAGCAGGAATCTGTGTTTTAATGAGACCTCTAGGTGACTCTGACCCCAAGTCTGAGATCCGCTAACCTACATTATCTTTTGATAATATGAGTTCAAGGGCAAGAGCTCTTTGTAGGACTGCTTGTGTTCAGAACCTCCTTCCTGGCTGTGTACTTTGGATAAATTATTCAACCTCTCTGTGCCTCAGAGTCTTCATCTGTGAGATGGGAATAACAATACTTAGCATCAGAGATTTGTTGTGGGGGATAAAATGATATAAGGTATATATGTAATGTACGTAGAACAGAGCAAAAACTAGGAAATGCTAAAAAATATTAGTTTTTCTTTCTAAGCTATTAGGTTGGTGCAAAAGTAATTGCAGTTTTTTTCAATTATTTTTAACCTTTTCAACCGCAATTACTTTTGCACCAACCTAATAGGTCTGCTTACAACATATGAAATGTGAGTCACTTTCCATATCACACCCTTATGAAACTTGTAAACAAATATTAATCAGTAATGAAACCATGTTACTCAAAAATTTAAACTACATTCTGAATCAGGTCTTGATATTATCAATTTCTATAAAATTACTTTCATATTTGCATTTAAAATAGTTACAGGCATATTTAATTTGTATCTTTCAACAGATAATAAAAATGATGACATAACACCAAATCAAAAGAATCAGTTTAGAGAAAGCTATTTTATTGCCACATAGAAGTAAACCCAGAAAAAGGTTTGCAAGTTTGTTCTTGTAGCAGCTGATACCTTTAAAGGAACACACATACGCTTGTTGCTAATAATAAAGCACTCTGGTCTTTTTCAGTCTAGGACAACTGTAAACTTGCCTGTGCAGAATACCCTTGAGGCATGAAAGAAAACTCAACAGATGGAACAGGACCCCACAAGCAATGCTTAAAATCTGAATCATGCATTTTCCTCGAATGTAAATATTATTTCATATTAATTGATACTACTAAACAAGCACACTCAAAATTGTTGCTATATTTGAAATTTTCATAAAGAAATGAATTCATAGTATCTCACGTATCACATATAAAATGATCCCCATGTATATATTTCAAAAAAATATAAAGTTGTGGAATCCCTTTACATATAAGGTTTCCTCAACCATTGCTAAAGTGTAGTTTGTTTCCCTCCCGTGCAGATTTCAACCTTTTTAAAATGTCGTATTATACTTTTAATTAAGAACTCAAAATACTAGACACATCATTGTTCTCACACCAATGAGGAGTGCCATTAATTATTATTAGCAGAGAGCTTATATGTGATATTCACAATTTAAATTAGCTATTATTTTCCATGATGACCTTATACTTAATAGATATTGTAATTTTAAATATATGTGTGTTCAGGCACATTTATTGTGTTCACTAATTTTAAAGCTCATGTTACACCAGCCTATGGTCCTGGTGAAATGGCTCAGACCAATAGTAAAAACAAAAAGCCCGCCCAGAATGGACCTTTTAAAGGCAGGCCAAAAACTGTATGCGCATAGCATGTTTTTGACAAGTCAGTGGTAAAGTCTTGAGCTGTGAATATCTTGGGCATAAGGTTATGCAATTGTGGTTAGGGAAATGTGGTGGTTGTTAATATAATTCCCAGCTGACCCAATTTCCATTCATATAAACTATGCTTTGGGGCAGTCATCAGGAGACCACTTTGACTTTGGTTTAAATGGAATTCCCTTGCCTTTTATGACATTTCAAATTTTCACTAAAAGATAGCAGATTTCTATGAAACAAATGGCTTGAACATGTTGAAAACTATGTACGTCAAGTTTTACAGTGTACCAGCAACGGATTAGATGTAGCACATAAGTACGTGGAATTCTAGGACAAGAAAATAAACATAATGGAGTGGAAGCCATAGAAAAAGAAGTCTAACATTAGATGTGAATGGGAGTTGCTCCGCTTGGAAGACACCATTGGAAGCACAATACTCTGAGCTCTTTCTCAGGCATCATAATGCTGACCCTGAAACCATGCTGTTTAGTGCTAGGGAGGAGATCTGGAAATCAGAAATCCTCATTCTGGTCCCAAGATGCTAAGAGGCCCATGATTTTCTTTGGGGTTAATTCATGTTAATTTTTAGTAATAATCATCTTAGAACAAGGAATCTGGTGCTTTAATTCTCATTGTAAAATCAATCCTTTCAAAAAATAACAGAACCACTGTTAAGATTGGAACTCTGAGAGGATAATGGAATCAAAAGAGCTAAAAGAGCTCTGCTGTACAGGAATAGATTTATAAAAACAAATAGTGCCAGGCAGTCTTGATAGGGTTTTCAATAGAATTAAAAATTTAGTGAGCACAACGAATGTACCTTGACACACATATATTTATATTTTTGTAATGCATTTGATACAGTATCTCAATAAATCTTATTTGCCAACCTAATTAGCATTGGCTTTGCTGTGTGCTGTGCCACAGGGACCAAGAACTGGCTGGAGGATAAGTCCTAATGACTCAGGGCAATGTGTTGACTATAGGATCAGCATGAGGTCTGGTTTTGTTTAATGTCTTTTTTTTTTTTTTTTTTTTAACAATCTGGAAGAAAGAGTAAATAATTCTTGAATGAAATAATATTTTAATGACAGGTACATGGGCAAACTGGAGAACACAATGAAGTAGCAGTGTGGAAGCCCCAGGTGAAGGCTTTGCTACTGGTGTGTAGGAGGCAAGTCACTTGATCTTTTTGGGTCTGTTTCCCCATGTGGAAAATGGAGATAATGGTACCCTTGTGAAAAAGCAAAGATAAGATTTTATGATTTCAAATACAGAGTATGATAATATTCCCTCTGATAATATTTGGTGCTTATCTACTGCTTACAATACCTATTAGGAGTTACTTTAATACGGCCGACCATAGGGCAGGGCCAGTGTCAGAGAGAAACAGGACAACATTGTCAAAGGATAACATGTTTGGAGGACAAATGGCTAAAACACCCTGAAAAAAACACCTATTTGTGACTAGGAAGAGGAAGCTTAGAGCGAATAGGAAGCTGAAGGACAGCAACAGGATCTCTTGTGGGAAAACTAGATGGGAGGGTAAAGGATAATGTGGAAAAGGTACTGCTGTCTTACTGTGTTTGGGGTAGGTAGGGGGATGAGGAAGGGACCTTGGGAGACCTCTCACACCAGCCACCTTTCTTTTCCTTCTGGTCTACACAGAGGATGTGTTTATACCCAAGTACTTGTTAATTGCTATTTAAATGGAAAGGTAGAAGTCAGTAGGCCATTTTAGGTAAAACCGTAGAAGTGATTATCTTGGGGGAGTCACCTCTCTAGGCTGAGGTAGTTGTAGTGCTGGGAACACTTTTCTTGGTTTACACAGGGGCAGTAGCTGGAGGGAGTGGGGTGGGTGGTAGTGCTAATGTACACAAATGAAGCTACAAATGATTTACCAATTTACTTTTTCCCACTGAAACATGATTACCAAACATTCAACAATTCTTGTGACAGCTGAAGTGTCTTTATTCTTTTTATCAGGAAAGAATTAACGTTAGAAGATGACTGGTTCTTGCTCTGTAAAACGGGGTTGCTGAGACTAGCCTGATTCTAAGTATTTTCCAGGAGTGCTTCTTAAAAATATAGATCTCTGTGTCTCAGCCCAGATCCCCCCAAAATCAGAATTTCCCAAGAAGCCAAAGTAATTTTTACGATCAGGAGAGTGCGAGAAACCCCAAGATTGAGTAAAGTGAACTGGATTTTTCTACAGAGTTGTGTATTCAATCTGTGAAAATCTGATGTAACCAAATCTACTAAACTGTGCTCCTTTCTAGCTGACCCAGAATGTTTATGTCAAATTATTAGGGATTTTTTTCCCCCCTGCATGGAGTTAAAGATTGCAAAGAAAATAGACTAGACCCCTGCCTTTTCAGTTTTTCTTACAGATCAACAAAGGCCGTGTTAATCCTCTAGAACCTCATTTTATAATTTCTAAAGAGTACAGCTTATTTTTCATGTTATTTACTTTTAATTCATTTATCATTTATATCCTGTCTGTTTCCAAAAAAAAAAAAAAGCAGTTTAAGGATTATATTCCAAATTGTCTTGTTAGTGAAGGTTGAGGGAAAAAACCTTTAGAGACCTTGATGTGATTTAAAGGATTACTTGTCTCATCACCAACATTCTTACAAAATTGAAGCTAAAATTCACCCCTACCTCCCCAGAAACGTTAGCGGGAGACTAAGAAGGCATTCCCAACCCGTACATTAGGGTACTCTTTACATATGAATACCTTTCTGGTGGTATCTGGCTGGTGAAAACCCAGGCCCATCTCTGATACAGTACTCTTGGTCTCTATCCATGCCATTTGTAGAAATAGAGACTTCAAGATTAATTTCATGTTTAAAAACATAAGACACAACTTTAAAAAAGCATAAGTGGGAGGGTGGGTTGAAGGAGAAGATCCCAGAAAAATATTCAGGAAAAAAAAAATCTCACTGAGGAAGAAAAAAAGTGATGCTATGGAATAACATGGAAAAGAACTAAGATTAAAAAGAAAAAAAAAAAAAAAGAAAAAAAGAAAAACAAACAAAACAAGACTTAGAGACCATTATTAAATAGGTTATAAAATGGTGAAAACATTCAGTGAAAAAGTAAATCTACCATAAGTGATTATTTGTGGCCAGGTTTTACTTTGACTAAATATTATCATGGTTGTTTTAAAAGATTTCTTGGTGTATATTTTGTGTCTGAGGCAAATGTTGCTGTTTGAATCCATTTTCTCTTAGCACGGGTAACATTTTGCTCTCTTCCTTCCCTGATAGGTTGTGGCCTGCACATCTTGACTACTCTGTCTGTTTCTTTTTTTAAATTCGAAACAGCAAAAAAATTCCCTCAAAGAGAATTCAGCTTGTGTTGCATATTGATACTGGGTAAATTCTGTCCCAACGACTTTGGCAGAAACATGGTATTGCTACTCAGTTGAATTTGGGTTACATGTATTTGGGGCCACTAAAGTGATGTCTTTCCGTAGATCCCTCTCCACCTCCTCTTTCCTCCATGAATCATCTCACATGAATTTTGCACTCACACACCTTTATGCCCCAGGGGAGATTCAGGTAAGAGCAAGAATCTCTTTCTGACCAGGTCCTCTATGAGCTCAGTGCTCTCCCTGTGTGTGGAAGTTACTATGGGAGTGGAATTCATTTTAAGTTGTTGTTCCTACTTCTTTAAGAGTCTAGCCACCCTTTAACAAAACATTGAAAACAGAAACCATCCTGAATATTCTCAACTTTCAGCTATTCTACCTACTAGCAGTGTGAATTGCTGGTAATTTCCAATTCCCAATTTGCTCATCTCTGAAATGAGGACAGCATTACCCATGCGTTTGTTGTGAAAGGAGGAGCTAATGAGATTAATATATCCAGCACAGTGACAGGCACATGGTTGGTGCTTAATAAATGGTAGCTATTAGTAGCATTATGATAGAAATAGTCTATTTTTATTGCTTAATTTTTTTTTTTTAGCTTTTTCCATGGCTTTAGGTTTTAGTCTATATTTCACTCAAGTTTTTAAAAATTTTGATTTTTTTTATTGGTGACTCTGCTTCTCTGTGACTTTTTTTTTTTAATCTAACATATTTAAGTACTTTTTGTGTTTAAATTCTTATGGTTATTTAATTAGGTTTTAAAATATTTTATTAATTCCCTTAAAATTTTTGTTTTCTATTTATTATTCTACTTTTATTTTTATTTCCTTTCATTTCCTCTTCTAGTTATGTATACATGTTATGTGTGCATAAATTTATTTTATTACTTGTTTTTTATACCAGAGGCTCACATGAAAGCAAGGCAGTAGGAGTGGTAATAGCTTGCTCTTATCATAAAAGGTTGGCGGCAGCCTTTTTTCCAGCTGCTCCTCCAACTATGTTAAACAGAGCTCTTAGCATGTGTAAGGAAGGAAGCAAAATCTTGAGAGGCTTCGGACAGCCCTGAGTTAACGCTCCCCATGATTAAGATTTGCTTAATGCATATGGAACATTTAATTTTACCACAGCAGCATAATCTCATGACAACCATTAATTATACCAATACTTTTACTTTCTAGTGCTATTTTTGCTATTATTAATGGTATTTATTGCCTGGCAATGCCAATAGTTAAATACATATTTGGAGAAACAATGCAAACAATTCACTTATGTTTTTTTCATTTGTTTATTAAAAATTAAATAGTGTCCTCTTCATTCATCTTCCTATCCAACAAATTAAGAACCAAATGCTTTGTTGAAGGGACAGTTCCTGTCCCAGAGCAGCTACCATTTAATTGTGTAGTTCTGTACTGTCCTACATTAGCCACTAGCCACGTGTGGTTAAGTAAGCACTTCAAATGTAGCTAGTGCAACTTAGAAACTGAATTTTTAATTTTATTTAATTATAACTACTTTAAATTTACATTTTAATACTGAAGCAGTGCAAAATAACTTCTCATTAAGCACAATTTTATTGTATGTACAATATCTTATTAATTATTTTTTATATTGATTACATGTTGAAATTAAATTTTATAATATATATACACACATATATTAGGTTAAATGAAAATATATTATTAAGATTAATTTCCCCTATTTCTTTTTACCTCTCTTTAATGTGGCTACTAAAATATTGGCTTGCATTATATTTCAATTGGCTAGTGCTGGCATGGGCAACTTTACATCCATCAAACAAGAAACAGGTACAAAGTAGTACCAAAATAACATGTAAATAAAAGCATACCTGGTTGACAGAGATTTTAGGAATTTATAAAAAGAAAAGTTAATCATGATTTATAAAGAGTTAGAAAGGAATCACCTATAGACATGTCTTCATTTGAGCTTGAGAGTTGGAGAGAGTGTCTGCAGAACAGGAGATTCCCAGATATGATAATTCCCAGATATGATAAAAAGGCTGACCTAGCTGAGAGGAATTAGCATTGAGAATGCATATCCTAAGATATAAAAATGAGTTAAAGATTCTTCTCTAAATTTCCACTATATTTAAAAAAATCTTAATTCAGTCAATCTTCAACAAGTATTTATTGTCGGCCTACACTGTGTTAAGCATTGTTCAAATCTAGATGTCGAAAACACAGAAAATTCTTAACTCTTGTTACATTCTGGTTGAGAGAATCAGATACCAGACAATTTAAAAATAAATGAAACTATCAGAAAACTAAGAATGTGGACTATGTTGATTCCTGGAAATGCTCTATTCACTACAGTAAGTAGACAGAGTCCACAGAATTGTTCATACCGATTACACGTTATTTAAGGCATAATAAACTAATAAAGATTTGAATAGAGTTAAAAAACATAAATGGACAAGAGAAAAGACACTATCAGGTTTTTATAGTACTAGAAAGAAAATAAAATGGTGATAGGTATAGAGAGATAGAGCATAAAGGAAGGCCCCTTAAGTTAATTTAGATGGAGTGCTCAAGGATGGCCTCATGCAGGAAATGACATGGGAGTAGAAAATTAGAAAATAAGAAATTGTCAACCAAACCGACGTCTGGTCAGCAGATGAGCTGACAAATAAAAAGTCCTAAGAATAAGTGAGTTTGGTGTGTTCCAGAAACAGAAAGACGACTGTAGCTGGTGCTTGGGGAGAATGAGGCTGGAGACATAGGCAGAAACCAGATCACATTTGACCTTAGAAGCCAAAATAACAATTTGCAACTTATTCTACATGCAATAAAAAAAAAAAAATGTTGAAGAGTTTTGATCAGAAGTGTAATACGAACTGATTTCCAGCTGCTCTGTGGAGAAAGGATTGTCAAAAACATTAGAACACTCTGCCAACATCCATGAACTGGAAGTCATGCCTCCTGCCTGGCATTCCAATACAGCATTAGTTGTACATCTCCTAAGGGAACTTTTCCTTTTTCATTTTGTATTCTGATTATTCAATTCAAGTCATAGCTACACTACCTGGGAAAAATTTAGTCTAATTCATCTTTGCCTCTTTCATAGTCTCAGCACAGTGCCTTGGACGTAATAAGCTCTCCATGAATATTTATTAAATGAATGAATCATGGAGTGGATGATAATTCAGACTCTGCTTGAATACTTTCAATGACAAAAAGATCATAGCTTCATAAAGCAACCCATTCCATTGTTATAAGGTTCTACTGGTTAAAAAATGTTTTAAAACTGATACAAAATGAATATTTTTTATTTTCACTTAGTCATCTTTATGTTTTCATTTGTCTGTGGAATAACAGACAAGAAATAAAATTTCTCTTCCAAAAGATCATCCTTTAACTATTGCTGACAGTGATTATTTTCACAAATGTTTTATCTTTGTCATTCCCAATCCTTTAAATATTTTAGACACAATTTTTATTTATTCACTCTTTTTATCACTTTCTTTAGTTTATACTTTATCATAACCCCCTTAAAATGTGATGCCCCAAGTTGAATATAATATACTACCCGTACATGGATCTGAACAGTCAGAGTATATTTAGGCTATCACTTTAGTACAGATTAACACATGAATGCATGCTAAACAATATACATCAAAATATTGGTTCATGTTGAAATGTTTAATCAGAATATCAAGATGTGTCAACTGGTTGAAAGTGATGAGTAGGTACTTAACGACCCATAGTCCTGGACTTGTCAGCAGCTCACTGAAAAAACGAAAAAACTGAAATTGGAAGGTGAGAGTCAGGAAACACCTTGTATTGTCCACTGATGGTATGACTTAAGGTTAATAAATGAGTGCATTTTAAATTGGTATGGGCTTTATCTTTCGAAATCACAGATACGAATTTAGTAGGGATTGTAATTCTCTTAATCCCTTTCTTAATGTAGGCTTTGTGAACTACTAAGTATCAGATGATTTGCTCACTGTTGGCCATGTCTAGGGACAGTGAAATTTTAGAGTTGAAGAAAACTTTGAAACAGAAAGTTCTTTTTCACAGCATATCTCAAAGATAGGTGTTAACTGTCCTTGCCTTCAGAGTTGGCCTGCGTGACAGAATTGTAAAGTTAGAGATAATGATAAAGACAACTTTCCTATCTATTTAGGAATCTCTTCTTTCATGCTGTAGGAAATGAACCATGAGCATTAGATCTACTTCCATTGATTGGTTCAACAAGACCTTAAAGGATGAAGAGAAAAATGAGTAAAATCTATGTTATGTTTCTGACTGCAGCATGATGATTAATACATAGCATGGCTTGCTTGCATTGACCCTGATAGCACTCATTTACTTTCCTCCAGCTTCATCTAATTATCTTCTTTATATGTTTTTTTTGCCCAGATAGCTTCTACTCTTTTCAAAATGTACCTGTAGTTTCTGTTTATATAAGTCATCTTGAATCTTTTTGGGACCAAGGAATGATACACTTTCAATAGGTCATAAGGCCCAAGGGTAACATAGCTTTTACCTTTTTTTCTTGATAGAAACAAATAAATGCAGCAGTGATCCATTAACCTAAAAACTTCTAGGTAATCCGGAATTATGCTATTGGCTGGTTTTGAAAAGAATAGCCTATTCTGCAGATTTAGAAGCAAGAATTATTAGCAGTTTGCTCATTTTGTCTCAATTCCATCTAGAATGACAATAAATTTGTCATTGTTCTTACTGATTTTTTTTTTTTTTTTGGATTGGAATGTTTTTATTATGAAGTAGTTATATCTCATTATGGTCTCATTGACTAGATTCTTGAATGTAGTAGCCTCAAAAATTCATCTCCCAAGTCAATCTTTAGCCACATTAAAAGAAAAATAGGTTCCTATGCTAAAAACAAGTGAAATTTTGACATTAAAGTCAATATTCTTGGATATATCTAATTCTTTTAATTAAAGATAAATTAAAAATGGAATCTGTTATTGAGAAAATATGTCAATGAAAAATAAAATATTTTAAACAGAAACAATGTTTTTATCCCTTTATGGCTAGAAATAAACTGAAGGTATACTTTTTTCCAAAAAAGATAAATATGCTGGTTATGTACCAAACAGAAAATTAATGTCAGAAAAACCAGTAGAGCTTCTGATAGACTTGAAAATGTTGTGACAATATTGGAGATCATGGTAAAGGAGATTCAAACACAGGGCTGCTTCACTCTCAAGTTATTTACCAAATTCTTAAGCTATTCAGTGACAGAGGCTAAATACACAAACAACTCTGAAAAACAGAGCAGAAGTTGTGTTAGTCTCTATTGCTGAGGAGACAATGATTAGAGTTTAAGACTTTATAGAGAGAGAGCTGCTTCAAATGTACCATACCCTTAGATGAAAGCTCTGGGGGGTGGGTGCGTTGGGGGGACTATAGCCTAAGAACAGAGGTAGATAGAGCCTTTCTAAAGCTGAAACCTAGACTCAACTCTGTTCAGTTAATGGAAATTTGCATATTATGAACTATAATCAAGATAAAAAAATGGAAAATAGAAATAGGCTCAAAGATGATCCAGATATTATAATTAGTAGACAAGGTCTTTACAGTAACTATGACTCATAGATTCAAGAAATAGATAAAAAGACACAAAGTAGAAGAAAAGACAGAAAACTTTCTAAAAAGAGTCTTTTTTATAGATTCTAATTCTCTAAGGAAATTGTCAAACTGAAAAGTACATTATAGGGAATCAAGATTTCAATAGATGGATTTGGTATCAGATTTGAAGAATGGAAGACAACGCAGGGAACTAGAAGAAAAGTCATTAGAAAAATGCATAAACTAAAATTAACATAAAAAAGCACAAAAGTACATTAAAAATGAGCACTAGATCCAAGGGGACCATAGTGGAAAGTTCTAAAATACATGCATTTGGAGTACCAAAAAGAGAAGAGAGAAAGAGACCAAAGAAATATTTGAATAGATACTGGCAAATCATTTTTTCCAAAATTGATGAACAACGTTAACAGATTCAATGTTTCTGAATTTCAAACAGAATTAAAAAGCTAACTAGACAAACAATAGTAAAACCAAAGAGAAAGAAGAAAAGCAGCCTGAGAGAAAGGCATAACTTTCAAAGATATCCGACCCTCATTGCCTACCAATAATAACAGAAACAAGAGATAATGGAATGACGACTTTAAAGTGCTGAAAGAAAGAACAAACAAGCAAAACTTCCAATCTAGAATTCTATCCCAGTGGAAATCTCTTTAAAAATATTTTTTAGAAAATAAAATGAGAAAATTAGTCATCAGCAGGCATGCCTTAAGAGAAAAATTAACAGAAGGTTTTTATGCATTAAGAAAATGATCTCAGAAACCTGGAAATGGAAGGTATAAAGAGCAAAGGAAAGAATGAATAGATGGATAAATATAATTGCACATTGATTGTTCAAAATAATAATGTCATTGGTGTTTAAAAATTAGGTACAATTAAACATTATCAGGAAAGAGGTAGAAAAAAATTATAATAGCCTGAAATCAGTCAATTATGCATGATATAATTTATACTGCAATTGTCCAAAGAATTAAAAAATAATGTACAACTGACTTAACATGAGGAATATATAATAATTTATATATTTGATTAATCTAAAAAGAGGCAAGAAAAGAGGGGAAAGTGGTATATCAAGCAGCTAGTTCAAATGGAAAATTAATAAGATGGTAGATATAAACACAACCGTGTAGTTAATTTATTATATGTAAATAGATTTAAAGTTTCAAGTAGAACACAAGATTATCAGGCTATCTAAAAACCCAATAAAACTTAACTATCTGCTTCTTATAATACACAAATCATAAGTATAAGGACAGAATAGTTAAAAAAAACAAGAAATAAATAAACTTTGCAATCATTAACAAAAAATGGTGTAGCTATATTAATATAAGACAAAGTAAGCATTAATAAAAATGAATTTGTAAAACTAGTGGGATATTTACTGGTGGCAAAGGGGTAAAAAAATCAGAAAGTTATAAAGTCCTAAATCTTTATGCATTCAATATTATACCTTCGACACATATAAAGCACACATTTATAGAACTAAAGAGAAAAGGAGAAAAATCCACAATCATACTGGGAGACTAAAACAATTATCTAACTGTATAATAAAATAAGCAAAAATAAAATCAATAAAGATTTAGAAGATCTGAAAAGCCAATGAACAAAACGAACCGTTTTGATGCACGTAGATTATATATAATAAGAACAGAATAAAAATCCCTTTCAGTGAAAATATAATATTTATAAAAGCTGATGAGTCATGAAGCAAAGTTCAACAAATTTTAAAAGATTGAAATAATTAGGAGTATGTATTTTTACCTCAGTGGAATTAACCTGCTATTAGTAACAAAAAATAAACTAGAAAATCACTGTTTCAAATTTAACGAATATTCTTATAAATAGAGCACAAGTCAAAAAGTAATGATGGAAAATAGAAAATGTAACTGATAATGAAGTAACTGATAATGAAGATGTAACATTTCGCAATAAATTATAATTCCATGAAAGAACATTGATGAATCTCACAAGCATTATGTTGAGCAAAAGATGCCAGGCACACAAAACAGTTCATTGTGTGATTTCATCCATATAAAGATAAACGCTTATAAACAGGCTAAACTCACCTCTGATGATAGAATTCAGATAGCCCTTTTCCTGGTGTGGGGGAGCAGGGTGTTTGGAAGGAACTAATGGGAGGCTGCTGGAGTGCCAGTGATGTACTATCTTTTTTTTTTTCCCCAATTCAAGTTATTGTCCTTTCAATCTTAGTTGTGGAGGGCGCAGCTCAGCCCCAGGTCCAGTTGCCATTGCTAGTTGCAGGGGGCGCAGCCCACCATCTCTTGCAGGAGTCAAACCAGCAACCTTGTGGTTGAGAGGATGTGCTCCAACCAACTGAGCCATCCGGGAGCTCAGCGGCAGCTCAGCTCAAGGTGCCAGGTTCAATCTTAGTTGCAGGGGGCGCTGCCCACCATCCCTTGTGGGACTTGAGGAATTGAACTGGCAACCTTGTGGTTGAGAGCCCACTGGCCCATGTGGGAATCGAACCCACAGCCTTCGGGAGTTAGGAGCACGGAGCTCTAACCGCCTGAGTCACCGGGCCGGCCCGATGTACTATTTTTTATTTATTTATATGCTGATGTGTTTGCTAACAATTCAAGTTGTACATTTAGAATTTGTGCACTTTTTAAATGTATGTCTTACTTCAATTAAAAGTTTGCTTTAGCAGTCCAGTTTCATTCTTTTGCACGTGGCTATCCAATTCTCCCAGCACCATTTATTGAAGAGGCTGTCTTTCCTCCATTGTATGTTTTTAGCTTCTTTGTGAAAAATTATCTGTCCATATTTATGTGGTTTTATTTCTGGGTTCTCAATTCTATTCCATTGGTCTATGTGTCTGTTTTTCTGCCAATACCATGCTGTTTTGATTATTGTGGCCCTGTAGTACAAGCCAAAGTCAGGAAGTGTGATACCTCCATTATAGTTCTTTTTTCTTAAGATTGCTTTGGCTATTCGGGGTCTTTTGTGGTTCCAAACAAATCTGATGATTTTTTTGTTCTATTTCTTTAAAATATGCCATTGGGATTTTGATGGGGATTGCATTGAATCTGTATATTGCTTTTAAAAAAAAAGTTTGCTTTAAAATAAAGCACAATCAACTTTGAGGATGCTAATGTAGAGTCATTGAATGTATTCCTGTATTTAAGAGTCCTCAGCGCTGTAGCTTTAGCTAACACTTCTATCATGTCACATAATTACCCTGTCTGTTTTGTGGTGAGAATACTTAACACCTACTCTCTTTGCAACTTTCACGTATATAACACAGTATTAGCTATAATCCCCATGCAGTAAAATAGATCCCCAGAATTTATTCACTTTATGATTGGAAGTTTGACAAACATCTCCCATTCCTCCCACTTCCCAGCCCTTGGTAACCACCACTCTACTCTCCATAAATTGAGCTTTTTTAGATTCCACATATAAGTGATATCATACATTATGTGTCTTTTTTTGTCTGACTTATTTCACTTAGCATAGTGTCCTCAAGATTCATCCAAGTTGTCACAAATGGCAGAATTTCCTTCGCTCTCATGGCAAAATTTTGTGTGTGTGTGTGTGTGTGTGTGTGTGTGTGTGTGTGTGTGTGTGTGTATAATATAATCTCACATCTTTTTTATCCATCCATCCATTGACGAACACTTAGGTTGTTTCCATATCTTGGCTATTGTGCATAATGCTGCAATAGACATAAAAGTACAGATATCTGTTTGAAATCCTGGTTTCATTTCCTTTGAATATGAACTCAGAAGTGGGATTGCTGGATCATATGGCAGTTCTATTTTTAATTTTTTGAGGTACTGTCATATTGTTTTTTATAGCGGCTGTGCCAATTTACATTCCCACAAATAACACACAAAGGTTACCTTTTTGTCACATACTGCCAACACTTATTATCTCTTTTTGATGATAGCCATTCTAACAGGTGTGAGGTGATATCTTGGTGTGGTTTTGATTTGAATTTCCCTGATGATTAGTGATGCTAAGTACCTTTTCATGTACCTGTTGGTCATATCTGTATGTCTTTAGAAAAATGTCTATTCAGTTCCTCTGCCCATTTTTAAATCAAATTCCTTTTCTTTCTCTATCAAGTTGTATGAGCTCTTTATATATTTTGGATATTAACCTCTTATCAGATATATGATTTGCAAATATTTTATCCTGTTCCATAGGTTGCCTTTTAATTTTGTTGATGTTTGCAATTAAAAAATGAGCAGAAGAACTGAAAGCTTTTTAGTTTGCGTAGTCCTACTTGTTTATTTTTGCTTTTATTGTCTTTACTGTCGGTGTCATAACTGTGGGAAAATAAGAAAAAGCCTGAATTTCAAATGCTTTCTTTATTACATTTGCCTTTATTGGAAGAGAAGTTGATTTTTTTTGTCCATGTCAATTACTTGGATAAACTTGAATAAATGAGTTTTTCCAGTGCAGCATCCTGTATGTATTTGGCTACCGAAATTGCAATACCAATCACTGCACAAAATGGTTATCATAATTTATGTTGGTTATGCAATCAGACGTGTTCCACTAAGATTCTAAAAAGGAAAAAGACTGGAAACCATGTTAGAATAAACTATATATTATGAATACCGTTAATAATGATGAGAATGTAAAACTAATTGAGTTGTTAGGACACAGTTCTTTTATGGTCAAAGCATAAAACTTTGCAGGGCTTTACCAGATGAACATTAATCCCATTATTGCACACATTAAAGATAAGAAATTTCTTTCTGCTAGCACACAAGCACCTGCAAAGGCACAGCAAAGGCTTTGTGTGGTTTATCAGTGGGAGACCCCCCTCTTCACAGGACAACTGCCTGACATGAAGCCGAAAATGTGGCTCCCTTGTGTTTTGAAAAATATGGCGTCTCCACTGAATGGACAGGCACACACTAATGGGAGTTTTGGCTTGGAGTTGCTCTGGCTGAATGACATTTTCACTGGTGAAAAATGGATTTACACAACTTGCTATATATCACAAACTCAGAAAACTCTCTTTGAGATGTGTAGGTTGACATCCTGCCTAGTTCTCATTTTAGCGTCAATGGAAAACATAACAGTCAAGGCAGTTCTGTTTTTATTGACCAAATTGAGATTTTCCATCCTCTTTCTCTCCTCCCTTTTTCCTTCCAAGGATAAATTTGTTTCCTTTCTCAGTGATTTATACTGTTACATGTCCTACTGTACTGCTTTGCAAAGATACTTCTATATATGCAAAGTTTCATTTTGTCCATCTCAAGATGATAAATTGCTTCTCGTGGAACTGAGACGATTTAATTTAATGTCCAGAAAAACCTAGTCAAGTTGAGACAACTTCATGGATTTCATGGACAGGTATTTCAAAACCTATTTTTAAATCTAGTTCATTAAGTTCTTTTGTGAAAGCATTAAAGAAGTGTAAAGCTTTATGTATCGTACTAATTTTGTTCATAATTTCTGATTCCTACTTTAAAAACATGGACAGGATATCCTCTACTAAAAGGCATACACTTTTTTTTTTTGTTTGTTTGTTTTGTGTGTTTTTTTTTAAGAATAACTTCTAGACTTTTTCCCTCAAACTTCTAATAACTGGTAGAATTCATAAATGTCATATATACCTACCTCTAAGGCTTAAATTACTTGCATTCTGACTTTAAGGTTGTCAGAAAAAATACAGAAAGCCCAGTTAAATTTTAATTTCAGATAAATGATAAATATTTTTTTAGTATAAGAATGTCCCAGATAGTATATTTTTATCTGTGAAATCTAGCAACCCTACTCTCTGACAGTTTTTTAATGAAAGATAGTTTAGGTGTCAATGGCTCAAATAACTATTTACAACTTTAAAATGAGGATGATTCATGTGTGTATAATAAGACCTACTAAGTTTGCTTCTGAGGCACACAAAAAGATGCAGTTTTTTATGTGTCTCAAGAGAAACTTTGGTCAGGTCTTCCATTTTGGATTTTTTTTTGCCCTTTTTACTTCAAATCTACATTTTCTTCAGCACCCCACACTAGTAGTTTATGGGGTCATTATAAAGAAAAATAGGCAAGGTTGTTTATAGTTAATTTGGTGCAAAGTCAAATTGTTCAATACATATGTATGTCTATAGCTGCAAAGTTTCAAAGTTTATGATATTGGCTCCCATATTAGCCCACACCTTTCTCTTTAACACATTAATGATAATATAATTAATTACTATCACAACTACTAAGAAGAAGATAATCTAGTACACGGATTATAGAATGAGTGAATCTGGGTTTTAATCCCAGCTCTAACATATTGTAACTGTTATAGCTTTGGGGGAGTTACTTCACCTCTATTCCCTCGTACTAAAAAGGAGTAATAATATTATCCACCTTGTAGATTTACTGTGAGGATTTATTATGTTCGTGTAAACAAATCTCATAGATCAGTGTGTGTGCAACAAATAGTCAATGCTACATAAGTGTTTGTTGCTATTGGCACTGTTGATATTTTTTTGTTTGCTCTCTATGTGCCGTTAACATGTCAAAGTTTTTACAAATATTACCACATTTAATCATCATAACAATCAACTAAAATTAATTTCATTAACATATTTTATAATGCCATGTAACGTGCCTAGTTAATAGAGCTGGGATTCAAACCCAGTAATTTAAATCAACATGTTATTCTATAATATGTTGATTACACACACACACACACACACACACACACACACACACATTCTCCCAGGATGTGAGTGGATTTTTTTGAGGACTGTGCCCTACCAAGGGCCTAACTAAATTTATATAATAAAGCCCATTTAATAGGAAACAGTACTCACTAATTTTGCTTCCTACTTCTTCTTTCTATCAAGGCTAGGTTCATGAAATCCTGGGAATGCACAACTTACCTTTTAATGGGCTCTTTACTTTCGCTTGTATTCATTAAGCAATCACATTCATTAGGTTGGTGCAAAAGTAACTGCAGTTTAAAAGGTTAAAAATAATTGCAAAAACTGCAATTACTTTTGCACCAACCTAATACAATTGTTACTTTGAAGTGCTGAGTCTTCTCTTGGTTATGAATGTTCATTAATAGTTCTTGTATGAGTGGGACTTCTTTTGGCTATGTACCAATCTACTTTTCCATCCATGAACAACACTCACAAGCATGAATGCACAACCATGCACACACGTGTATGATAAACTTGTTCAATTTATTGAGAAACTGATTACAAACTATCTGACGATATCCTAGATTTCAAGAAAACAGCAAAAGAGAATTGTTCGTTCACATGTTGGATGGTGAAGTGAAGAAAAATACAGAGAAAACACTTGATGAAATTCAGTGAACAGAGGTAACCAACTAGGGGGAGTCACAGATGAGTCAAATGAGAATAAGGGAAGTTATGACAACTATGCAACTACATTGAAGCACATCAAAGCCTAGTTTTAGAGGGATATTTTTGTCAAAGAAACACACTGCAACAAGGCAGATTTGAAAATAGAACAATTTAGAAAGCCCCAAAATTTGAGTTTCTCCAAATACTGTGAGGAAGACATGTAATCCTTAGCAATATTTCTTGAAGAATAATTTCTTCTTATTTCCACTTATTTAACCTCTTATAGATGCTTCCATTGCTTTTCTTTCCCTCAAATCAACAAGACTCTCTCCTTGCTCTAGATAAATCTCTCCTTCTCCTTACAACCTTTTCTCGGCCCTTTAAATCTCCTTCTCATCCTCCTATTTGTTAGTCTCTACTATTTTGTCTCTCCATACCCATCCTCTAGATTATGCATTACTATCAATAATCTCCATCATCTCCAGTTCTCAGAGGAGGGAAAAGGGTGAGAAACTTCAGGCAAAATGAGGACACTTGTGGAGAAGAGAAGGAAGAAAGGTGAGGAACATTCAAATATTAATTCCGTCTGTCCTTTCCTTTATTACGTTGTCACATTTGAAACACTTTGAAGGCATATGAGGCAAATTATTTCAAGCATCAGCACAGAAATGAAGTAAATATAATTTATATTTATCCACTCTACTTAATATGTCTACTCTGACATATTTGTTGAATCTACCAAAATATAAGCTACTTATGACTATGACATTGCTTTTTTATTAGTCTCTCTTTGTCTTCTTTTCCCTCCCATTGCTCTCTCTCTCTCTCTCTCTCTCTCTCTCTCTCTCTTTCTCACACACACACACACACACACACACACACACACACACACACACACACACACACATACACCACAAGCACACTGTTCTCCTCTGGTTTACATTTGCAGCTAACAAATGCACACAATTCTTTTTGCACTGTTGATCCCAGGCAAATGATCTCCCAACCAGTTCTAATCTTTCATTTGTAGGCATGTTGGTGTCTGAAGAAGAATGTCAAATTACCATGTGCAACTGAGAGATGTAGCAAGGGATAAACATGGGATTTATAATGATGTATTTTTTATAGTTTAATATTTAGTGATGGCTTGAGAAAAAAGATGCACATTATAATGAAGAGTTTGGTTTCTATACTCTTGTGGTAAACAAAAGCTAGATACTAGTAAAATAAACTATGAATGTTTGTAGTGTGGGAAACAAGGAAAGCAAGTAGAGAAATTTGATGGATAGAGAGGGTTATAAAATATTAATATTAACAATAAGAGCTACTGTTTATTATATAGGATTTTCTGCTAGAAACTGTGCAAAGCTCTAAGCATACATTATATAATTCAACCCTTGGCTTGCGTCAATACTGATAGATCTGAGGAATATAGAGATTAAGTAACTGCCAACTGTTACATGGCTTGTAAATGGCAGAACTGGGATCCATCTCTATCAAATCTAATGCTATGCTTTAAACTGTGGTGTGTGTGTGTATGTCTTATGTATATATATTTATGCATAGGCAGTGTGTGATTTCAGATAGGGAGAAGATGTTTAGGAGGTGGGGACTGCTTTATTCAAGGGTTTATAGTATGGGATAGATCGCCGTAGTACAGTTAGTCACATAACTTTGTCTGGAGACTAGAGGATTAAAAAGTAAAAGTAGAGCAACTTCACAGTAAATTCTGTCAGGATACCTTTGCTTATCTTTTCCCTGGTGCCTTCTCTCAGTTTCATCTGCATATTTCTGTGAGTGTGTTATTTTCTTTTCATTAATTCATACTTGTGTTGAATTTTCTTGCTTCAGGATCATTTAATTTCCTTTCTCTTTTTGCCCCTCTTGACATCTGACTTCAATGTTGAGTGTCCTTATTAAAACTGTGTCTGGCCATTAATGGACTGTGATCAAACTGAAGGATACGTGCAGGGAAGTGAACTCTGTTTCACAGGTGGTCTCACAGAAGGATGTGTGCAGAGTATCACAAAATTCCCATGCAGTGAGGACTGGTGCCTGTGGTTTATGGGCAGCCTAAGAGACTCTCATTCCTGAAGGAGAACAGGGAACCAGCCTGGTCATGCTTTAACGCAAACCTTGTCTAATACCATTTGGTACTATGAATAGTGTCTGACTTTAGTTAGTCTCGGACGCCTCTTATATAAACATCAAATAGCTAAATATGTCCGCAGATTTGACGTGAGGATGGGACTATAATTCTATATTTTATATTCTCTTCAGCTGGAGGTAAATCCAGGGGCCAAAGCACTGCAAGGAATGTCAGGCACATGGGTTTAGGTTTCCAGCTTGGCTCCCTGGTAAATGATGGTGTGGAATGGCTCAGGGATACTAGGAAAGCATCAGTAACATGGCATCTCACATTTGCTGAGTATCCAGAAGTTACACATGGATGCAATGGGTTTTAGACATGGTCAGTAGTTTTCGAAATGTACTATTTAATGGGGAGACAAGGTAGACCGTGGGAGAATTGGAACACTGTAAATATAGGTATGTTAGAAGTTCCTGTTAGTTGGAAGCCTGTGCAGTGATTGAGGCAGGGATACTTTACATCACTGTCACAAATTCTAGCCCATAAAATGGACCCTATTTTGCATTGCACTAGGGGGCTCTCCTGGAGTCTGGAAAGTATTCTAACAATTACAGAGAACATGTTCATTGTTTTCAATAATGTTCTAAAATATTGTGTTGTAAACATAATGGAACATCTAATTTAACAAGTATTGTTTTCCCATTTTCTAATTTCATGGCTAAAGGCATTGATAGAGAAGAATAAAAACTACACATCAATTCTACAGTTCTGGGTCTTCCTTTATTTTACAGCGAGTGTGCAGGCCAACTCAGCAGTAACTAAGTGAGTTCCACAAAGAGAAGTGGAGCTCTAGAATAAGGGCTGTGCTACCCCCGCAGCACCCTCAGAGCCTCGCACACAGCTCTCTGGGCTCCACCCACAGAGGTTCTGATCCTTGACACCTAGAGTCAGGGACCCAGAATTTACATCCCCAACAAGTTCCCAGGGGCTTCTGCTGCTTCTCTGGGGACCGCCCTTTGAGAACTATTATGTTAAAATATAGAAAGGAAAAAAAATGGAAACAATGCTTTTATGCTAGAGTGTTCTGCTTTCTTTCTGAAAAATGGTGAATTAGGAAGGACTAAATGTCCAATTTATGAAACGAATTCATCATTTTTTAAAGGTAATATTAATAGGGCAGAGGAGTTTCAGGAGTTTTGGTGGAATGTCATGAGCCAGAGTTATTTCATTTGAAGATATTATCTGCTGCTTGTGTTTATTTATTCTGAAGAAGGTATTGCGTTTTTTTTCTTTTCAATTCATTTTTACTATCCTGATGTATTTTTAGGAAAATTATAGACATTGTGACATTCTACCTCCTAAATACTTTAGTACGTATCTGTAAAAAATGAGAACATTTGCCCATAAAACTAAAATAGCATTATTGTACTATTTAAGAAAGTTAACAATAATTACTTATCATCATCTATTACTTATTCCATATTCAAATTTCTTAAAATAGCCCCTAAAATGTTCTTTGCAGCGGGTTTGTCCATCCCCGGATCTATTCCAAGATAACATACTTCATTTCGGGGTTGTGTCATTTAAAGTTTCTTTAGCTTAGAATAGCTGTTTCATGACAGTGACTTTCCAAAACGGATGGGTGATTTATCCTGTAGACTATCTCCTTTTTCTGGATTTGTTTGGCATCCTTGTGGAAAGGCTTGATTAGATCACGGTAAATATTTTGATAGTAGTACATACTAGCTGATATCACGCACTCCATACTACGTTACGTCGGGGACACATGACATCTGGGTTTCCCACCATTTGCTTTGCTTTGACTGCCATGTAAAGATTTCCTGATCATCTTCTTTGACATTACATTTTCTCCTTACTACCAGAAAATGATCTTTGTGCTGTTCCTTTGGTACTACACAGATGTCTGATACCTCCATACATTTTCACCTTATAGATTTAATACCACTTGATAATTCTTGCCTAAATCAATAATTTAATTAAAGTTTACAAAGTAATAATTTATTAATTCAATCACTCCTTCTACATATATTGGCTGGCAGTCTTTTTAAAATGAAAGCTTTTGGTTACAACTGAGGCTATTTGGTCAACTTAAGATGTATTTTCTACTGGAAAGCTACATCTTTCCCATAATTTACTAACTTTCAAAGTCAGTAAATGTTTCAAATGCTGACAAGGCAGATATTCTAGCTTTTTCTGTATAAGTATCACTATGGTCACGTTGATGATCACAGATTAAATACGGTTCGGTTGCCTACCGTTACTCTGAAAATGTATTCACTTGACAGGATGAAGGTGTCAAGAAACAATGAGCTGAAGACAACTCATTCTGACAGGAAACGGGTGACCGTGCTGCCAAGAAAACTCCAGGCCTCTGATGCTCTTGTTAGCTATTTCTGGGTAAAGCATTCACAGAGGACCCACCCAACCGGTGAAGTACTGACAAGAGAGGGGACATACTGTTTGCTTTGAGAGGAATTCATTCCAACATGGCTTAATAAAACCAATCCAGATTGGGGAAGAGTTGCCACTAATTTTTGTTAATAGAAATAGTAAAGAAAAAAAATGTGAGGGTAATAAGAAAGCTTTAAGGGGGATGCAATCTTTGCAATGTGTTTGGTTGGAGCCTATTTTGGGAAGGGTGATGGTGGAAGAAATGCTGTTCTTTATTGTGTTTATAACCATGCTGAGCTTGTAAAGAGAAAACAGACTAAAGTCATTAGATGAATGGAGCAAGGCAGTTAAATGTAAACATAAGGGGGAATAATTTATATGGAAGTCTTCAGCATTTTTTCTATCTCCTGAGGTTTATTTGAAAAACAAAAACAAAAACAAAAACAAAAACATAGCACTGCCGCATTAGAATCCATTTCCTATTACCTCAGGTTGAAATACAGGTAAGTGCCAAATTATTTTGTTAAGGTTGCTGGTGATAGTCATAGTCATAGGTTTTAACTATGTAGGTCCAAGTAGTTGAACGTCCAGATGTTTTAGAATCATCTCATCCCTTCCTTTTGTACAAGTCTCAGCCAAAGGGACATCTTTGATTTCTGTGCTCCAATTGAAAAAAGACACCATGGGGATTTGTTGATGTAAAAGATAGAATGCTCCCTCTTCCCCTTTGCTGGACACCAGGTATTCTTCCCTGGAAAGCCACATAAAGCTCTGGATGGGGTGAGCTTCCAACAGCAAATGCCATTAGCTTGGGTCATATGCACCTTTCCTAGGACCTTTGCCCCCTCGATTCACCTGCTAGAGTGACCTTGAACCCAAGCCACACTGACATCTTTCATGTCTGCTGATATTTTCATATCCATTCTCTAGTTCTAGAATGAGTTATAGCTTTCTAGAAATAGGTGCAAAGTAACATCCTGAGAAATATCCAGGTTGAACTTTCTGGACATACAAATTTGGTCTTGGGTGGAAATTTGTCAGTGTGTCAAAGTTGACAGAAAATGGTATCTCACAAAAGAATAGTAAAGACAACATTTATTATTCCAGAAACATTTACTGAATATTTACTATGTATCATGAAGGAGTAGCTCTCTTAATCAAATATGGTATCTATGCTCTACTAATTGTCTCATTCACAGATCATGACTCTTCAAAGCAATTAAATCTAAAAGTAAAAATGAAAGAATGTTTTTGCTTTTAATACATAAGGTCTTCAATTTAACCTTTATCTCATTCAAACAATGACAGCAGAGGATACAAAATGCTTCTAATTCTCAGCTTATTGCCAGTTATATATAGGCTTTTTGAATGTTTAATTCATACTTTAATGACTCACAAAGAGCTTATGTTATTGTATACTTTCATCATAATAATCCAGGAATTCATGTAGTCCCTTGCTAAATTCAGTTCCATATGTATACTTTATCTTTCATCCCAGGTTCAATTTGCCTTTGAGATAATTTCTCTTTGGTTTAAAGACAAGAGAAAAAGGAAATGGGAACACTTTTCAACTTTGTGGATCCTTTGGGTACAATGAACATTGTAATTAAATTGGTAATTCCAAGAACCCTGCAGTGGTTTTAAGAACAATTTTTCTCAGGTCTAGAATATATAAAATGTAAAAATAAAATATAAATATAAAAATAAAAATGCTATCCTTGGTAACACTTCTGAAATCAATTAGTTGTTTCTTACAGCCAGTAAAGTCTTTAGTTGGAAGTTTTGATGTGCGAGTTATGTCGACTTCAAAAGGAAACCTCTATAAGGTGGGATGAAATATGATTTTAAAATTTTAATTCTGTTTGCATTCAGAACCAGAGACAATTGTACTTAATATTCTCTGCATTGGCAAAAGTCTTTGGATTTAGGTAACCATGACTATTAAAAATGAAGAAGTTTAATTGAGAGTTGTAGTTGTATAGTGTTTCTTGGGCAAAGGTTGGGATTCTCTGAATTCTTGTCCCTTTGTTAATAAAAGGAAAAGTTTCAATATTTTCTAAAATTTGCTAAAAAACAACAACAATATATTCTAAATGAAGATATCATTTTATCTGAGTATATTATACGTATTTGTAAAGAAAATTTGAGATTATTTGCAAGTTATTAGATATGGTAAGGAATTAGTCATAAAATCTTCCAATACTTCCAGGGATTGCAGGACTTCCAGGACTTTAAGAGATTCCTAGAAAGTCTGCTCACCCTTCATCAGAGACAAGGAAATGGAGTGATGTTTGCCACAAAAGGCAGCCTCATTGCCCTGCATAGAAATGGTATCTCGCAAAAGAATAGTAATGACTATTACTATTGACTCTCCCAAAAGACTCATTCTGGCTCCTGACTTTCCCCATTCCCTGGGACCTGGAGTACAATGGGATATTATTCTTTTATTCTCCAGCCTTCAGTTTGATGCTAGGGGAAGATGCTCAATGTCCCTTATAAACGGATGGTGCTGTGCCCTATATCTGTAGGAGCAAAGCTCAGAAATACAGCTGGAGAAGACATTATGGCCGCAGGACATGAGCCCAGCCCAAGGTGGAACAAGCCTGAGAGTCACAGAATACCAGGCTTGGGAAAGTCTTCTAAGTGTAGGAATTTACCACTTCCCCCTCCACCACTGTACTTTCCCTGTGATGTTCTGCAGTCCATTTGACTTCACATAGCTCCATTACATTTTTGAAGTCACTGTGAGAAAAATCTCTATATCTGTCTTTAGTATCTTCTTATTGGTCCTACTTAGAGAATTAGATGATTCTGAAGATGCATTTTGGCTTTGATATCTGATAGCCCATGTTCCCATAATGTGGAGGGCTTAGCTTAGTGATGTCTGTCTTCAAGCCAGATTAGGTCAGTGGGACCCAGTCTTAGGACGTACAGTCTTGGGGCATCATCATTTATTCAACAGACATTTATGGAAGGCCTAATAGGTAATGAACACTGTTTTAGGTGCTAGACAGACAGAAGTCAACAGAAAAACAATCCCTGCTGTCATAGCACTCATATTGTCCTAGGAGAAGAAAAGACAGCTCAAAAGCAAAAATTGGAAAAAAAAAAAAAAAAAAAAAAGCTCAGTAGGCAGGTTGCAATTGAAAATCAAGTGGTCAGGAGGCTTCACTGCAATGGTGACTTGGAATAATGACAAAGGAGCTGGAGGTGAGGTGAGTGCAGCAGATACTTCACAGAAGAGCAGTCAGGCAGAGGGTGCAACAAGTGCAAAAGCTCCAAGCCTGTATATGAAGAGTGGCAAGGAGGTGGGAAATAGCAACTGCATTGGGTGGGTCTGATATAGGCAACTGTAATGATGGCCTTGGTCTTTACCCATATTGAGGTAAGATGTCATTGGATACTTTGGAACAGAAGCGTGATATGATTGAGCTTACTTTTTCAAGGATGACTCTAGCTGCTGTATCCAACATGGACCAGCAGAGGCCATGGGCTGAGGCTGGGAGGACAGTTACGTGGAAGCTCTGTAATAACACATGTGGGATGTGCTGGGCTTTAGAGCAGGCTGACAATGGCAGATGTGAGAACTGTTCGGATTCTGAATATATTTTGAAAGTAGAACCGATATCGTCTGCTGAAGGATTAAATGTAGGGTGTGAGAGAAAAAGAGAATTCAAAGGTGACTCTAAGGTTTTTGGGCTGAGAAAGAGTTAGGACAGAATTGTGGTTTACTGAGGGGGAGAGAGACCTGGGTTAGCATCCCTGTCTGGTACTCAGAGCGTGACTTTGGGCACACAGTTGAACCACTCCATGTCCTCACCCCTTGTTTTCAGTTATACAATGGGATACCTTATCTACTTTCAGGTGGATATAAGAATTAGAGATAATGTATTAAAAGCTCTTTTACGCGGCCTGACACTGGTGAGTGCTCAACAATAATTGACCTATCATTACCATTCCTTATGAACAAGTCAGGGGTCCCCTCCACGATGGGCCTTCAGATATTGGAGATAACTTACATGTTTCCTGAGTCTTCTCATATTGAATTCCATAGTCTGTCCTTGGGGGGCTGGCTGGTTTCTCTGACTCTTCTTGGTGCACACAGGTTTTCTCCACTCTCCTGGTTTATATAAGGAATGGGGAAGGGTTAGAAATAGACTTGGTTCATTTTTCAACAGTGGGCTAAACAATTGGAAATTCATGCATGAGCAGCCTTCATTCTCCCTCCCCCCATAACAATTGTGAATAGAGAAGCTTAATTTTGGATGCAGTTGACACAAACATGACTCAAGATAACGGGAATCATTATTTACGTGTATTCTCTTTGTCTTAGTAATGCTTCATTACATCCCAGGGTCGTTATGCAAGTTCAGTGCAACTAAATTTTTTTTTTTTAATTAAAGTTTATTGGGGTGACAATTGTTAGTAAAGTTACATATATTTCAGGTGTACAATTCTGTATTACATCATCTATAAATCCCGTTGTGTGTTCACCATCCAGAGTCAGTTCTCCTTCTCAGTGCAACTAAATTTTAACACCTCCAAGTTATAAAATCAATTCCAGCCAGCCACAACTACAATTACTTGTGGTTCCAAGCATTCTGCTTTGCTCCTCAATTACGGTCATTTGCAAAACGACTGGTGGCTGGTCTGGTCTCTCAGTACTATGAGCTGGCTATGTGGGCAAAAGTTCTAGAAAGGACAGAAACAGCAGATGAGCTTTATTTGGTTAAGAATTGTGCATTGGAAGCTAGATGGTTGGAGCCAAAGCGTGAATACAAAAGGAAATCTGGGAGACCACACAAACTCAGACTACGTGTTTGGTCTCATTTTTTTTTTTTTTTCTAGTTAAAAATTAGGGAACTAAACTAAATAGTTTCCTAAAGTTCTTTCTAACGCTAATACTTTGTTCTGTGTCCTTTCTGGTGCCTTCTCAAAGCACAGTAAAAATGAATGTTAATATTCTACCTTCCCTGGTGGAGATTACAGCTTTCTGAAAACTTCTCATGGATAATCAAGCCTTATGGGTTACATTGTACTAGCAGGCAGGCTTGGCCCAAATTTTAAGCTCTGATGGCAAAGCAAAGCAAGGAATTAAAGTCAGTCTGTAGAGAAAACAACCTAGAGATAATCTTTGATACAGGTTGGATCCTTATAGTCAGCTATGATTTCAATGTTCTTTATCCAGTAAAAAAACAAAAAAAAACTTTACTAATTTATCTAAACAATTTAATAAACTTGATGCTTATTCTAAATCAGTACAATGCTTGAAATATACTACACATTCAACGGATATTATTTTTAATAGTAATAATGGCAGTATTTTAATTTTTTGTGTCTCTTTCTGATGCAGTGCTGCTCTATATTCATGGAGATCCGCTGGTCTCTTAGGCCCCTCAAAATGCAAGCAACACTGACTTCACTTGTTAATAAACTGGAACTTCACACCTGCTCCCAGCAGTCCCCAAGAGGCCCTGTGAAGTAGAAACACATCTGAAATGGCCCAGGGATTGTTGGCTGATTTTAAAATCCTTAGCTTTCATGTTGGTCACACACATATGCATACTCACAAATGAAATGTATCTTTGTGCAAGAGCGCAGAGGGTGAGTGAAGCTGGCGGCCTGGCTCACAGATGCCTTTATGCTTTTCTTTCTCCACTCCCCTCTTCCCCTCCTCCCTTCATTTCAGTTTCAGTCCAGAAAGGCATTCATTTGTGACTTTCTCTATGTACGAGGTCTGACAATTAAGTTCACGAACTTGTTGCAATGTTGTTGTTAACCCTTTTTTGGATATCAGAGGGATTATTCATTATGAATTTGTACCAACTAGACAAACAGTTAACCAAATTTACTATTTGGAAGTGCTGAAAAGGCTGTGTGAAAAAATTAGATGACCTGAACTTTTCGTGAACAATTCATGGCTCTTGCATCACAACAATGCACAAATTCACACGGCACTGTCTGTGAGGCAGTTTTTAGCCAGTAAACAAATAACTGTATTGGAACACCCTCCCTACTCACCTGATCTGGCTCCCAATGACTTCTTTCTTTACCCAAAGATAAAGGAAATATGGAAAGGAAGATATTTTGATGGCATTCAGGACATCAAGGGAAATACGACGAGAGCTCTGATGGCCATTCCAGAAAAAGAGTTCCAAAACTGCTTTGAAGGGTGGACTAGGTGCTGGCATCGGTAAATAGCTTTCTGAGGGGAGTACTTCGAAGGTGACTGTAGTGATATTCAGCAATGAGGTGTGTAGCACTTTTTCTAGGATGAGTCCACAAACTTAATTGTCTGATCTTGTATTAGTCATGAAATGCTGAGTGTGGACGCAGAAAATTTCAAGTGATTGGCAAGGGGGCTTCATAGTAAATGTAAGGCTTGAGGGGTGGGGAGCACGCATGTATACTCATCCAATCTATGTATACTCTAGGTACATGACCTGGTGCCTGCTTCTCGACTCTCATACTTTCTTATGGGATGGATTCAGATTAATGTTTTTACTAAGAATTTGCCTTTCACTGCTTGTGCAAGTTTTTAACTCAGTAAGAACGGATATATTTTTATAGCCTATACATAAGCCTTTAAAGATATTTTCTAAACATATTCTAGGAGAATCTAAAGTAATTCCTAGAAATTAGAACATAAACTAATCATCCTAACCAGTAATTTCTCATTTTATGTTTTCTTATTTTATGTGACTATAGAAATATATATAAAATACATGTGTATAAATGCACTTGTGTGTATATGTATACAATCTTTGCTCCCCAGGAAGTAGCTAGGACTCTTCATCAGTTTTCATTTTATTATCTTGCTATGATGACCACAGATCTATTCATGAAGGAGAAACTTGTCCATTCATTTTCTGCAATATCCCCAAGTGCCTATAAGAGCATATATTAAATACTGTATCAAGTATGGAGGAAACCTAAATTTTAGACACTCAAGATACTTGGGATAAATAAAAACTGCTATTTAAAGGACAACAGTAACACTTTATATAATGTTCTTAAACTTGAATACGCATTAGAACAAGAACTGGGAGTTTGTCAAAAACTCAGATTCTTAGTAGATGCTCAGAGATTTTGGCTCAGTCAATCTGAGTAGAGGCCAGGGTTTTATCAAGCAGCCCTCCCCCTTCCCCACTCCTACTGCCCACAAATGATTCTGAGATATGTGGTACATTGAACCCCATTTTGAGAGACACTGCCTTAGAATCTGGTTTTTATTTATAAGCACTGAATAACTAATAACTTAATGGCTTTGTTTCTCTATCCATTCCACTTTGTGCTAACTTTCCTCACCAAAAGCACTAATGGAAAGCCTTTTAGGCTTGTTCACCTGTTTAGCCCTTAGATTAGAAACAGAGAGTTTGACTACCAATCATAACAAAGACTCTCCCATTTATCGGCAGAAGATTAGGAGGAGGCAGCGATGACTGACACCAGGATATGAGACCAGGACCCAATGTGACTGGTCAGACTTGGGTGAGAAAGAGAACTAGTGAATTTGCTTATAAGCAGCAAAGGAGAGGAAATGAGATTTGAATTAAGAGCAGAAGGGGACAGGAATTTGGTGGAAACAGACCTGGACTGTGTGCTTGAGAGGCACTCAGGAGGGTGTAGTGACAGAGCAATGAAAGGAGAAGCTACCAGTTAAGGGGTGTCAGATTGAGGCCAACAAGGAAAGCTGTGCCTTGAGCTGAGTGCATTGTGCCTGGGATTCAGCCAAAAAGGATCTGGCATACCCAAGGAATTGGAAATAAGGGAAATAGCTGTGCTAGCCCGAGTATGAAATAGGTTGGAACTAAAAAACAGGCTTGTGCATTGTAATTTGCCAAGTTGGGCTCTATGACTAAGCTAGGTATTTATAAATGATCTGCCTGTGGGCACTTTAGGCTCTGAAATCTTTACCCTCTAGAAGAGAATTGTTTGTATTTTATTTTATTTATTTTTACGTTAAAATGGCTGGCTGACACACAACAAGGTATAGATCAGGAGCATGGATGCAATATTGTTGGAAGCAAGATTGCAATTGAAAGGTTGGTTTACAAAAAGAAAAATAAATCTCCTTTGATTTTGGGAGTGAAACTGTTAGGTAGTGAACAGGAAAATTTTGTATGTATGCCTCAGGTGGTTTAGCACATAGCTCTCAAGAAGTGCTAATTGAGCAGTTGAATAGACAGCTGGTGACTTCAGGACACTCTTGCCTGGGTATGGGTATGCAAGATCATTTTTCAAAATGCACTTGTATTTTCTGCTCATTCCATTCATGACTTAAAAAGTCCAGATAATTCCAGTAGCTAACAGTATGAAATTGCATGAGAAATTTACCTTCTCTGCATGTACATTTACTTTCCTTTTCTCATTTTAGAGAAAAGCGTATTACCCTTACAACTGGTAGAAATTAACATCCTTTCAAGAATATATTCTAGCTCTAGAATTCAATGTCCAGATAGAGTCTAAATATAAATGAAAGATGTTTGTTAAAAAACCATTTATTTCCTAGTATAAAATATGATGGCCAAGAGTTCTTGCCCTGAAGGCTTGTGGTAAAGTAAAATAAGATAAATTACAAACCTTGTTGTGGCTCTAGAGTCTAGAACCAAGAATGAAATTTGGTTTGTGTAATATTCTTTTTTCTAAAATTTTATTTAGTGAAACAATTTTTTTTTTAAACTTTTATTTATTTTAAGTGTGTTTTTCCAGGACCCATCAGCTCCAAGTCAAGTAGTTGTTTCAATCTAGTTGCAGAGGGCACAGCTCACAGTGGCCCATGTGAGGATAGAACCAGCAACGTTGTTGTTAATAGCACCGGGCTCTAACCAACCAAGCTAACGTGGCTGCCCCGGTAATATTCTTAATGAGAGAAAAGAAAAATCTCTTGGAGTACAATACTAAATAAAGAACTGGAGAAACACATGGAATGAGCGCTCATGTGTCTGCTGGACACATGTGCGGGAACAGCCTGTGTAGGGAGTAATAGGCCAAGCAAATAGAAAACAACCTCCCAAACAAATGCATGTCTGTGTGGCTTGAACACTGACAACAACGATTGGAATCCTAGAGGAGGTTAAATACATTTAGCACCTTTCTATCCCACTTTACAATTATTTTTAACTAGACTGTCTCTTCATTCATTGGGCAACTGATTATTGTCCTATGCCAGGCACGGTTAATGGGGAAAGGAAGATAGACAGGATTTATGCCTTCAAGGAACTTGAATGTAGAAAGCTATGTTGTAAGGTAGAAAGCTTGAGGAGCTTTTCAGAGATCAGATAAGGTGTGGGAGAGCTCACAGGGAGACTCCACCACATCCAGCCAGAGAAGTCAGGAAGGGCTTCATGGATTAGGGGTGGGATTTGGGCTGGGCCTGAGGAGAGATGGAATGGGACAATCTGAATTTGGAGAGCTGGGATGAGTTCTAATGAGAGAGCTTCTAGGTATATTGAAGATAATGAAACAGAAAGTGGCAGGTCATATTTGGGGCTAAACAGTGAGTAACCTGGTTTGCTTGGACCAAATGGGTCTCAGAAAAGACACATTTGCATATATTTGAATAAATAGAGTGATGAACAACATTTGATTATTTACTTAGAGACTTGATAAGCAATAGAACCAGGGGAGGAAACACACTAAAGTGGATTTTGTGAGTTTTTCTCTGTAGAGTGGGACTTGCAAGCCCAACTGTCTCAGAGAGTCTGGCAAGTAATGTAGATGAGTGCACCAAGCCAGGGGTAGGAAAAACAGCAACTCAAGGGAGATGATTGAGGCCAGCAGACCCTGGGCCTGCATGTCAGGAGGTGATAGAGACTAGGATTAAATGTGGCCAAATGGACAGAATGCATCACTTCTGAAGAGGACAGCTGCTAATGCAGCGCCTGATACTTGCTGCCTTTAGAAACTGAGGTCCAATATGGCCAAATATTAGAAGCTCAAATTTTATGTTGGCAACAAATTCAAATTAAAAAACAAAATAGTGGACCTCAGCATTGTGTGAACAGAGCAAAATAGGTCTGCAGGCAGTCAGTTTGAGACCTCTGATGATTGCTTAGGAGCCGTTAAAGAAAGATGGAATAGGGAAAGGACTTACACTTTAAAAGCAATCAAAGCTCGACATTGTTAGGAATAACAGGAATAGCAAAGAGCCATGTGGAAAAACCAGAGCTCCTTTGATTATTTGTTCAATGTCTGTCTCAGCAGACTGTAAACACCTTGAGTGGAGACCTTCCCTGTTTTACTCCCCAACACCTAGCACAGTGCCCAACATAACATGGGCGCAAGATAAATATTTACTGAATGGACATTATTCTTAGAAATGTATTCTTACAGCTAATGAGAAGTGCTAGATTATGCTTTTTGTTTGTTTGTTTGTTTGTTTTTAGATGAGGGAGGAGTATATTGATGTGTGAATAATTATATTAATGATGTAATTTTATCGCATCAATATGTTTTCAGCAGAATCTTTTTGTATACATTATTACAAAACCCTCTGATTTTATAGCCTATGTGGCTTCATGAAATAATTGTGATTATGTTCCTCTAATCAAAATGCTTCAATGACTTTCCATCACCTACTCAAGAAAACCTAAACTCAACATGATCCAAAATTTCTTCCGTGATCTGGTTCTTGAATGTTTCTTTAGGTCCATCTTTTTTTTCTCTTTCCCAATCTTGGGATAAGTGAGTAGATGAGTGGTTCTTGGTTGCTGAGAACTGCTTCAGAGAAGAATTCCTAGGGGACATCTGTTCACATTTGATGGTGGTCACAGAAAGACACTGAACACCAATACATAGGACATGCTACCAACTGTCAAAAGAATCACATGAAGTTGGGCAAAGGTTCATGATGAGGCTTAAAGCTACCACTCTAGGTACCTTGTATCGTTGGCATTCCAAACTTGAGTTGTGCTAAGTTGCCCTTTATAGATATAGGGCCTAATCAATAAACATAAATTACTTTAAAAAAACTGTTAATTCCAAAGTTTTCTTGGTCAAATACCTTTCTTTTTTTCCTCCTGGCTTTCTGGTTAAAAGTTTCTATTATGTTTGTGAATGCCATAGGCAGTATTCACGTAATGAAGAGGATGGGTGGAAACTTTATAGGATAAAAGTGTCTTTTATTTTCTAGATGTTCTTTTACCCATTTTAGTCTATGTGTTGGGGTAGTGTTTCTCAAGTACTGGCTAAGGAACACTTACATTAGAGTTACCTAGAATGTTTGCTGAAAGCAGATTTCTGGAACATAGCACATTGTTATGTATTAAATATAAATCTCTTGGGGGAAGAGCTCAGGATTCTGCATTTTCTTAAAGTTGCTCAAGTGATCCTGATGCATATAAAATTTAAGAACCACTCTTTGAAGGGATGTGGTCAACCTAGAAGTGACAACATTTATTACCAGTGGGTGGTCCCCCTCTCTTCTTTTCCCCGTATTCGTGTGGAGCCAGCTCCACAAGAATGCTACCCCCTGGAAGTCTGGCTGGGAAACATCAGTGCGAACACCTGCATACCAGATGGGCACATCTGTAGAGCTCGTACTGCTGATCCAACTCCGGCACATGTCATGCACCACTTGCTTAATTCAGTGTGAATTGAAAGGATGATGAAGATTTCACATGGAAATCTTCACCACGCTACAGTCCAGTTTCTTCCATTTTTGTTTCT